>NC_054385.1:33454509-33815343 GCF_017654675.1 Xenopus laevis
TATTAAGTTAGTCTGGCAAGATCTATTACGCATAAAACCATGCTGGCACAAACTCATAGTATTGTGATTTGCTATGAAGTCCAAAATCTTATCTTTTATTAACCCTTCGAAAAGCTTTGCTACTACTGACGTCAGACTAACTGAGAACTAGATCCTTTTTTGAATAGAGGCACCACATTAGCAATTTGCCAGTCTCTCGGCACTATTCCAGACCTCAATGAATCCTGAAAAATTAAGTAAAGAGGTTTGGCAATCACAGAGCTAAGCTCGCTAAGTACCCTGGGATGAATACCATCTGGCCCTGGACCTTGAAGGGGACAACGAACCGACTGCTACTGGAACCTTTGGATTTCGTCTGACCAACAATGCCTAGTATTCCGGATCCGGGGAACTTGCACAAAGAAACACCAACGAGTGTTAACCCTTCAGACCTTTGTAAATCTTAACATGTTCTAGTCTCTTTTGAATTTCCTTGTGTGAACCATGCATCATTAGTTGTATTACTAGAATTGGGACTATTAAGAAGGAAACTGGTCCCTCATTTGTGTAGACAAATGAAAAATATCAGTTCAGAATCCGCGCTTTAATTTTGTTTTCATCAACCAGCTGACCCCCCTCTGATAGTAAAGGTCCCACCCCTTCTTATAGGATTTAGGATTGCACTGGGCTTCATTCTTTCTCTAAAGGACATTTACTTGGGGCGTACAGGTTACCTAGTCACCAAATTAACAAAAACTGGCCTCTAGAAGTACTGTTCTTGGTTTATTTGACAATTTTACTTATATTTGCTACATATTTGAAAAAAGCTGTTATGCATGTATTTAATTTACATTGTGGGTTTGCTATAGGTGGTTACACATTATATTGACTTTGTAAGTGGCAAGAGGTTGTGTAAGGTGTGGTAAGGGGTTGCATTTGGCAAGGGCCTTAAAAATTAAAGAATAGCTAGACCAATTAATAACAAGCCCTTAATAAGCTGTGAAATATAATCCTATAAACTTTTATTGATGTAATTTGTGTCATGTTACTCTTTAAACTTACAATAATTTAAACTTGATAAACTTAAATATTACAATATTAAAGAAAATTAATATGTGAGTGATTGAAGCCCTTATCTAACAAGATCCATGCTCATGTGATACTTAATTCCCACCAAGCTGGCCTTGTTGGGAGCTTTAGGTTTGTAGGCATAGCTGAAGAATGTTGCATGCATACTGGAGCTTGTGGTGTAGAATGAGGGAGATGCTGAAATCTCAACCCTTAGAAGCAGTCCATGCTTTTCAGCACAGTTGTTAAAGTCCGTGAGAGTAAGGAGGAGAGTATGGGGCTGTAGGCAGTGTGAGAGTATGGGGCTGTAGGCGGTGTGAGAGTATGGGCCTGTAAACGGTGTGATAGTATGTAGGCAGTGCGAGAGTATGGAGCAGTAGGCGGTGTGAGAGCATGGAGCTAAATGCAGTAAGTAATGGAGCTATAGGCAGTGAGTGTATGGTCAACAGCAAGCAGTATATGTGAGATTTAGCCATTGAGGGCTCTTAACAAACAGCAAACCCAAGATGGTAGCTGTGCCATCCCACACAGCCAAAAGAAAAGGAACACCAGACTAGCTGAATATGCATAAAATGCAGCAGAATAGAATATAATGGGCCTATCTTTGTGAAGAGCCTCAAGCCACATCTCCATCTGCCCCAGGCTAATCCTGCTTAGGGTAAAGAGCAAATGTTCTGCACACAATAAGCAAAACACACTCCACAGTATATAAGTGGAATATCAGTCATAAATAGGATATATTTTACCTAAACTCTTTGCTTGTCTTAAAATTTCTCTCCAGAGAAGCAATTTCACCATTTCTGTCAGGTTTCCTAGAATCTGCCATCCTCACGTTTCAGGCTATAACCACTGGTTCTACTCATTTCTCCTCAATGAGACGTGCTCTTTCCTTCTGTTCCCTTAACACTTCCTGTTATGCCCCCTTCTCCGGTTTCATCTTTTTCGATTACATACTGTACATTACAGTTATTTCTGTGCGGCTGAAATAACGCTATGACAGAGCCAGAGCCCAGCACTGGGAGGTTTTGGAACTACTCCTCCAGCGATTTAAAACCAATTGTGGTTCATTTACTTAATATTCAAAATGGACCCCAGCCACGTTTCCCTGCAAGCTAATAGAACTGGGCAATAGTGACATAGCCACAGTGCTTATGTGAGTCTTTGCAGGCATTTATGCTTGATTTCTTCTCTGGGACCCTGTGTCCCTATTTCTCCTTGTGAGAGCCAAATCCGTGCCCCCACCACCCCCCTATTCTTGCACAGTCCCTCCCTGCTGCCCTTAGAGTCATTCTGCAGATTTTGCCTTGATCTAAGCTGCCGTGAGTTATATTTTCAGGTCTCTATGTGAAAACTTTATTAAACAGACCATGACTGGAGGAGAGGAAAGACTTCTTATTTCCCAACACCTGTTTCTCCTAAACTTTTGCTCCAATGGAAAAAATCATCTTTCATTTCAGTTTTTCTTTCTATATATAAATATGATATATACATATATATCCTTGCACACCAGGCACCAGCGGCAGGGACTTTTTCAGGAGGCTGCCAGCTGTATAGGCTCTTTCATTAGGTGGAAAGAGTCCTGAGTAAGTCCATCCAGATGGCTCCGTGATCCTTGATGTCAGTTCCGAAATAAACATGTAACCATTCTTATGCCACTGTGATGAATTGCTCATATGATTTATTCCATTTCTATTCTATACATATGATAAATTTTTTGCTTTTGTGTTTATGATGCAGGATGGTATGCACTAGGCCGCCAAACAATACCTTAGCTAGGACGGCCATTTTTCAGAGATGTCAGCATTTTCCTCAGCACATGAACAATGCCGAATCTTTTATGTCAGGGGAAATATTCCTTTTTTTTTCCTCCAAGAAGTCATACTGCTGCATTAAACAGTTTATTTAACACAAACTTGAGAAGGGCGGTACGGAGCCAGTAGACATGAATACGTACTGCTCGCTTCCTATGGGACTTTTGCTGGATTTACATTGTGAACCTGCCATGACTTGCCAGAATGTGGGTAAATAATGAAAGCTCAACCTGTATCCTTTGGAAAGCTTAAAAAAAACGTATTTGCAGGCCAAGTTTTAAAAGCAAAGGATTTGGTGCATGGGTGAAAGTAAACCAATCTAGACATCATCGAGATGATTTTATGCAATCAGGCTTTGCCGTTAACTGTATCCCTTCCTGAGGGATTTAAATCTTGGTGCGGTTTTGTCTTTATAAATAACCCATGTGCATGGAAGTCAGGGTAGGCTGAGCAGGCTTCCATGGATTCCTGAGTCAGAGAATACTGGACTTACACTTGGCACTCTTGTTCAGACCATCTATGCCTACACCATAACATTTATTTTTGTATATATTTAAACAAGCCAGTATGCAGTTACTTAAATTTACTGGGATATACTGCACCTGGGTGCAGTCCAAAACTATTAATCTTTTTGTATAAAAGGTTGGTGTAACAGGCAAAATATCAATCTCCTGAAATGACAAGACTTTTTTTTGGTACTTTAAGTCCTGCAAGTGTAGAAAATTTCCATTGCTAGACTCTACAGCAGGGACCTCCAACCTTTTTTCCTGAATTGGGGAGCAACACAAGCATGAAAATAGTTTCAGGGGGTGCCAAAAAGAGCAGGAGAACTCACACATTGGGGCACATCTACTAAAGTGTGAATTTTCTCTTAGTTAACTTCACTTAGACCTATCAAGCAAAATCTGACCCAGACCTCGGCATGAAGAGTGACAGGTAGTGGAGAGGGGGATACTGAAGACTAACTTAATTATTTCTTAAGCGGTACAGAATTTTTAATTGATTGTATTTAGAAAGTGTCTTATTTCAGTGAGATGAAGCATATATTGTCATTTTCGCGATAGATCCTCTTTAAGCTGAAGCCACATTGTACTAGTGACCTGTGGACGTTAGCCCTAATTATATGACAATTGTTGTTCTTCAATTACAGTTGGTTATACATAAAAACGGACGGTCACAGGCAGGGTGGAACTAGGGGTAGGCAGAGTAGGCACATGCCTAGGGCGCAAAGCTGGGGGGTGGCCAGGCACATGCTTTTTCTGCTTGCTACCCCTAGTCTGGTCCGCTCTCTGCCCCGGTCCCTCTCTGCTCTGTAGCCAATGTGCATCGATTCGCTCAGGTGCGCGAGCATGTACTTGTGCATGCGCACAAGTGTTTATGTGCGTTTATATGCGCACAAGCGTTTATTCGCACATGTGCATGACCGTCCAATGGACGCTCGCACACATGCAAGCACCCATTCGGCGCCGCGACCTGCCAGGTTGCCTAGGACGCCTGGCCCGGCTCTAGTCACAGGGTCTCGGACAACTGCAGGGAAAATTTTGTTTATACATAGAGCTGACAGACAAAATATTCTTACAGGTACATTGTTGACACATCTAGATCGGAAAGCTTAATTTCCGTGTAACAGCTCTGTGGTGACGGAAGGTTCAGGGGGCCTTCTAAGGGTAGTCCAGTTATTGTGTGCAGCTTTTTAAAGAATTCAGTAGGAAGAGGGGGTCCTGTTCATTGTTTTTTAAGGGTGCCCTCCATTGTCTTGATTTTCCTGTGCAGGGCCGTTAGCTGAGGAGACTTTGGCTCTAGGTGCCCCTTCATTTTAGATAAAGTGGTACATAGAAATGTTTATTTTGACACCTGCAGGACATAGGGTGCATCTAACTATAGGCACAATTTTAATTGCCAGGACTGCTCATAGCTGGATGGAAAATGAGGGGACACATACTTTTACTACTGGAAATATAAACTGCCCAGAGCACTAAAAGAAGATCACAAAAAAAAACAGAGAGACAGAAGGTACATGAAGAAGCATTACAGTCTGAAGAGTGAGTTACTGCGAGATGTTAAAAGGCTGATGTGAGGTTTTCAATATTTAATGATTGAAAAACAGAAGCATTAACATGTCAGATGGGAGGCAAACTGGAAACTGCTTCACAAGAATTACAAATGCAATATAAGAGGCACAATTTAAAGGTGTAGCACCTAGGATGTAGCTTGTCTCCTACGCACTGCTGGACATGACTAAAGGCCCCCATACACGGGCCAATAAAAGCTGCCGACAGACCGAGCCGGCAGCTTATTGGCCCGTGTGTGGGGCCATCCGATGGGCGTCCCCGATCGATATCTGCCCGAAAGTCAACCAGATGCTGATCGTGCAAGGTAAAAAATCCCACCGGATCACGGCCGCATCTGTTCGTTGATGCAGTCCTGGGATGCGACCGCCCGTATCGGATCAGCCCGATATCTCCCACCTCAATGTGGGCATATCGAGGAGAGATCCGCTCGTTTGTCAACATCGCCAAATGAGCAAATCTTCCTATGTATGGCCACCTTTAGAAATTCAGATTGCTTCCATTGACACAGAAATTTAAAAGCTTCAAAAGCTTAAAGAGTTTCAAGACTGATGCAAAATAGTCGGCTTGTAGTCTCCTTTTTTTCTGTAGGATTGTCCAATACATGACTCTTTGGGTTGTGCAACTTATTTCAGGCGGGAACTCATTTATAGAGATGTATTTCCACACATGCACATGACATGGCTTCTGGGAGCTGGATTGTTTGATCGTGGTTCCTAGAAACAACAGTCATGCAGTTAATGGAATAATAGTTCCTCTGATCTTCTCAGCCAGCTGTTCAATTACTAGTTAGGGATAAGTCTAATGAAGGTAGCAGCGGATCAGGAAAGAGAAAACAAGGAGACGGGGAGGAGGAAAAGTATAACATCTTAATGCATTTTGTTTATTCTGCAACGTGAGGTCTAAACAGGATAACACGTATACATTTCAGGCTGTGTTCAGCAGTGAAGGAGTTATTAATACGTCTATACGCAACAGACACACCGTGGGTCCTGAAACAGCATTTGGAAATTGCACTGAAAGGAAACCAGAAAAAAATGCCCCTCGGACTTTTAATATTTCAGAGTCTGCTATGTCTAAGCTTCTCATATGCTTTTTATTTTCCATCTCTCCTCCTTTTAACTCAATACGAGCTGCCTAGGTCAAAGGCAGACGCATTTGCACCACCGATTGGTGTGTTTAACCCACCCTGCGCCGAATGTTGTTCACCAGTTCAAGGCCTTGTAATGTGTGGTGTCATGTAGAGCTCTAAATCGCACAGACTACAAAATCTGATGCAAAAAGGGATTACAAGATATTTTTCCCTATATAGGGGTCATTTACAGAGGCCTAAGATACATGTGCAAAATGCCCCGTATTCACATTGGATTGTTTAGATGCAGAGCACAGCACTGGTGGGCACGGCAATGTTTTTAAAGGGAAGAACAACTCTGAGGAAGTGCCGGGTGTACAGGCACGAAAAGTGTTAATTTGCACACACACTGCTGTAACATTACTATTAATATGTGCTTTAATAAAGCCTATTCGATATTAGAACGGTTCCTTTTTCCTGTTCAGCGCTCAGAAGCGAGTGAGATATTGTGCTGTTTGAACCGGAGAGAAGGGACCGGGTTCTCGAGAGGGCAGCGATCATGAGGAGACGCGATACCGGGTGAGGTCCACCATTGATTCACAATTACGCCCCGTTATTCACACTGGATTTTTTAGATGCAGAGCACAGCACTGGTGGGCACATCAATATTTTTAAAGGGCAGAGCGCAAAGTCCAGAAAACATGGCAGATCGCCCCGGTCCAGCGTCGTACTGGGGGATCCAGACCCACCGGAGCTGCTGCATTAGGGCCTGCAACCCCCCGGGTCATCAGCCACCCCCACGTGCCACAGCCCCCCACCCCCTTTCTCCCTGCCAGCGTGGCTTATCTACTTATTTCTTCATGAGGCCTCAATCTGGGCGAGGGGAGGTCAGTAGCTCAATCAGCTGTGGGGATTCGCTCTGGGCCGCTGTAGCCCACAAAGTTTTTCCTGGTAACCTGTCCAGTCTGCCCACGACCTGGTCCCAGCTTTGATGAATTACAAACAAGGTGCAAAGTACAGGGCCTACGTGCTGTGTTTAAACATGCAACTGACTTGCACAAAGTGAATAGCATGCTACCAATTTTTAATGAGGGCTTATAAGATAAACATACCCATATTGTATACAATTTACCGAGCAGGCATTGTGGGTGAAAAACATGGCAGTCACTTGCATTAGAAAACGATCCGTCTTAGCCACTAACATTTAGGGGCCGATTTATTAAGATTAGAGTTGTGTTTTCCATGAGAACAATTTTTTTAGTTTATTTTTGAATCAAAAATCATTTTTTCCTGTTAAAATTTTTTTTTTTTCCAAGATCTATTATACCCCCAACCCTGAAAATAGCTTGAATCTGAAAATACACCATCTAAAACCTGTTGAAGTCATGTAGAAATCAATGGTGGAGGCCCTTTGAACCATTTCAAAATGTTAATAGCCTTCATGATTTTCGGGTTTTGCCAGAAAACTCGATCAATTTAAGTTTTATTTTCGCCAAATACTCAATACTCGATTAGAGTTTTGAGTTCAATCGTGTTCATTCAGGTCGGAAAACTCTAAAATTCAACCGTTGATAAATAGCACCATATAACATGTTTTTAAAAAAAGCTGTATAGGAGCCATGAAAAACAGGACTAAAAAGTTTTGTAGGCTAAACCGCAGAAACCATATAAAAACATCAGCAAATCCTGCAGCCTCTGTGTTATGAACGTAACAACAGTATATCAGGACAAAACAATATGGCTGCATATCCAACATGGCAGCCCCCTTATTGGCCCTCTGAGCAAGTATGTCCCCACAAATCGAAGGGTATTTATAAGTAAGCTATGTGTTGTAAATACTGGAAGAATGGACTGGGGAAATTTGTTTGTTGTATGTTTGTGTTTAACGTTGTGTCCTATAACTTTGAGCCAACTATATAGTGTGTTGTACATTCGGAGATGAGTGGAATAAGTGAAGCCATAGGAGCAACTTTTTGTACTTGACTGTGCCCTTTCTCAGTTGCTACCTGCCTCTTGCTTATTCTTTCAGCAGGATTGGTTGCAGGCCAGAGGCAGTCCCAGGCTAGCTGTATAGGATTGCTGTATACGCTGGATAAAGTCTTTAATGTTTACGAATCTTTTCCACTTCAGAGCTGCTCATTTCATGCAGACATCTGACAAGTTATTAAACATATGATATAGTATGGAATAAATGTCTAATATAGTGTTACACAGCAGGGTGGTTGAAAAATAATGTTTTTTTTTATGATGCGCCAAACTATATTCCCCACGGCTGTCCAACGGTCTGACAGTAACCAAAACAAAATGGCAGCAATGACAAATATTACATCAGCGGTGCATACATTATCCGGTGTTATTAACCCCTCTGGAACACTGAATCATACTTGCCTGTCTGTTAAAGGGCCCACCTGATTAAAAAGTGGTTAACCGCCAAACTCCATCTTTTTTACACCCAGGCCGAGTTATGCAGCGGATCTTCCAGTAGTGTCAGACAAGGAGCACGTCACTATTATCCTGATGGATCGATAGCTGTGGGATGATGTTAAGGGAGAGCTGAGTGATGGATATGCTTTCAGTCTTTATAGGACTTCCATTTTTTAAACATGTTTAGTCTGAGACTTAGAGCAATTTGTCACTCAACACCACAGGGTCCAGAAGTCTGACTTATAACTATGCACAGTATGGAAGAACCGGAGCTGCAAATGGGACTGACACAGGCGCAAAGCAAGCAGCC
Source organism: Xenopus laevis (assembly GCF_017654675.1). Lineage (NCBI taxonomy): Eukaryota > Metazoa > Chordata > Amphibia > Anura > Pipidae > Xenopus > Xenopus laevis. The sequence goes on from NC_054385.1 coordinate 33,463,243, forward strand.
AAAACCCGCCACGTGGGGATATTTATCACAACACAATGCACTGGATCTGTGAGCACTTCATTTTCTTTTATAAACAGGAGATTCTCCTGCTTTTTACTGCATAGCTATGAAAGGGAAATACAGGTATAGGACCTGTTATCCAGAATGCTTAGGACCTGGTACTTTCTGGATAATGGATCTTTCCGTCATTTGGATCTTGATACCTTGTCTACTAGAAAATCATGGAAACATTAAATAAATTCAGTAGGCTGGTTTTGCTTTCAATGAGGATTAATTATATCTTAGTTTGGATCAAGTACAAGGTACAAAGAAAAGGGAAATCATTTTTAAAAAAATTGGATTATTTGGATGAAATGGAGTCTTTGGGAGACGGCCTTTCCGTAATTTGGAACCGAACAGGTTTCCGGATAACGGATCCCATTCCTATTTTTATTTTATTTAGTGCTTTTTTTCTTAATTCCAGAAAGAGAAAACCATCAAGTTCAACCCCTCCAAATGAACCTTAGCACACATATATAATAATATTTATACAGATCAGCCACATATAATATATAAAACATAAATATAAATACACTCACATACATTAACCATAAATACCAATACCTACTGTATACAAATGTATACAAATCTTAGGATAACAATAGCCTTGAATATTATGTTTGTTCATGAAATCATCCAAGCCACTCATAAAGGCATTAATAGAATCTCAAGTCACAGCATCACCAGACAGGGCATTCCACAACTTCTCTGCTCTCACCACCTAAGCTGTTCAAATAAAAATTTCGGTCCTCTAGTCTAAAGGGGTGGCTTCTGGTGTGTGATATTTTCTACGGAAAAAAACATCCAGCTATCTGTCTATAATGTACTATAATGAGCAACCATGTCCTTCTGAAAGCCCCTTGACAGTCTACCCTCTAGTGATGAACGTGCCGGGCCAATACCCGTGGGTCTGCGGGTTCAGGCCGACCTAGCGCGCTCCTTTCTGAGTCGTTGTGCGAACCTATAGTTCTGCACAATTTAGTATCATCAGCAAAAATAGAGACAGTATTTTCAATGCCCACCTCCAGGTCATTAATAAACAAATTAAGGATTAATTAATTAATTGCAGGACCTAGTACAGAGCCCTGTGGTACTCCACTAACACTGGTCCAATTAGAAAATGTTCCATTTACCACCACTCTTTGTAATCTATCCATCAGCCAGTTCTCTATCCAAGTACATAGGTATATGATGTCCCAGACCAATATTCCTTAATTTTTGGAAATTGGTTCATTTTACTCCTCACTGCAATACCCTTTTCCATCTCTTATTTTAGCTTGTCTTTTTTGCATGTTTTATTGACTTGTATATGATAAAGGTTTCAGCTGCCCCAGCTAACTTGAATACCTTAAAGGCACATCTTATTGCCAAGACTTCGCAAAACTACAAAAGTTCACAAAACAACTACAGAAATTCATAAAACACATCAGTCAATGGGCATTTTTTTAAGGTGGCTGTGTCTGTATTTTTTTTTACTGTGACTTTTTATTGCACAATACATTAGAGTTTCATGGGTGGTTTTTTTTTTTGCGAAACCTGGTGAAAAATTTCACTCACTACTTGGATCCTGGCTAACCAGAGTTGATTTTGAAATGGACAGGCAGTAACTGTTCTATTTAAAAGCTTTATTGCGCAAAGTACTATATTAATATGGATGAGAGCAGTGGATTTCTTATTTTTTGTCAATATGAAATATGTAGTCACACCCTTATTGTACTCCAATATTTATAAAGTCAATGGTGAGCACAAGTTTTCTTTTTTGAACATTATCATATCAATATTATATAGGGAAAGGACTTGCAGCCCTCAATTTGTATAGCAGGATACTGTATGTTGTAGTTTGACACCAGCTCGATGACCATTTCTTTTACAAACTATGTTCCTAATAATGCTGTGGCCCACTTTTATGTACCCTAAAACCAGCCTTGGAAACAACCTTGTGTAACAGCATAGAAAGTAGAAGAAAATGTTTGTTGTTAATTCACATGCATAACTGGTCAGAATAATGTCCCTTTAAGCTATGCTTAAACCAGGCACAATGACATGCTAAGAGAAGGAGCCAGCTCCATTGGAATGTGAATTAGAATTCTGACAGAAATGAGCTCAAGCCAAAGATATCTGGAGCAAAGCGAGCTGCTCGCTTGGTACAGTAATGGTGGGCCAAGGACCGCAGACTCCTGACAGCAAGGTTGCTATGCTGGACTCCCCCCCCCCCTCCTGATCTAATGGCCAAACATATCAGATATTTTTGGGCATGACTTTTCCAGATTAGAATTTCTGTGTATGCACGGCTCATACAACTACATACAGAGTACAATGGCCCTTTCATGCTTCTAATATCCCAGTGTGTAGTTCCATTGCTCTGTGGCTTCATCACATATGGTCTCTGTCTTCTCTAAAAGCTGCTTTCTGCTGCCTCTCATCTTCAGGCTGTCACATTATTCAAGTCTACTGATACAATGCATTGTGACAGCCCAAATCCCCACAGTCTATTCCAAGCTCCTGCATACTTTGATGGTGCCATGGTCAGAGGCTGGAGCATGGAGGAATGTAAGGTTTCAGCAGGACATGATCAAAGGCACTGGAAATGTGATGAAGACTTTATTAAGGCTCTGAAATGAAGGCTTAGCTTTAAGTGATTGATATGTCTTGGTCCAGCCCTTGTCCTTTATCTGGACTATGAGCCACCCTCTGATCTCACAGTGCAGGACCAATGGAAAATGAAGCCAAGTTGATAGCTTTTCAATAGAAACTGTATGATGTCAATATGGTTTTCATTTAGTCTTAGTCACAGTGGGCACTACTCTGACCCTGTGTGATGTCCTTTGCTTTGCTCTTTTTCTAAGCAATTGTTTTTGAAGTTTCTTACAAAATCATTTTCCTTTGTACACTTGATTTCCTGTTCTGACAAACAGGGTGTTCCTACTACCTTATCATTTTAATGTTTGGCCTAAGTTCCCAATCACATCCCCAATGCTACCCATTGCAGCCTTTTTTTTTAGGGGCCATATGAAGCTCCATATCAAGCAAACACTATTGGGCAAAGATTGATTTGACATTCCCAAGCAATCCTGAGTTAGTATCTGTCATACACAGTGACAGAAATTATAAGAGGCTGCATTGTGCATCCATGACCCATACATCCATACACTGGCTACACACTGACTGTACATTGGCTCCACCACTCCTAGATAGAGGCTTGCCTGTTACTGGTGTTGCTGCTCCATGGGAAGGACTGAGATGAAAATTCTTGGGACTGATTTGAACTGAAAAATACCTGCTGCTGACTCCTCCTTGATCAAATTTAAAGATCTCTAGGGCACTGTAGATCAATAATTAAGGATAAGCTCCAAGCCTTGGTCACTTTGAGCTCTGACAGGAGACAGAATACATTTGTGAGTGTGACCCTTATTTTGTCTCTCTCCTAAGTAGGAATGCACAGTATTGGGGAGTCAGGGGCCCACCTGGAAGCCTTAGACCAAAGGCCCATTCACTTTACATTTTTTATTCACGTTACATACATGCATCTATCCTTTCATCCATATCATGCCCCCCCCATACATGAATGGTCATGGTATAAGCATACGGGACCACATGGTTGGATGAGCAGGAGGTCCCACTAATACCTGGGCTCACCAGGAGTTTTTCTGGTACCCTGGTGGGCCCATTCTAGCACCAATAATGCACCAAATCCATCTTTTAGGGGTGCAGCTGAATCCCAAACTGCATCCGAACATTTTAAGAAGCATTCAAATTGACATGAAGCATGCTAAAAATTGACATTTTTCTTTGCTTTTCATGGGGTTTGACCAGGCACTATTATTTGGTTGCTTTTAAAGCTTTTTTTGATAACGGTTTTCCAGAAATTACCTGTATTACAATGGCAGTGTTAAATCAGTTCAAAATGCAAGAGTTTTCTAAAATGTACCCCTTTTAATAACCCCTGTGTCTCCAACACCAGAAGTGAGTTTTCAGCAGTTCATTAGGAAACACTGCATGCCGTTTGGCCTACATCATCGGCTCTGCGAAGACAAAGAGTCGGTATTTACAGAAGGCATCAGAAATAGCCTTGGCAATCCTGGGATAAAGTCAAATGGTCTGTGACAGAAACTGCTCCAGCTAAACATGGGGAATTATCAACAGCTTGTTCAGCTTTTAGGAATTTGTCAGAAAGAAACAACAAGCCAATATTCGTGAAAAAGATGTTATTGGAACAGGGAAGACTGGCCACGGAACTGCACAAAGTGGAGCAGGGTCTAGCTAAGCAAGATGACCGTTGCACCAACTTGTAGCTCATTAGTTATAGTTGTTGAAATATAACTTCCAGCCATCCCAGCCAGGGATGCTTGTTGTATTTCAACAGTAGCTTGACAGCTCTATTTCATACAAATAATGGGTACTACAACTCCTCTTTTTCCCCAAGTCCTGTCATTATTAGAGATGGCCCTGATTATGCTACTAGCTTTTACCTAAAGTAAATACAGGTATGGGACCTGTTATCCAGAATGCTCAGGGCCTGGGTTTTTTTGGATAAGGGAAAGAGAATGTGGCTGGATAAGAGAGAGAGAATGTGGCTGTGGAACTGATTTTAGCATGTCCATATATTTTTATTATACAGCATTTTGGCCACATATCTGATTTACCCACTGAACAGTCCAAAACTTCATACTGGTAGCTAAACTTCTTAATCTGACCCTAGTGCCCATGATTACAATTTGTGCTTCCGGAATGGCTAATAGATTGTAAGCTCCACTGGGACAGGAAATGATTAACTGAACACTATCTGCAAAACACAACATGATATTTTAGATATATTTTTTTACATTTCAGGTTCATTACATATACTTACCTGAAATTAATCAATGGCTGCACTCTATCAAGGTCTTGCTAAGTGACCTGTAGGCAGGGCTAAAGTGCTGGCACTGCACCCACAAACCCCCTCTCCCCCACCCTCTAAGGCCTTTATATTCATATACCTTTAAATTCATACATCCAGCAATTTACAGGGGGGACTAATAGATGTCACAATGGGCAATTGGACCCATCATTTTTTATAGTATTTGAATTTTGACTGACATGCTATTATTTGACTACAACACTCTACTAATTTGGAAATGTCACTTCCATATGAATGTATATTCATGAGCCTCCAGGCCCTTTCACCCCGCTACTATAAGTGCATTTTAATGATGCGAGGAGCTAACTCTCCCTGTCAATCACATGATGCGCCACTTGCACAGGATACAGGCGCCGGCACAGAAGCCACACAAATATAAATTAACGATAGGATTTGGGTAGAAAAACAAGCAAACAAAAAAAAAGTACACACACACACATGCTTATCTTATAGAAAGCAGATGTTTTTATGGAGGAAAAAAATGGCTCTGCTGTTATTGTCACCAAGCCCAGATGGCTTTAGATCCTGCTCGAGTGAAAGTGTTAAAGCCCCCTTGCTCCTCGGTGGAAGTGAGGTGGTAAAGGCAACTGAAGACACCTTCCGAAGTGTTTGTGATCTGTGTATAAAACCTGCAAGAGATGAATAATGAATTACTGCCAGGAAGAGATTACCGACTCATTTGTTACACAGGGAGATACAATGACTTAGGGGAGTGTAGAAAATGGCTTCTCTTGCCTCTCGCTGGGGAATCATCCTCTGGCTGCTTTGTGATCAGATGTATGATTTCTAAAGGGGGGATTTAGCTGTAGAATGTGGAATATTTTAGTGCTAGCAGATTTCTTTAACTCTTCTATATCCCGGGCCATCATCGTGAATTTAGGTATACACAGCCTCAGCCTTTCTTCAGGCTTTCTCCGTGGAAGAGTTAAAACCCTGCACATCTGTGCCCCAGATGCTGATAATGGAATTTGCATTAGTGACATAATCCAGCTTTCTGATCTGTAACGGTGACAAAATCTCCCAAGGCCGGCAGTGGGATCCAGGTGCCCCGACAGCCCGGTGGGAAACAAATATGATCCCAGTGCATAGATGTGAATTAGGCCAGACTCGGAGCTAATCGCCGCTTTGGGAAAAGTCCTACGAAAACAAAGATTAGCAAAATAAATTGTTAACAACAAATATAATACCTGCAAAACACGTTCAAGTGTAGTAGATATCATCGCAGCATATGGGGTCGTTTACCTAACTGCTCTGTAAGAAAATAATCAGCAGGTCTTCGAAGTCGTTTTTAAAAAAAAATAAAAAAAAAAACTCATTCTTTTCACTTGTGTATAAAAAAACTTTGCTTTTATAGATTCAAGCAGATGTGAGTTTTTAAACCTCCAGCCACGTTTTGGGATTCAGATTCTAGTTCTGCCTGAGCAGAACTAAAGGACCAGAGCCAGATTCTGTTGTTTCCTCTGCAGCCGCATGGAAAGGCGTCAACAAAGTCACGCTGACCGCTTAGGCAACAATATGGTCAGGCAGTTCTGGCCTGGACAGAAAATCTGGCTGGCTAATGCTTTCTGTTGCACACATGGATGCCACATTAGAAATACAGGGAAGTGATAGGGTGGTTGATTATTGTTGGGGCCAATGGAGAAACCAGTGGATCAATGTGGATCAATGCTTTTTTGCCCATTGACGTTACCACTACAATATCCCAGGAAAGTCCACTGAAGTCACTAAGATTCTTGCAACATTTTTCTGGCTGCCAAAAAGATTCAGACAACCCCAGATTATGGGGCCACAAGCTGTATTGTCACATGAGCTCATACCTGCTTGAACGCCAGTATACAAATAGCCAGTCACCATGAGCTTGCCCAGGCTGACATGGTACTTCATCTTTCATTTCCCTCCTCTCAATATTATCATTGGCTGCTTACAATATGACTCAGAAGTTGGCAGTCTGATTATCTTTACATTGTGAGTCCATAACAGACTTTTACAGCAGTCTATATTTTCTGGGGCAAGGAGTGTTGCTTATTCACCCAAGATGCAGAGGTTGATGTGCCTCAAGCTATGCTAGAAAAAGGTCATCCCTTGCGGTTGTTAGAAAATGTTGCTTGTTACCCCTGCATTATTATCAGTGTCGTACATGAAGAGTGTTGGCACCCATGGGCACACCCTTCAATTGTGTGTAATTTTGTAGGAGCAAAAAAAAGGAGCATATGTTGGTATGAATGCACACATGGAGCAAGTATAAATGATATGGCTCATTTGCACATAAGTCAGGATAATTGCTGCTAGGCTCAAGAAAAACATAGGTGCAAACACTGACACTACAGGTATGGCATCCGTTATCTGGAAACCCAGTCTCCCATAGACTTTGCTTTAAACAAATGATTCAGTTTTTTAAAATTGATTTCCCTTTTCTCTGTAATAATAAAAAAGTAGCTCATACTTGATCCCAACCAAGATACAACTAATCCTTATTAGAGGCAAAAGAATCATATTGAGTCGAATTAATGATTACATTATTTGTTACTGTATTTAAGGTATAGAGATCCGAATCATGGAAAGACCCCTTATATGGAAAATTCCAGGGCCTGCGCATTCTGGGTAACAGGTCCTATACCTGTATAGTGTTGACTGTTTTAATCCCATGTCTTTTAAAGTTGTATGTTTTTTAATTAGGACAACTGCACCCATGTTTTAGGTCTGGGTGGACAAAGGGGATAGACATATATTGATGTCATATTCTTTTGGTATCCTATAACGTTCAACAATGTTACCTGCCCAAAATTGTTTCTATAGGGTGCCAAGGTGTCTGTCAAAAAAGCAAACCTGCAATACTTTAATTTAAATCACCATTAGTCATTTCAATGCACATGCTCCTCCATTCCAGAGAAGAAGAATATCCAGGTCAATATAAGTTTTACTTTGTTCTAGTAACTCTAGCAACCAATCAGCAGTTAGCTTTTACAGGTCTTCTGCCGTTTGAATATGAAAATTAGACACTGGATTTTTTCATATGAAATGAAAGACCAGAGCAGTCTTTTTCTATTTACTCCATAGTTTTTTGTGCAGTTTGTTGTGTTTTAAAGAAAAGAGTAAGCCAGGACTTCTCTCTCGCTATTCCCCAGATTTCTTCTAAAGTATTGGCGTGAGTTTCCCTGAGCTTTCCATCAGATTTAGGAAGGGGGATGTTTTATTTTTGGGGTCCTCTAAATATGCTTCTTCTTTGCATACTTTAATGTATGGCGGAACATAAATTTTAGCTCTTTAGATGCCAAATGCCAATTTTTCCCATAACCCCTTCCTCCATTATTGTGCTACTCTGGACGTTTGTTCTCTGATCCTCTGTGGAAATATATTAGATTCCAGGATTCATACCAAGACTACAATTTATTGAGCGGCTTTGGGGCTAATAAGCTCACATTGAGCGTCAATCTGTGCCATCTGAGTCTAATCTGCATTCGGTATCCCAGGCCAGCTGATAAAAGCCAACATGTGGCTAGGCAGAGGTGTCCTTGAGAAAGAACAGACCACACTGTGGAATGGGGAGCAGCTGCAGCTACTGGGGCAAGGGGCCGCGGGTATCTGCAGTGTTTTGGGTGGTAGAAGAAAGAAAGTCTTCAGAAAGTGGCAATTTTATTCTCCTTTGCCCCATAAAGTCTATACATCAAAGTGTTTCATACTGTCTAGAATGTAGATCAACAGATGGCGTGTAGAGAAGCACTAATATAATAAGGTTTATAATAAAGACCTTGGATTCTGTTCTCGTTTAGCCAATCATTTGCCAAGCTACCTGCTGTGGAAAACTGGTTAAGCGCTTATCGAAAGAGTTAAATTAGCTGCTCTGGAGCAGGCTTGGATAGCAATATTTAATAAAAGGAGAACAAAGGGAGGATTGCATGCGTTAACTCTTTGCTGCTATAAGACCTTGTAAAACCCCAGGCTAGCAAGAAGCAGCAAGTTATACACTAAGGGGCCCATTTACTAACAATTGCATTTTGTTTGTTTTTTTCAATGAATCTCAAAAAATATTTTTTTGGTTTTTCATAATTTTTTTAAAGGGGTCTAAAAATTTGAGATTTATGAAGTGTAAAAACCACAAAAACCACTTACACAAAACTTTAACGGGTAAAATTTTCGATGTCTTATAGAAGTCAATGGGAGCTGCAATGATTGCTGCAAGAACACTAATGTTTATTATATATTTCATATTTCAGGGGGTTTACCCACTGACCATTGATTATATTTGCATTTTTACAGGGTTGGCTTATCAGTAAAAAAAAAAAGACAGTGGTCTGGTTGGACCATTACATTACTGACCATGTAGCAACACTATTTAAATCTTGCTTAGGCCACATTCATCCCCCAATTATAGTAATCCTTTCTGAGTAAATATTGTATGTGATTACAAAGCAGGTCCTTCCCACTGAAGAAGTTTATTGTAAGAAGATACATGCATTAGGCGCTTCCGATGTGTTGAACTACAACTCTGAGAATCCCCCAACAGCAGCAGAATGAGTTAAGGGCAATTATGTCTATTCCCGAATGCGTTGTCTAGTTACCCATTACCAATTAGATGTTTGCTTTTAACCTACTACCTTCTGACTGGAAGCTATGGGTTTCCAGAATTGGTAAAGTTGCCCCTGTTGTTACATTAACCTCAGTGTGCGACGGATATTTGACTTCTTAACAGTTTATGGTAGTCTGAGTGATCCTTGAGTTGTATAAGACTGGCCGTATATACATTTGTTTGCAGTTGGCTGACTTTGACCCGTTGACTGACTTTTGACCTGGTTTGGCTGACTTGGTGTTGTGGGGTCATCTGTATTAATGCCCTTAAGGATCTAAATTTTGCTTTTCTGAAATTCAGAGCCTTTGTTGCCCTAGTGTTTATTTGTTTTTTGCACCAACCATCAAATGAGATAACATTATGGTCACTATTGCCCAGAGGTTCGACTACTTGCATATTTGCTATACATTCTGGGTCATTAGATCCAGTACAACATGGTTTCTGGTTGGCTCCTCAACAACCTGCAACATCAAATTTTCATGCATCAAGTTTATAACCTTTTTTGTCATTAACTGTTCTGGCAATACTGTTGCTCCAGTCAGTATCTGGGGGTGGGAGGGGTAATTAAAATCCCCCATTATCATTAATTGCCCCATAGTAGCAGCTTTTTCTATTTGCAACAAGAGCTAAGCCTCTTCCTCTTCTACTATAGTAGGGGGTCAGTAGCATATAACATACTCCATTAATATATTAATTTAGAGCCAACATCTCCCATTGTGCGTTGCAGAATAAGGGGATTCAAATACATAACAGTTTCCATATTCAGATAAACATTTTGCCAGAAAAGATGCACAGTTATAACTGTGAAGGTATACCAGTCAATAATTGAGGAACAAAAGAGTGAGAGTCTTGCTCGGGACAGCTTTCAACCTGAAGGTGACCATACCCCATCCGAGCTTGTACATGGGGGCACACACACATATACAGGATTCATGAGTGATCAGAACAGCAGAAAGTGGAGAGGAGCTATGGCTATTGCTTAAGCTTGGCAGGGAACCATACATGTACTAATAATTGTACAAAACCTTGTTTCAAATGAATATGGTTTCATATTGGTATGAGCGTGGCCAGCTTTAGAGGGAGAGGAAGTGACACATAAGGTGATGGTAGCCAATGTAGTTTATAGAGATCCTGATGGTTAGGATAGAAATGATAAATACACAATGAAAGATGGAAAACCAGTATTTAGTGTGTTTGAGCAAAGAGTAAGGGGGCTAGAAAGGTAGTCAAGTTGCTGAGGGCTTAGGTTATAGGCTTGAATGAAAACTGATAACTGAATAAGTTCCTTCTGTTTTGCCTTTAGCACTCTGAGCAGATTGTAGCGTTCCTGTGTGTTGCCTGGTTTTCTGTGCACAGCTAATATATTGAAATTCTATGAAATCCTTCCTTGTGCCTATTTACTGGGTTTTTTGGCGCGGGCAATTCTCGGCCTCATTACCATATGTGCATTTTGCACACTTTCCATATTTTCAGCAACTCTTTTTATCAATGTGACTTTTATTCTCCAGCGCATCCGTGGGTACCAATCCATTTGATATGCTCTTTGGGTCTGTTATAAATTATAGATGGAGAAGAACTGTTGGGGGGGGGGGGATACCTTCTTCTAAGGATAATGAATTCCAGTGTTTAAAAAAAAAAAAAAAAGGGGTATTGTGGATATAAGGCTGTTTCTAAAGGATGGACTTTGCTTACATATTTGAGTGGTTTGTAACAAGCCTGAAGGGTATCTATACAATGAAGCTATTGCAGAAACACAAGTGGCGAGTAGATATGTTTGTTGCAGCCACAACATAGATGAAAACATTTGGAAATAATTAGGAACGCTTTGCTGCTGGGCTGGTGTGTCACATAAGACTTGCCCTAAAATTGGGTACAGTGTGCCACACTTGCCATGCATAAAATGCCAGAAGGGAAGGTTTATTATTTTTTTATTGTTTATTGCAAGCTCCCGATTTCTTTAAAGCATGTTGGACTTTTTCAGTTCAAGCCCTCCTTGGAGGTCCGACATTTGGTCAGGGCACTCCATAGCTCATAATATAATTACGGATATAAGAAAATATATCCGTCATTCAGATCTAGAAAATCTAGGACACCAAAGCAAACTTTCAAGTTGGGCTTTCAGGCGTATCTAGGAGAAATAGGTATTCAGGTTGGGTGACCTGCTACTTCTCCAAGCCACGAATGAGATCGGCCCACAATTTGGGAACCACTTGGTTTCCATTTAGTGAATGGAAACCTAGTCATTACTTAGACTCTGTGTCATGAGATTGACTGGTATACCTTCACTTGAAACATCTTGGTACAGGTATGGGATCTATTTAGAGATGGGTGAATTTGACCCGTTTGGTTTTGGTTTCCGCCGGCGAAATGTCGCAAACACCCTTTAAAGTCTATGGGCGTCATTTTCGCGGCGAAGCAAGGCAAAAAAATTCACCCATCCCTAGATCTATTATCTGGAAACATGTTATCCAGAGGTAGCTCCGAATTACAAAATGGCCATCTTCCATAGACTCCATTTTGTCCAAATAATCCAGATTTTTTTTAAATGATTTCCTTTTTCGCTGTAATAATAAAACAGTACCTTGTACTTGATCCCAACTAAGGTATAATTAATCCTTATTGGAGGCAAAAACAGCCTATTAGGTTTAATGTTTAATTTATTTTCTAGTAGACTTAAGACATGAAAAGACTGAAATTCCAAATTACAAAAGATTTATATCTGGAAAACCCTGGGTTCTTAGCATTCTGGATAACAGGTCCTTGTATACCTTTTAGTACAGCTTGCTGAATGAAAGCTTACATTCGGAAGGGATTTCTGGACAAACAATGAAATCATTTTTGTCTGTTGGTAAACTTTATGCATGGCATTTCTGTGGTACAAATGCTAGTCTTGCAATAAAAAATGCTAGTCTTGCAATTAGCATTGGGGTCAACTATGCCTGGGTCCCCACATACCCTATAAAGAACTAAACTAAATATCTGAAGATTCTAAAAGGGAATATAAGTATAAAATTCTAAAAGTGATATAGAATTAATGTTTGGGGTGCTTCACTTTGCATGTCACATACAAATCCCTCCCTAATGGTCTCCTGACGTTTATGATATGTTGATGATTTAGAGCAGTCTTTTCTATCTTATTTATATGTAGTGGACTTTGGAAAGTTTATATTAGAATGATGAAGGCCCATGGGCCTTACTTGGGCATTCGTTATTTCAAAAATATAGGAGAACATTTATGCAAAAAAAAAAAAAAAAAACTTAGTGCCTGTATTTTGTACTAGGAGTAGGGGCAAATATTACAATCCTTATAGAGCACTTTTACAGACAGTTATGTTTTTTGCAGCCCAGTGAAGAGAATAGAGAACAATGTTGGAGAATCTGGCACTGCCACCGACTGCTCTACATCCACCTTGTTTCCAAACCAAGTGTAGAGAATTAGCCATTCTGTCTTTGAAAGGACGGCTTTCCAGATAATTTGTGTAAAGTGAGAGTCTGGCGCTGTCTCTGCTTGCTGAATTGCTAAAGCTGAGTGAGGGTGACAGCGAAGTGGCTGACACTGCTGCTGCCCAGATTGGCATGATACGGTATCACAGAGAGGTGGGCTGCTGCCTGCACTTTATCCCTGCTGCGTGTACACAAAGCAATATTGCTGAGCCAGGGGCAGAATGAGGCTCCCAGACTGGCACTGTGCAAAGATGCTGTGTATGCAGAGAGGTGTGCAAAGACAGTGCCGCTGCAAAGTCTGGTACAGTGGTGAATCTTTAACTCTTTTCTGCCTATTCGTGGCATTATACTCTGTTTTATGAAATGTAAAGGGAGTTCAATAACTAACAATTATTAGACAATATAATTATATGATTACATATCAAGTTCCAGGGGCCCCATTGAGGCTTAGAGCAGGGGTCTGTTTCCATCTTATATCTAAAACTTTTATTGAAAAAAAAAATAGCAACCATATTTAAATGCATTTACTATTTCAACATTACTTTCGGATTAGAGAAGCGCTGAAATCACCACTTCACTTCATTTCCCTAGTGGGATGAAGTGAGAGACCCCCATCTGTTTGGATTTTAATTCATTGGCTGCCTGAATGCCATATTCGACCTGGCAGCCATTGGTACAACACATAAATACATCACCAAAGGAATGAGATAATTTATCATTTTCTTTTTCTTGTTTTATCCCCCCATAGTGTTACAATGACTGCAGGGCTCTCTGCTTCCACCCACCCTTGGCATCTTCACACCTGCCTGGTGAGGTGAGGATACCATTTTGCTGCTTCAACATCTGCCCGTTACCATGGCAAATAACTCCTGAGGCAGAGAGTTTAATCTTTCCCCCAGCCCTGGTTAAGTGTTGTGCGGTTTAGTCTAAGTGGAATGAGAAACAATCTTGTATTGTGCTGTCTGGATCCACTACAAGTGTCCCTGAGAGTAGCCGTGTACAGTACTATACCCTCCAGTGCAACAGAACTGCGTCATATGGTCAACTAAACGCTTCCACATTGTAAAAGTGTGAACTCGCCAAGGTCTTTTTCCTGTCCTTTGTCATAGCAAAAAGCTTGTTGGCACCATCCATGGGCCTTCTGGCTCACTCAGCTGTGTCCTTTCTACACCTTGCCAGCCCCTCTCTAAAATAGAAACTCTGTACCATCTGGAACTGAGGCCCGAGTTCTGAGCAGATTAAAGGTGTGTCTGAAACAAGGGAACAAACTACATTAGATGATCTAACACAAGGAAAATCTGTGCTTTGTGCAGTGGAATAGGAACATGTTTGCTCCATTTGGTACTTCTAAACATAAATGCCATTTGTGCCACAGATAAAGAAAACGATGTGTGTCTCTAGGTATATTGAGTTATCATATGTCCAGAGATATTATATAACTAATGAACAGTTAGAAGATCCATTGTTTGGTATGTAGAAAGGTGGATCATTTACATGAAGACTATAATCTTGGATTGTTTGTGAGAAAGATCGCCACAGACTGGCCAGCATGTTAAGTTGGAAACCAATCAGGACATTGGCTCTGATGCCCAGGAACACTGGCAATAATGCTGGTGCTGTGAATCTATTAAACTTTGGTCCAGGGGGCACTATAGGGTTCTAGGAGAAATCTGTGACATTTTGCTGTCCCAACACCACCACCCCAGTGAAGAACCACAAGTTTATCAGCTCTTATATAAAACACTATTGTCACCATATATTCTACTGTTTCCATTTTGCCTCATTCTGACCATCTCACCTGCCACCGCTACATTTCCTTTGACTACTATCCCCATTATTACTATAGGCACCATCTCCTACTATAGAAGTATTCGGAATTTGGTGTTCCGCATCAATGATTTGTTGTTTAAAAACAATTATTTTTATTAATCCACATTAAAACAGCAAGCAGAATGTGTCATCTGACGTGTTTTGGGCAATTCCGCCCTTATCATCTCCTACTATCCCACCATCACATACCTGCTAGTCCACAGCCACACTCTCTTCCCAGAGACTATTATCCCACTGCTACTATAGGCACCATCTCTCCCTACTAAACCTGTTATCCCACAGTCATACTCCCTTCCCAGAGACTATTATCCACTGTTACTATAGGCACCATCTCTCCCTACTATACCTGCTATCCCACAGTCACACTCCCTTCCCAGAGACAATTATCCCCACTACTGCTATTGGCACCACCTCTCCCTACTATACCTGCTATCCCACAGCCACAGTTCCTTCCCAGAGACTATTACCCCACTGTTACTATAGGCACCATCTCTTCCTACTATACCTGCTATCCCACAGCCACAGTCCCTTCCCAGAGACTATTATCCAACTGTTACTATAGGCTCCATCTCTTCCCTACTATACCTGCTATCCCACAGCCACAGTCCCTTCCCAGAGACTATTATCCCAATGCTACTATAGGCATCATTTTGCCACAGTTCCTTCCAAGAGGATATTATCTTCAAATCTTTAGACACCCACCAACACACCCTACTATACCTGCTATGCACAATCCCTTCCTAAAGAGTATTATCCCTGTTTTGGGCTCTAGGATCAACAATCATCAGAACTGCAGAACAAACTAGAGAGGTACATTTCCTGAAGAAAATGTGAGTGGTGCTTGCCGTGGCAAAACTCAGGCCCAAATCTGATTGGCTGTTGTTGCCCCGCCCCTTTTTTTCCTAATTGTGAACCACAGTCACTCAGTGACTAACATACCAAAGTTTGGGAATGCTGTCATTTAATGTGTAAAAATGGCAGCATTTCTATTTTTTTCTATTGAAAATCAATGAATGAAATTTGATTGGTTGTTGGTGGCTCCGCCCACTTTTTCTAAACTTGAAGTGGAAACCCCCAGCGACCACATTTGTGATATTCAAGGTCCCTGACATCAATACTGAGAGAATGGCAGCCTTCTTAATTTTTCCCATTAAAACCAATCAAAGAAATCTGATTGGTTGGTTTTGGCTCCACCCACTTTTCTTAATTTTAATCCCAGTCCCCCAGTGACCAACTGTGCCAACTTTGAGGAGGCTGCCATTAACCGTCTAAGAGCGGCAGCAGTTTAAAATTTTCCTATTTAATTGAATGGCTGAAATTTGATTGGCTGTTGTAGACTCCGCCCACTTTTTGTAAATTTTGGCTGCAGTCACCCAGTGACCCACGGTGCCAAGTTTGGGAGCTCTGGCTTTATTACTGTGAGAATTACAGCTGTTTACATTTTCTCATTGAAGTCAATAGGGAAAATCTGATTGGTTGTTTGCGGCTCCGCTCACTTTTTTGGGTCCCCAAAATAGGACAGAAAAGTCACAACACCCCATTCCCGAATAAGCTGAACGGTTTGACACCTCATTCATGGGTCTGCGACAAACTAATTATTCGATAAATTCCCCATTATAAGTCAATGGGGCAAATTTGGGGACCTCTCCTGCCCCGGGGGTAAAACTTATACCCTCGTGTGGGGTATCATCTGACACAGGTCGCAAACCTCTTCAAATGTGGTAAATTTAACGTTTCTACAAGATTCCCTCTCTGCGCTAGAATCCGTCAAAAGTTGGCCTCAATGTTAATCTATGGGACTTTTCGGGGTGGTTAATTGCCCCCGCAAGGGGCAATTAACCACCCACCCCTTAGAAAAGTCATACCACCCCATTCCCGATTAAGCCGCACGATTTGACACCTCATTCATGGGTCTAGGACAAACGGTGCGGGACTAGTTACGCGCCAAACTTTCATACGGAAGAAGAATAAAATGATCTTGCTGATTGGTTGCTATCCATGGTTTGACCAGTAGCAAGCTTTGTACCTTTTATTACATGTACTCTATAACTGTTCAATCTGGGTTCCAACTAAGTCACAAAGGCCTGTGATAGTAATGTAACAAAAATACAATGGTGATCTGTATGTTAACTGATACATCTTAAAAGAGCTGCCTATGACATTCTAAATATATTATATCCTCATTCCCAGCTCCCTTGTATTTCCATTCCCTCCTATGTTCTCTCTGTATTTGTAATATAGATTTTCTCATTATTGGAATCTATTGGCCTGAGTTTGCAGCGCACGTGTATTCTGATGATGTCATGTCAGTCCTCGGCCCCATAGGATTCTCCTAACTACCTGCCAACATGAAATCTTTGAAAATCACAATGACCTCAAAGTTAAAAACTGCTTCAAGCTGCTTTTTTTTTCTCTGTAAGGCATGGCCGGATCTCGGATATTAGGGGCCCACTATGAACAATGTTTATTTTTCTAGGCTAGGAACCCCAGTTGTCATAACATGGACAGTAATTGGGGAGCTAATCCAAAGCCATTTGAGATTTCATACTTGCAGTTTAGGCATAATCCTTTCTGTCTGCAAGTAGGAAATGTTGATTTTCCAGCTACTTTTTATTCCTTTGTTGACAAAGATTCATTCAAGGCTCTGAAGCTTCCGATGGCTACTCCCAGGAGTGTGATAATCATGCTGATAGTGGTGGTAACTCAGAAATACAATATTTATTTATTTTTGAGTTACTTTTTTTTGTGAAGGTTGTGACTAGTACTAGCTCCCAGAAATTGGTTCCACAGGCTGCTACAAGTGATACTGAGATTCCCAAAACATATCTTATATCAGTTGTTTTTAACCTTTTCATTTAGGGACCCACCATTTTGCTCAGGAAATATGCTTTATAAACCAATTAAGACTAAAATCATTTGTAAGATTAAGGAACAATATTCACTGCAAATTTATATTTCCAGTTTGCTTTTTATTCTTTACTGGTGAGCTCCTTTCCCTCCAAAGACTCCACATTTACTGATCAGTTCATTGGACAACACATTTTATTTGTGACCATGGAGTTATATAAAGTTTACATTTTAAACCCTTTTTTTTCCTTGCTAGCATATGGAGAACCCCCCTTTCTTCACCTGTAGGTGTCCTTACTGTGGGGCCGATTCACCAAGGGTCGAATATCGAGGGTTAATTAACCGTCGATATTCGTCTGGGAATTAAAATCCTTCGACTTTGAATTTCGAAGTCGAAGGATTTTAGCGCAAATAGTTCGATCGAAGGATTTTAATCCAACGATCGAAGGATTATCCTTCGACCAAAAAAATGTAGGAAAGCCTATGGTGACCTTCCCCATAGGCTAACATTGACTTCGGTAGCTTTTAGATGGTGAACTAGGGGGTCGAAGTTTTTTCTTAAAGAGACAGTACTTCGACTATCGAATAGTAGAACGATTTTTACTTTGAATCCTTCGATTCGAGGTCGAAGTAGCCCAAAAAACACTTCGAAATTAGAAGTTTTTTAACTTCGAATCCTTCACTCGAAGTTAGTGAATCGGCCCCTTAGTGTTAATATGGAACTGAAAGGCATGGAATAGGAGTTCACCAAGAGTCATCATAAATTAAAAAAAAAATTGGTTTAAAATATGCCAATTATTTTTTTGTCTAATTCACCATTCTCCACTAATAATTATTTTTTAAAGAAAATGTTATATTTATTTTTCCTAAGAGACAAGACTCAAATAAAATACAGTGGCAACCAAGGGTGACTCCTATAAGGGTTACCTTCAGCTTTGGATACTCTTACAGTTGCCTGGTTGTTTGACCTAATAAAGTTTTCACTTTTTACAACAAAGAGGTGCTGCAGCGGTATTTTTTCCTGTATGTCTATGCAAACCCCTGGCAAGGGTTTCCGGACTGCTTTGCACCCAACCTACAAGGTTAAATAAGGTGGTTGAAGCACACACAATATTTTCTATTTAGGACCACCATTAGAAAAACACATGTTGCTCTGGGACTCTGTAAAGTAAAACACTTTGGATGCAATTCGTCCTTGATAAATAGTAAATTTTGTTTTTCACTCTTCTACGTATGGTTACCAAAAACCATATGTACATACTGTATGTGCAGTCAATGCAGTCCTGCTTTGACTTAATTTATTATGTACTCTGATTTAGGTGGTCCTATGCAGTTTTCCCCTTTTTCCTCTCTGAAAGCTTGGTTTGGCAAATAAAAGGATTCCTTGAGAACATACATGATGACCTGTTCCAAAAGAATAACGGCAATTTGCTGTATTTTATACTATAGAGACATGATTCATATCTTAGGAAGGAACATGTAATTCTCACTTTTTAGCTCTGTCAAGGCAGGTGTTCTAAAACCCCAAGGCATCTTCATTCTGTCTGAGAAGGCTACTAGATCAACCACATGCACAGGAAAAGTACAATGTAAATACAATGTACACACATGAAAATACAATGTTCACAAGGTATCTCTGGTGCACTAATAACATTGAATATAATACACCAACTGTCCAGCCCCCCCGGATTTGTAAGAAGACCAAAAAGGCTCAGGCATAAGGCAGCAAGATTTTAGGGGCTGCATCCTAATTTTTTTCCAAAGCACTGGGGGTGCCACTACTTAAAACAAGGCCTCTGGGATACAGATCCTGTAGTATAGACCTGTGTGTCCCTTGCAATATTGTGTGTACTGCCACAAACTGAAATATACAGATCAGTCTAACCCACATGCTCTCTGCCCCACTTGAGACTTGATTATGACTTGACAATGATTATATTGATAATTAAAACATTAGGATTTGGGGAGAAAAAGCAACAGAGCATTGAAAATAGGGTTTAATGATACAGAAGAATCTGACCATCTCTGTATGTCTAAATTCTATCCATTGAACTCTGCCGACATTATCTTGTACTTCTAAAGTGCTGCTCCTACTGGCTTTATGAGTGTTATCCCCAAAGCTCTAGACAGGTAATATACAGCACATAAGACAGGACTTGTTATATATCTATCCCAGGCATCTTAGAGAATATTTTCTATGGCTATAGTCTGCACTGAATAACATGTATTCACCTACACCTTCTGTATGTCCCAGCCCTACTGTGGCTACAGGTTGACCTGTGTCAGTCCCTAGTGCAGATAAATATAAGGAATGCCTAGCTGCTTGCTCCCAAAGCAACTGATGCAATTACAATGCACTTTGTGGCACACCTCTGTTAGTGCGCCTTGATGCTCCAGAGACTCATATGCGGCAGACTCCCGGCCAACTAATAGGAATGAGTCACAATGGGCAACCGGTGTTGACCTTTGCTTAAACAAAATTAAGATTGGGAGGGAAAGGAAAGCTAAACAAAGGCAACGATACCCACAATACTTTAAATATACATATACAGTATATATAATTGATTTTCATGAAAATGCTCGTATACCAGAACACTGCAACCGTGTAAAAATGAGATGGGTCAAAGCACATTATGCGATATTGTTTCTGTCTTGGAAAAGAAAATTTCTTTAAGGGTTAAACGTCTTCCCACAGTTCCCTCTCCCTCCCACCAAACAATCCTCTTGTTTTTTTTTTCAATCATTTTCTGCCCTCCTGAGCTGGGCTTTTGTCTATGTAATTATTAGCTTCACTTTCCGCTCAGATCTAAACGCTTTGTGTTCTTTGCTTGTGAGTTCTACTCCAATTATCTCCCTCCCAATTAAGCAGCCTCGAATAATCGAGTTCTGTTTTCTCGAGGGTTCTTTGTGCTTCCCTGAGAGAGCCTGGAAAGGCTGTAACCCCTTAGTTGCTGGAAGGATCTCTGATCTATTGCCCTAAAGCTTTACGCTGCTGACGGGGTTAACTTGCGGGTAAATGAGAAATCTTTATCCCATGCAGAGGATTTATTCAATACGTTAAAATGAGCAGATTAAGCAGTTCCGTGTGTGCGTTTTAAAGCGGCAGCAAAAAGTTACTGATCTTAAGGGCAAGTTATTGCTCCTTAAAAAAAGTAAAAGCCTCTCTAAAATCATAGCTCATTGTGCAAAACAAAAGGCATAATTTACAAAACAACTTGCACCTGGGGTGATTAACGTTTAATTTAACTTTTATCAACTGTCAATTGGTTTTCAATTATTTATTTTTTATAGCTTTTTTCATTATTTTTTCTGACTTTTTCCAGCTTTCAAAGGGGGGTCACTGACCCCATCTATGACCATTAAAACAGATACTCATTCAAGCAGGCCTGAGTTCAATTGCAGGGTTACCTGTTTGGGACTTTGGATGAAGAGGAATGAATGTTTCTGCACCTCAGACACTTTAAATTATGTACCTTCAGCTAGGAGTTAATTAATAAGATGATATTAAAATATCCTGTCGTACGCTTTGCAGTGTCACAATATGGAATCTACATGGGTTCAGTTTTATTTCATATATAGAAAGAAAGAGTGCAATCCTTCAGCTTTGAATTCCGGCACCCCCTGAAAGGTTCCCATTGCTGGTCCGTAGTGTGCTTTATGGCCCTGGGCAAAATTAACTACAGTTGAACAAATTGCTGAGTAGCGGCAGTCTAATTAGAGGGAAGTCATACAGAGCAGGGAGTGGCAGTGCCAGTGGATGGTGCAGAGTAAACCTCATAAATATTAGGAAGAGAATGAGGCCCTTTGTCACCCTTTGCCTCTTCCCCCTTGGTCCAAAGTCAACATTTCCTCCCATGGCCCCTGCGCCCCCATGAACCACCCCCCTCCACCCTAAATTGGCAATTTACATTCTTCACAGCTGCCCCCAACTACGTGTTAATCTCTCAATCCCTCCTGTATTGCGGGGAAGTGGGTTACCTAATGCAGGAGTCTCTCAGCAGGCTGTCACAGCTATACATGGCGGCTGCATACACAGCTCACACGGCATAAATACATCTTGCAGGCGCAATAAAACACACGAGTATTAAATAGCCGGATCTCCTGCGATGTTCCATTAAGACACACAGACCCCTGTTCTGCTTCTCTGGCAGGCCCAGTTGTGTTATGTTAAACGCCTGCGGCGCTGCTCTAGCGACTCTCTAACCTGCCAACACAGACTAGTTATATTGTACCACTGACTCGATACATATAAAAGTGACTGGCTGCAGCTCACTGTTTATTACAGACCCAACCATACTGGGAGGAGACTGCCATTCCAGGCAGCAATTGTTGTACATACAAATGGGGTCAAGTTATAAAAGTCACAAAGTTTGAACTTGGTCTAGTAACCAATTTGATGTTTGTTTTAAAACAGGTGCACAATAAATGTTACCTGCTGACTAGTGATGTGCGGGTCGGGTTCAGGGTTCCTTTTATAGACCCGCCTGCTGATGACGTCATAAAAGGGGCGGGGCGAGCAGGCGCACATCTATAAAAGTTGATGTCGAAAGTCGGCAATGTAAGGTCGCGGGCTAGGAGAGCAGGTAGAAGAGCAACCTGGAAAGGAGGGCGCAAGGTTGGCCTGAACCTGGTATTGGGCCGGCCCGCACATCACTACTGCTGACAAGTTGTTACTGGTTATTATTCAGGATGCACTGAATCCCGGATTCAGTTTGGGATTGTTCCGAATCCAAGCTATTGTTTAGCAAGAGTCGGATTTTGCAAATCCAAGAGCCTGGCTGAACCGAATCCGAACCCTATGTGATTGAAAAAATCAGGGCACGTGCTTTGCTTCGGGTTTTTATGCTGGCATCTCTGGAAGGGTTCAAATTTAATTAAGTATTCAACCAAATTAGTAACCTTAGATTCGGGGATACTGTTGAACACGAAAATGCAGAGTTCGGTGCATCTCTAGTTGTTACACATGCTGAGGAATGTAATTAAAGTCGCAAAGAGCAAAACAATTCACACCAATAAGACTAAAAATACACATCTCGCAATGCAATATTGTTCCTTAAACTGTTATTACATTGCGACTTTTAATTGCACATGCTTAAGAAGGGCTTGAAGGTGTCGTAATCTTTTAGCTCAAACATAACAAATTTTTTCATTAAGAAGTTTGATTACATTAACTGCGCATTGGCGCAAACTATAAAATTCGCAAAACGGTCTTCCCCTGTCGGAAACGGTTTCCGGGTTCGCAAAAGCTATATTAAACTCGCGCAAAGGCATACGTTTTCGCATTGCGAATCGTTTTTCTGTTAGCCACTTTTATAAAATTCCCCCGATGGTGCGAACTACTTTCATATTCAAGCCTACTGCCATTAGCTGCCATTACATTTAAAATCACCCTTTCCTATACAGGTATGGGACCTGTTATCCAGAATGCTTAGGAACTGGAGGGTTTCTGGATAATGGATCTTTCTGTAATTTGGATCTTCATACTTTAAGTGTACTAGAAAATCATTTAAACATTAAATTAACCCAATAGGCTGTCTTTGCTCCCATTAAGGATTACGTGTATCTTAGTTTGGATCAAGTACAAGCTACTGTTTTATTATAGAGAAAAAGGAAATCATTTTTTAAAAATTTGCATTACTTGGATAAAATGGGAGATGCCCTTTTTCATAATTCAGAGCTTTCTGGATAATTGGTTTCTGGATAATGGGTCCCATGCCTGTTTTATGTATTTTTTATTGATACATATGTATATGATAAAATAATTTGAATTTGAACTCTCCCACCAATCATGGCACCAGTTTCATACATCCACCATGTCCTTTATTTTAGAATTCAGTTACAAAAAGCTTGTGCGAATAGCCTTGGGCATGAATAGCCAAAAATATCTAACTGTACTTCCTGCTATTTATTCACATTGAAAGCTTCTGTCATGCCCTCCTTCCTTCCATGCCGATTTGGCCTTACTTAGGAACTTGTGCAGATGTACTACAGATCAGCCTTTACCTCTCCAAATATGGAAGGGCCAAGCGTTGCAAAGAGGCTTTTGTGCAGGCATATAATAGGGCCCATTTGGCAATAAGGTTTTGCTTCCTGACGGAATGTGTCCTCAGAATGCTTTCACCGACTTTGTGCAATTGCTCTGAAGGACAAAATAATATCTTGCTTCAATAGTTTGAAAAGGAATAATAAGCCATGTTTATCGGTCGAGTTTATTGTCCATGTACTTTACATTAAATAGGAAGTCAGCATGCTGTATGCACAGAATAATCTGAATCTGCATTTCTATGCATGGGAGCTGCCATATTAATTTCCTCTGCTTTTCTTTGTTGCTGTCTACTGCTTTTATTAGAATTTTATAGTTATTTGCCCTCTTTCAGCACTGCTGGTTCTGTCTCTTGAAAAAATGTAGTAGAAATCAATCAGCCTGTATTCTTCATTCTAGGAATGTTAATCAGCTCTGCTAAATTGCTGCAAAAGTCATAAACAGTAGGTACAGACAACTACTTTCAAATACAGTATAGAATTACTTTAAAAGTTTGGTTCAACTTTATATTAACTTTTAGTATGATGTAGAGAGCGATATTCTGAGACAATTTGCAATGGGTTTTCATTGTTTATTATTTGTGGTTTTTGAGTTATTTAGCATTCTAATCAGTAGCTCTCCAGTTTGCAATTTCTACAATCTGGTTGCTAGGGTCCAATTTACCCTATCAACCATGCATTGATTTGAATGAGACTAGAATAAGAATAGGAGAGGCCTTAATAATAGAAAGATGCGTTATAAAAAGTACCCGTAACAATACATTTGTAGCTTTAAAGAGCATTTGTTTTTTTTAGATGGGGTCAGTGACCACAATTTTAAGGCTGAAAAGAATCAGAAAAAGAATGAAAATTAATTTAAAGAAAAAAATAAGTCATAAAAAGTTGCTTAGAATAAGTCTTTCTATAACATACATAAAGTTAACTGAAAGGAAACTAAACCTAAAAATGAATATGGCTAGAAATGCCATATTTTATATATATTGAACTTATTGAACCAGTCTAAAGGTTTATCATCTTTATCGTAGTAATGATCCAGGCCTTCGGAGTTGTCATAGTAGTTTCCCATCTTGGATTTTGTTAGGAGTGTCTGTGACACTCACATGCTCAGTGGGCTTTGAGCAGCTGTTGAGAATCTAAGCTTAGGGGTCATTGCAAATCATCAAGTATCAAATGAGGTTGACCTGTAATATAAGCAGATGCTATAAGGCTGATTATTAAATTGTGATGCTAATTGTGCTGGTTTCTGAGATGCCGTTTACCAATAACAATTTACTAATCCGTTTCACCCTTTTATTATGACATTTATATGATATGTATCTTGTGCGTCGGTCCCTAAGCTCAGTAAGTGACAGCAGTGCAGAGCATGTTCAGTGAATCAGCAAAAAAGATGAGGAGCTACTGGGGCATCTTTGAAAGCACAGATCTGCCCTGCTAAAGGTTGCCTTGGGCTTGTATAGGGCTTATACAACATTTCAATTCTTTAGTTAAGCTTTAGTTCTCCTTTAAACGGGAACCAACGCTTTAATAGGCAACATAATATTTTTGGTTGATATCCCCTTTAATTTTTGACAGTAATGATAAAAAAAAAAAGAAATCGAGGCAGGGCAAGGTGGCATTTGATTTGTTATACCAATGTCCCACTAGGCCCCATAGTACAATTTTTGCATTACAGGCTGTAGGCTACATGGATATAGCCTATAAGGGGCAGTATAGATCCTCCTTTCCAGGAGCTAAATTGCTGCAACTTGTTTCTCAACCTAGTATTGCCCCATTGCACTGCTGCTTCTATCTTTTCTATGTATTTGTAGCTAGCACTTAGCAAGAATGAACTTCTGCCCATGGGGATCCATAAGGATCAGCACAGGATGGTGGCACATTTAATAGAAAGCTGCATGTCAATGGGAGACTTGATGTAACTGCACTTGTTGCGCAGATTATGATTTATAAAGTGCCATCGTCTCCTGCCGTGCTTTACAGAATAAGGAAAGGCTTCTGGTCCCCTCATGAGAAGCAATAGGCGGGGGGCTGTAGTAGGGGGAACGGAAAGGAATCGTTTAGAGTCTTGCTTTTTCATTTCATGTTTTCATGTCATGCTATGGGGTTTATTCAGGGAAACTGGAGGCAGTAAAAACACACGTCAGGCATTCCTGCTCTGAAGGGACAATTTACACCCATTGAGTTAAATAGCCCGGTGACAGTGATGGCCCTTAACTCCAAGCCAAATGATGTAATTACGCCAACCAGACATGTCACTTCCCTTCTGCTCATTAGCTTGTCTGCTGCTGGTGGGTTTTTTTTTAATTTTATTCTTGTTGATGTTTTCCGACACTTTCTCTCCGGAGTCTTTTTCTACTTTTTTTTTCCGCACACACATCTTCCCTTTACAGGTTCATTGGCAAGCGCCGGCCCTTTATACAGAGTACAAATCTGTAATTCATATAGCAGCCTCCTCCGACAAGAAAAAAAAAAAGTTCTCTCTCTCTTTCTTTCTTTTCAAATTCTTTTTGAATTTTATAATAATCCAGCGATAAACAATTCATATGATAAATTGACATTTCAGAGTAAATCCAAATAAAATAGTTAATTAAAATATATTAACCAACACTAGTAAAAACTAGAAATAACTAGTAATAAGCAATAGCTAATGTTCTCTCTCTCTCACGTCAGCCAGACATTGCGTCCTCCCATTTTTCGCACGTTGCTGGTGCACGGTTAACACACATTTTTTAATCCCCAGGCGTGAGTGCACACAGGTGGGTGCTGGAGTACAGCCTGTAGCTCCATATGCTGCTAGTAGAGCTGGCTCTAGAGAGGTTCCCTTTCATTACAAGGGATTAAGCCTTTCTGGGGATTAATATGAGAGTTATTGGAAACACTGAGCAGAGCTTGTAAAGCTCTCACAGGAGAATGGGAGGCAAGGTGATGCACATGAATTGCACTGACAGGTGATGGTGGCCTGAGATGGGCTGATACCATCAGAAATGCTCCATGCATGAGACATCCCCATACTGAGATATTAGTGTCAGTCAGGCCGGCACAGCTGCGCC
The DNA here is from genome assembly GCF_017654675.1 of Xenopus laevis. Lineage (NCBI taxonomy): Eukaryota > Metazoa > Chordata > Amphibia > Anura > Pipidae > Xenopus > Xenopus laevis. The sequence goes on from NC_054385.1 coordinate 33,489,956, forward strand.
ATGTGCTTGCTGTCATACCTCTGATTTATAATGCTTCCCGCTCTTGTGTTATTGAGACGTGCACAACCGTGGAAATGGCCTCTCCTCGGGCTCAACTCCATAGCAGATGCACTGCCGAACCATCCACCCAAATGTATTAACCCCTTTCCCTTAACCTAACAACAGCCCACATCTGACTATAATCATAAAACCCTCTTTCAAAAAAAATGGGGGATAATAAAAATGTGGAGATTTACGGCACGCAGCAGGTATGTTAGTAGGGCGCACCGTGAAACTATCCCGGAGGTATTTGCGTTGCATCTGCATCCAAAGAGCTTCACAGTGACTATCCCCTTTCCTGCTGGGACCTCACACAATGGGATTTATTTAGATGAAACCTCCTGTATTTGCGAGTAATTTCTCACCTAATGGATGAACTCAAAGCAGGGCTGTCTCTAAGCGAGCAGATTGTAGCTGGAACCAATACTGCAGCCATTATGGTTTCTTCACATAATACTGCCCTGTTACAGGGGTGTGTATGAGTCGGCGTTAAGGTGTTATTTTAGGTACAATTACACCATTAGGGGGATTGAGACAATTTCAGAGCAATTTGCGTCCACTCCACTCAGCTTGTATTGTATGACAAGGCATGGGCGTGTAGAGTGCTGAACATAGCAAGCAAAATACAGGTATGGAATTTGGGAAACCCGTTATCTCCAAATTACGGGAAGTCTCCCATAGACTCCATTTTAATCAAATACTTGACATTTTTAAAAATGATTTCCTTTGTCTTTGTAATAATAAAACAGTAACGGAACTACGAGGCGCGGTCGCATCCCCAGCAGTTCCGCCCCTGAGTACCTTGTACTTGACCCAACTAAGATATAATTAATCCATATTGTATACTGATTCCAAATTATGGAAGAATCCCTTATGCAGAGGCTTCAGCTCTTAAGCATTCCGGATAATAGATCCCATACCTGTACAGATAAACCATGCCCAATAATAATATAATTATCATCAGCATCATAATACAGGTATGAGATTCATTATCCAGAATCCAATTATCCAGAAAGCTAGACTCCATTTTAATCAATTCTGATTTTTAAAAATGTTTTCCTTTTTCTCTGTAATGATAAAACAGTGGCTGGTACTTGATTCCAACTAAGATATAATTAATCCATATTGGAAGCAAAACCAGCCTATTGTGGAAAGATCCCTTATCCTGAAAACCCCAGGTCTCAAGCATTCTGGATAACAGGTCCTACACCTGTGATAATAAAGAGCACGGCACTTATCCCAGCATGCACATTACTGATATATTCATTCAAACTAATTGCATTATTTACGTGTCTCAACTAAAACAGTCATGTTATGGTGAAGCAGCAGTGCTTAGTCCAATCAGAATCCGTTCTGCGTGGCTGCCCAATCAAAAAGTGCCTGGCTGCACTGTATAAAGACAGAATTTACAAGGTCCAATAACTTCTGTGCAGAGTCTGCCTGTGTAAACAGAATGACATCTTTACTGCGGCCTGTGTCTTTCAGACGGTTTAAAGCCCTTTATTTATTTCTGCTTTTTTTTCTGCACCAGGTTTGGAATGGGGAGCATAAAACTTGTCCGTTTAGAATCGCTGACACCCCCCTTAAATATATGGGAATCTCCTGAAATTACAGCCATACGCGCTCAGCCGTTAACACCTGCTTTCTAGTACCTAGCACTTGAAGAAAAGCCCGGCTGTCAGAGCGCTGTTTGTGTTTTGGGTCTCTACATATCACAATGTTTATCTGTTCAGTTTCACGTGTCAGCTGCTCTGAGCTTGTGTTGTTGTAATTCTTATTCATGGGTCATCCTAGAATAATAATAATAACTCTAAAATTCTCATTATTGCATCAAAACCCTTTGGCCTACCAATTTGGATTCCTTACATGTTAAACGCTGTAATTGGTTGCTTTATTTTGCAGTATTTAAATCTTTCCTAACAATTACTGCATACAATTACTGACATTTTTGGGTTCTTTCCTCTAATTAAAGTGGTCGTCCACGTAATACTTTTTTTTTTTTTTACATAATGGAAGAAAATTTAATTAGAAGCAACTTTCCAGTGTACACTGACCATTTTCAGTGGTTTAAATTAATTTATGTCGTTGAAAAACTTGTGGAGCAGACACTCAAAATAAAGGCATTCTTCAAACCAGGCAGATAAAACCAAGTAGAAAAAGTTTATGTCCAAGATTACAGCTTTACACGTTTTGTGTTAGTAGCCTTTGACTACGTGTTTGTAACACGAAACGCGTAAGCCTGTATTCTTGGACATAATAAACTTTTTCTACTTGATTTTATCTGCCTGGTGGAAGAATGCCTTTAGTTTGATTACCTGCTCCACAAGTTTTTCTGTTGATCCGCTCCCTTTGCTGAGGGCTCAGGGCGGTGCACCTTGGCATTTTCCTTAATGTGGTGATTTTATTACTTTTCTGTGACTTTTGATCCATTTATTCCTACTTGATTTATGTAATTGCCATTGGAAGCAGTTCTGCACTACTGGTTCTGACTCCCAAAACAATATAGAAGCCAGCTGATGAACAGAATTGGAGGAGAACTGATTGCTGCTATGTTGATAGACCGGGGAACAGAAATGGATAAACACATTTGCAATTGCTTTCAACAGCAAATTACATTTACAAATAACTGTAAAAAGCCATTTTTGATAAATGGTTACTGGAAAATCGGCTGCATTTTGTTAAAACCCACCGCCTGAAATTTTACACTGTACTGCTTAAATAGGGATGAGTGGGAAGTACATATGCTTTATAGTACAATGATCCATCATCCGGAAACCCGGTGTCCAGAAAGCTCAAGAATTATGTCTCCCATAGACTCCATTTGAATCCAATAATTAACATTTTTAAAAATACAGTACAGTAAAACGTACAGTACCTTGTACTTGATCCCAACTAAGATATAATTAACACTTATTGGAGCCAAATCAATCCTGTTGGGTTTAATTAATGTCTAAATAATTTTTTTAGTAGACTTAAGCTATAGAGGTCCAAATTACAGAAAGACAACTTATCCGGAAAACCCTAGGTCCCAAGCGTTCTGGATAAGAGATCCTAAACCTGTAGTCCTGAACAAGGCAACAGTGGTATAAATGACAAAAGGGCTTGGCTGCAACCTCAACCGTGTGCATTGACTCATGGAGCTTAAAATCATATTTTCTGTTTCATGAGCACATAAGAGTGTCAGTGCAATTAAGACCCACTTGACGTGCAATATTCCATAGTTTTGCACATTTGTAAGAAAGTCCAGGGCAGTTGGAGATGCCTTTAGCAACAAGAGCTTGCAATCTGCAAAGAGATCTGCATTTTAATGCTGTAGCTATGTCTGGGGCAACAGTCAGGGGGTTAGACTTCTGATCTGGCAGAGAAGTAGTTAAAGGAGCAGGACAAAGGATCAGGCGTGGCACCCCGTCCCTCACCCTCTCTATTCAGAAGGAATTAACGGACTTCCCTTGTGATTGGTGCCTCTGCCAACGTCGGGCTGTAATTACCGGGGTGAGCTCAGATATTCGGCAGCATTCTCTATCAGACGCTATTCACAAGCGCACAAAGGACAGTTAATTATCCCGCTGTTCTCGCAAGGAAAATCTGCTTTTACTGTGTTTTCTTTCTTCATTATTATTATTATTTAACTCTTACACAACTGCCTGCTTGGCAGCATATCAATGGCCTGCGTGGTGAAGCCCCTGCCCACTCACCCTATGGGTAACAAGCAGTGCGCTCATTCTGCTTGTGTGTTTTTACATTGCCTCTGTTTTGTAATGTAGATAGTTGCCGGGTCCCTTTGTATGAACGCTTGGATAGATCAGTGGATCAGGAAGCGGGACCCTAAGCTCTTCTTTATACCCTCTTGTGTCTTTGCCCAATCCCTCTTGTAAGGCTTTGTAGTATTATGCTGGCATTTTAAATAAACAAATACAATATGGCATTGTTTATACAGAGCTTTAACACGGTGGGCTGGAACCGGAAAGAGCTTGTTTTTTTTTCCATTTTCAAATAGGGATCCGGGCATCTGTTTGTATGATCTGTCCATACCATGAATACACCAGAGGACCTACTTTACATTTTTATTTTTTTTAAAAGAATTGTTATTAACAACTCCAAGAAAACTTGATCCCCCTTGGTGTCTTGCTGGTGACTCCCTCTGGCTTGTAAAACCCTTGGCAGGCGTGTACCTATCCCACTCCAGGGCCAAGTTTTTGTGCTGCTGTCAAGACTTGTGCAGAAATACACAACTTAGAGGAAATGTTGTTGGGTTCTCAAAGAGACCATGTCAGGCCTGGACTGACAATCTGTAGATTTTGACAAATGCCAGAGGGGCTGCTGTAAGATGATATAGAAAGTCAATATTTAGTAAGCTGGTGTGGGGATGACTGGGCCTCTGGATTGCCAGGGCCTATTTTAACTCCCAGTCTAGACCTCAACACTGGTGTTAGCCAATATTTTGAGAGCTACAAATGCTATCCATGGTACAATCTATTAGTAAATCCCATGATATTGGCAATGTTAGCATCAATTTCTGGTATTTTTATGGGAAACAAAGACAGTTAGGCAGTGGAGTCATAAGTGCTACGGTGGCCATACAACTGACAATCTATAATGGGTTGTTGGTAGAAGAGGACCACATCAAGGCACTAATGTGGTTTTTCACCCCCATAGGATTTTCAAACCTACCAAATAGCAATCTGGGCAATTGGTGGATTTAATTATCAAGGGGCCCAACCAGCAGCTTAAATCCGCCCATTGTGCTCCACGAGGTTCAACGTATGGCACTGCAGGGAGTAGTTGCTCTTTTTGTTTTGCCATCCCGTTATTAAAATATAGATTATAACTGTCCAACCTATGGCCCGTTTGTCTGTTATTGAACTACAGTTTCAGCACTCATGAACATCACAGAAATGTGCCAAAAATCGGGGTAGATTTTCCCAAAAGTTCCAGGTTGATTTAGGGAAAATTTTGTAGCGTAACGTCAGACTTATAATGTACATAAGAATTTTACAGCACATAGAAGCTAATGACTGGCGCATAATGACAATTAACCATGCTGTGTATATAGCTGTGATAAAGTGCTTGGCAGCCACATGAAGAAGTAGGGATCATTACTTGATAGATCTGTGGATTGAAGGCCAATTATGACTTGGGTACACAGTTATATGAAGCAGTGATCCTTGAGGCTGCCAGCCATTGACCATGGATCCATACATTACATTTCAGCTTTAGTCAGAAAGCTTGTGATTGCATCAAGTGCACATCTGTATGAGACAGGCCCTTATACATCCAGGTTGTTTTCATTTGTATAATGTTAGAGAGTTGCATTTAGGGCATATCCAAGTTAGATGATAGCTGTGTGTTTTTCCCAGCTTCATTTATGGGTTAAAGGGATTTAAGGGGTCAATACAGGGTAAGCTGCACCTGCATAAAAGAAAGCTTCCCAGCGTCCCAAATTACCTGCTTCCTCCTCCAGGCATTCCCATGGGCACTGCATAAGCCCTGGGTAATAATGATAAACAGATACATGGAATGCATTGTACCTGTCCTGTGGTTTTAAAGTAGAGTAAGAAGTGTCAAAGAAGAAATACCACATCCATTCCACCCCAGCCCCTGCATGAAAAAAATACCCTGATTTCCTGCTAACTCACACAGCATTCCAGGGAGTTGGCAAGAACAGTGTGATGTAGGGTTTCAGCTTCTTTTTAATGGAGTTGCAACTTTTAAAGTTGTGCACCTGAAAAATTCAGCCAAGCACCACGGGCCCCCCAACAGGCAGTGTAAAGCTGTCACCTTCATCCTACTTCTCTGCAGAGAAATATCACTATTTATGCACATATCTTAATGATTCCCTCGCCTGCCTATCACTGGCGAAGAAACACCAGGGTTCCCTAGAAATTGACACAAATAAGGTCCTGTATAGTATTTATAATGCTGAAAAATAAATATACCAATCTGGATGCAGTAGGGGGCATATTATCTAGACTGAGACCATGGGTTTTCCTGATAAGGGGCCTCTCTGTAAACTGGATCTCCAGACCTTAAGTCTGCTAAAACAATATTTAAACATGAATTAAACTCAATAGGATTGTTTGTCTCCAGTAAGGATTAAGTATATCTTAGTTTGGATAAAGTCCAAGGTACTGTTTTATTATTACAGAGGAAAAAGGAATCGTTTTTAAAAAAAATGTGAATTATTGGATTAAAATGGGGTCTAGGGTAAATGGCCATTCCTGTAAGTCAGAGCTTTCTGGATAAGGGGAAGTGCTACACAAAATTACTGGTACAGCATACAGAGCAAATACAGCTTGTGGAATGTATTTTTTTTTCATTGACCGTTGGTAAGAGTATATAGTAACGTAGTAGTTGGAAGTTGAAAAAAAAGACACGCTCATCAATTTCAACAGTTTTGAGCTACAAGATCCTTTCCCCGCACCTCTACCCATAGCTTGTTCTACCACATCACAACTATGTAGGTCTTGATGGCTTCCATGCTTGCAGTTATTTCCCATTCATTTGAAGGGTAAAACATGTTCCCACTGCAAACACTGGCACTTTCAGACAGGGTCACCTAAGAACTATGGTGTCACTAGATGATGCTGGGCCCCACAGCAAAATAATTTTAGGGACTCCAAAATATCTAGAGGTTGTCCCATTTTATCAATATATGTTGACATTGCTCATTAATTAGGGCCTCATGGGGCCCCTGTACTTCCTGGACCCCCTCCCCTGCAACCTCAGGGTCTGCTTCCTCTGTAGTTGTCCCCCTTCCTAAGAATACAGGCAACACGTTTCCCATTCATACAAATGGGAAGCAACTCCTGGCAGGAAAGGAATGGCCGCTGCAAGTCTATCTGAAAGGTCTTGGGTAGTCAAATTCAGCCACTGTAGCCTATTTGATGCCTTTCCCATTGCCAGCAATGGGATGCAGCAAGGCTGCAAAGAAAGCAAAGTTATCTGTTACTCCCTTTCCAGAGCCTAATGTACTTTTTATTTCTGGTGGTGATTCTGTGTTGCTTGAGCTCTCAAGATGAGTTTGTGGTGTATTGTTAAGCTGTAGGCCCAGGGTAACAACCCCTGCTTGTAAAACTAGTAAATGTACTGTAGGTCTGTCCCAGCAATTTGGTGATGAGATAGATGTTACCCTATCACAGCCAAGGATGAGATAAAGAACAGCTGTATGTGCTCCTTTAAAGAAAAAAAAAACCTTTAAATGGGTTGTTCACCTTTCAGTTAACTTTTAGGGGCCCATTTACTTAGCTCAAGTGAAGGAATAGAGGGAAAAAAAACTTTGAATTTCGAATGTTTTTTTTGGTTACTTCGACCATCGAGTGGGCTACTTCGACCTTCAACTACGAATTCGAATTCGATAGTCAAAGTACTGTCTCTTAAGAAAAAATGGACCCCCTAGTTCGCCACTTAAAAGCTACCGAAGTCAATGTTAGCCTATGGGGAAGGTCCCCATAGGCTTTGCTAGCTTTTTTTGGTCGAACAAAAATCGTTTGATCGATGGATTAAAATCCTTCTAATCGAGCGTTTTTTTGTTTGATCGAACAATTTTTCGTTCGATCGAACCAATAGCGCTAAATCCTTCGACTTCGATATACAAAGTTGAAGGATTTAACTTCGACAGTCGAATATCGAGGGTTAATTAACCCTCGATATTCGACCTTAAGTAAATTTGCCCCTTAGTATTATGTAGAGATTTATATTCTGAGACAATTTGTTTTCATTTTTTATTATTTGTGGTTTTTGAATTATTTAGGTTTTGATTCAGCAGCTCTCCAGATTGCAATTTCAGCAATCCCTAGTCCCTAGCAACCATGCATTGATTTGAATAAGAGACTGGAATATGAATAGGAGAGGCCTGAATAGAAAGATGATTAATAATGAAAAAAAATAACAATACATTTGTAGCCTTACAGAGCATTTGTTTTTAGATGGGGTCTGTGTCCCCCCATTTGAAAGCCGGAAAGAATCAGAAGAAGGCTAATAATTTAAAAACTATAGAAAATAAATAATGAAGACCAATTGAGAAGTTGCTTAGAATTGGCCATTCTATAACATTCTAAATGTTATTAAAGATAAACCACCCCATTAAGAAAAAAGTGCCCTATCCTTGTGGAACACTGTAAATCAGCAACTGCTTGCTGCTCATCCTGGGAACAAGGGGGATGAGATAAAGCCCTATCAATAAAACCTTAAAGGGCAAATATACACAACATGTAAGTAAAGTTTATCTTGTGTTTATTTTCCCATTGACCTGATGGTAAATTATAAGGAAATGGTTTATCCTGTGCTCACAATAACTTCTTATCTGCTTGTTTGCAGTTACATGAGTGTGAGCTGGCATGTGGCTTATCATTGCCGAGGCATTCTTCGCATAAAGAGCCATAGCAACAGCTTTATTTTTTTTCTGGTCAATGGAGGTACTATTATCTACTATGGCAGCCCATATGACAGAGCCTTTTTAATATATAAATGGAAATAAACAGACACTTGTGCTGAGTTTTAAAAGAGCTTGTATCGTACAGAACCACTTCACTGCTTTCTTAAAGGTAAATCAAAGCTCAGCAAAGAATTAGTCTAGACATGCGGCAACTTGTTTTGGGCTTCTGTACCAGCTCAAGGCCACCATATCCCTTTGACTGTAACAGTGTGTGCCTAAGACAATGCCTTTAGTAGCTCCCCATCTTTCTTTCTTCTGATTTAAAAGCACAATTTAAAGTGTAAACAGGATATCAAAGTGTTCTGTATATGGGTTGATAAATTAGCAGCCCGTAGCATGAGATTCTACAACAGATGTAACATTTCTGGGTATGGGATCCATTATCTGGAAACCCATTATCCAGAAAGCTTCAAATTACTGGAAGTTTGTCTCCCACTGACTCCATTTTAAGCAAACAATTCTAATTTTGAAAAGTGACTCCCTTTTTCTCTAAAAATAAAGTAGTACCTTGGACTTGAGCCAAACTAAAGGTGGCCATAGAAGCAGAGATCCGCTTGTTTGGCGATGTCCCCAAACGAGCAGATCTCTCCCCGATATGCCTACATTGTAGTGGGCGATATTGGGCTGATCCGACCGTGGGCCCAAGGGCCTAACGATCAGATCAGAATGCATTCGAAACTCCAAATGCATCGGGGCTTTTTCTTGCAGTGACTTTTTTTTGTCTCTGCGATTCTTTTTGTCCAAAAGCATTAGTCAATTGGCGGTTTTTTCTTGCAGCAAATTTTTTTGTCGCTGCAATTTGTATTCACTGGAAATTTTTGCAGCGGTTTTGTGAAAAAATTTGAAGATGTGAAATGTGGAATCCATGCCTGGCAAAATTCGCTCATTGCTAATCATAAAAGCAAATGTCTGATTGGTTGCTATAGACTTGAGCACAGTTTGCTAGACCTACATTCAGAGCAAGCATGATTTACTCAATTTGAGCTGAGCATGCCCAATGAGCAGTCTTAATTTTGGACTATAAATGACTGTAAAACCCAGCGTCGGACTGAGGGTCTGGGGCCCACTGATTGGCATTGTCAGGGGCCCCCATACCATCCCCTGGCCCCCCTCCGCAGACATAACCCCCATACCTGCGCATACCTTTCTTCCTGCAAAACACAAGGCAATTGGGCCAGGAAGGGAGGTCAGGGAGCAGCACGGGGAGCAGGTCTGAACTGATGGGGCCCATAAAGGGCCAGAGTGTTTTCTCCTGGTTTCCCGCCAGCTCAGTTCCACCCTTGTAAAACTTGCTTTCACCGTTACATTTTCTGTGAAACAGTAAAGTGAACCTTCGCCCTGAAGGACCTTGTTCTAACATGCACATGATAAAAGTTTTTTAGAAAGCAGCAGGACAAAGAAATATGAACTCGCCGTGTTCCGGTCGTCTGGGGAAAAGCCATTTTCATGTGCATAATTCTACACATATAATGTACATTTTTGCCTCAGCTTCACTGACAACTGCCGAGACATTTTCATGTCATTCATTTCAAATAAATTCAGTTTGCTCTTTACAATACAAAAAGGTTGCGTTCTAACTGGCTCAAAATGGCATTTATTTCAGAACAGGATGCACAACATTAGTAATGATTTCTAAACCTCAGTGAAAGCAGGAGAAAAGCATGTTTTTGTTTGGGGAGGGGGGATTTATGTATGTGTTGTCTGCATGTTTGCCGTCTATTGTGGAAGCCGAGACATCTTGCCAGAATCACAAAAGTACTTCTGTGTCATGGTGGAGCCCGAATACCAGAGAAACCACTGCAGAAAAGGCTAACAATGGAATAGAGGTTGGCTGAAAGCACTAGAACATTTTTTATTTTATTTTTTTGTTCAAAGGGAAGTTTAGAAAATAATTCCGTGCTTTTGTGATATGGGCTTTCTGTGTAATGAAGAGAATTCCTATAAAACACAGATTGTGGGCCTGGCTTATGTTCTTTCACCAAGGATAAGTACCATTTCAGAAATGTTCTCTAGTTGCTAACTGTATGACCAGAAGATTGACCCTGGTGTTAGGAATGCATGTTCATGGTCTTGTCAGATGTCCTTCTAGCTCATGAGTACTATGGCCTAGATTCGGCCTAGGATTCAAAATAGGCCCTGGCATTTCCAGTACAGAGAAGCTTAAACAGCTCCCTACTAGCCCAATAAAAATTGACTGCCAATGGCATCCTACAGCAGCCCCATTTGTCAGAATCCATAGATTACCAGTCCGGGCCTGATATGGTCTCTTTGAGAACCCAACAACATTTCCTCTAAGCTGTGTATTTGAGCAAAGCACACACAAGTCATGGCAGCAGCACAAAAATGCGCACAGGGAATCATTGTCTGAAAAATGAACGAAAATGAGAAAATTCTCCCCGTCCACTATGGTGATGAAATGCGTCTCGGCAGTGGATAGTTAGCAGCCGCTAGTTCAAACATACAGTAAAAAGTTTTGCAGTGACATAACTAGATGCTACTGAGCCCCACAGCAAATTAATTTTAGGGTCCCTAACATATCCAGAGGTTGCCCTGTTTTACCAATATATGTTGAGATTTCTCTTTAATTAGACATCATGGAGCCCCCTATACTTCCTGGCCCTCCTGAAGCCGCAGGGTCTGCCTCCTCTGTAGTTACATTCCTGGTGATTTGGCTTCTGTCTCCCCCGATAGAATAGGGATCATCCCCGCTCATCTAGAACATATATAAGTACATATACACTTATTAAAACAGATTAAAATTTATCTCCCTGGACATATAAAAGAACTTTTCAGGCCAAAAGGCCTCAAATATCAGCCACAGTATATAAAAATCACACAGCTGCAATTCCATCCATGGTCCGAAAGAAAATCTGACTTTATCAGGCTCTACACAGTTCTGTCCCACCCCACCCTCTGTTCTGCTATGCGCACACTTTGTAAGAGCTGTAAAGGCTCCTTGCACACCTGGCCTACAGAAAGTTAGAAGGACTGCTGAATTGGTCATTTACATATCATATTGTTTTTGATTGTTATGTCAAAGCCTTCAGCATTATATTTCCAATTTCCATTATCAGCCAGTGAACCCAGTGCAATGTCAGATGCAGATCTCCATGTTTTGGCATGTTGCGCATATTGCTCCAATACAGGTCTGGAATCCATTATATGGAAACCCGTTATCCAGAAATCTCAGAATTATGGGATGGCCATCTCCCATAGACTCAATTTTATCCAAATGATCTAAATTTTTTAAAATGATTACCCTTTTCTCTGTAATAATAAAACAGAACCTTGTACAGTGTATGGGACCTGTTATCCAGAATTCTCGGGACCTGTGGTTTTCCGGATAAGGGATCTTTCCATAATTTGGATCTCCATACCTTAATTCTACTAGAAAATTTGGAAAACATTAAATAAACCCAATAGGCTTTTGTTGCTTCCAATAATGATTATTATATCTTAGTTGGGATCATGTAAAAGGTACTGTTTTATTATTACAGAGAAAAAGGAAATCATCTTTAAAAATGTGGATTATTTGGATAACATGGAGTCTATGGGAGACAGCCTTTCTGTAATTCAGAGCTTTCTGGATAATGGATCCCATACCTGTACTTGATCCTACCTAAGATATAATTAATCCTTATTGGAAGCAAAACCAGCCTATTGGGTTTATTTAATGTTTAAATGATTTTCTAGTAGACTTAAGGTATGAAGATCCAAATTACTGAAAGATCACTTATCTGGAAAATCTGAGGTCCCGAGCATTCTGGATAACCTGTTACATTCCTGTAGTCAGTCACTTTTGGAAGTGGGAGAAAAGGATTTACCAGCAAGAAAATCCTCCTTTCCTTGCATCATGGTGCTCACTTGTATGTATTCTATCCAGTGGGGTGTATTGGCACTTGCCCCAACTTGCAAAGGAGCATGTATGGAGTGGACACAGGTACATCTACGTTCTACGGTATTCACATCCAAGTCGGTGCAGCGCACTCCAAGGTCAAAAAGGATCGCTCAAATAGATTGTTGATTAAAAATTCATCCTTTATTGGTTACATCAGTTAAAAGAAGAAATGCCAATACGTTCTACGGTATGCCTGCCTAAATTTGCTTCTGTCTGTATGCTTATCACTTTCCCCTGGCAGACTGCAAGTGTGAAGTTCACTTAAGTCGGTCTCCCATTTATATCTGAAATATTTCTATGCAGAATTTGATGAGCGATATCAGAAATAGTAAATCATTACGGAAGCCATGATTTTCGTGCAACATTCAATGAGTAGGATAAGTTACCTTTACATACCCCTTTACATCTAAATTCTTTATAAATAGCCAAAATATTTGTATTTGGGGTTTGAAACTGGCTTAATAGCTGAAGTAGAAACATTTGTAGGCTTTGATGAAGTTCACCTAATTTTCTACATATTTTGATAAATTAAAACATAGCCCTAACGAAGGGAGTAAACAGAATTCAGACATCATTACTTATTTCACACAGACTAATTACATTAATGAGCAGAATACACTCCATAAATCAACAAGTGCTAGGTTGCCAGGAACCCAAGGTAATAATAGTGACAGGACTAACGGGGGAGTAGGGGGTGGGGGCCACAGCCCGCACCCCTCAGGGCCCCCCCCCCGCAAGCCAGCGCGCCATTGAAATGTGGGCCGTACGGAGGAGGGCGGGGGCCCGGCTGCGCGTCACGCACCAGGGCCCGCCCCCCTCTAGTTACATTACTGGGTAATATAAAGATATAATTAAATATAAGGATATATATATATATATATATATATATATATATATATATATATATATATATATATATATATATATATATAAAGAAAGAAGGACTCGCACACCACTTTTCAGTGAATAAAACAGTGTTATTTTATTCTTTGATGCATTTCCAACGTTTCGGCCCCCATTAGGGCCTTTATCAAGGATGTATATATATGTATGTGTATATATATATATATATATATATATAATTAATTTCTGGACAGTGAATGCAGAAAAATTTTCAGTGCCGCCCCCAGCCTAATCTTGTTCCATGCTCCTGCACAGTATAGTACATCTACCATTGTTAAACATGAATTTACACTTCTATTCTACTTACCCAGACTCTCCAAGTCTAAACAATAGAGATGCACCGAATCCACTATTTGGGATTCGGCCGAATCCTTGGTGAAAGATTCGGCCGAATACCAAACCGAATCCTAATTTGCAAATTCAAATTAGGGGCAGGAAAGTAAAAAGTGAAAAAAATTCTTCTTTTGTGACAAAAAGTCACGTGATTTCCCTAATTTACATATGCAAATTAGGATTCGGATTGGCTGGCACAAGGATTCGGCCGAATCCTGCTGAAAAAGGCAGAATCCTGGCCAAATCACGAACCGAATCCTGGATTTGGAGCATCCTTACTATACAATGATTAAATTTTTTATTCATTGTTAAGGCCCCATACATGGGGCAATAATATCTGCCAACTTTTCCCTTCCAGAGTGTTTTTGCAATTTATTGGCCCATTTATGGGCGGGGGGGGGATATATGGCCATACATTGGCTGTGATTTGATTATTGCCGCTGCACCAAAGGATTAGATTAGCCAGATTGGCACTCAACTTGAATTATTCGTATGTGGCTAGTTTTGCTCCCTGGCTGTGAACATATCAAACAACTCACAGGGAGAAACTGTGACTCTTTACTTTGAACCTAAGCATATCTCAATATGCCACAGGGCAAGGAATATGAACTATGTTAAGATGAAGAACTTAAAAAAAAAAAAATAATTAAGTCAAAGCAACAAAATAATTTGGATTTAAAAACTGTGGTTTGGACTCCATTCTTTCTTAAATCCTTCATATCCTGGTAAAAGCAGATGTTTGTGAGTATTTAATTATATGAAGATGTCTTTTGTGCTTGGTTTCCTCTTGCAAACATTTAAAGTCAAACCATCACGGATGTTTAGGCTTTTCGAAAAACCTTTTTGGTCATATTAAAAACTTTGTAAAATGAGAGGGCATCCTCTTGTGCTGTCCCCCAGGCAAAGGCTTTCTGTAATTCCTCATAATAACAATAACTGACTCTGGGACATAGTTATCATTGGGAAGGGAACAAAACTACTATTGGGGATCATATACATAAAACTGTAGCTAAAAAGGGTTCAAACTGATGATCTCTGTGTCTTGCTGAGCACTCTGGCATAGACATGTGAAGTACCATCCACATTTTTGATGATGATGTTTGCCTACAGCAAAAAGCCCACAACTTGTTATTATTCTGATTTACTAAGCCAGTATTTGGATCCTTTATTTATATACAGGCATGGGATCTGTTATCCAGAAACACCCTATCTAGAAAGCTCCAAATTACGCAAAGGCCATCTCCCATAGACCCCATTTTATCTAAATAATCCAGATTTTTAAAAATGATTTCCTTTTTCTCTGTAATAATAAAACAGTACTTTGTGCTAGAGCCAAACTAAGATATAATGAATCCTTATTGTAAGAAAAACCAGCCTATTGGGTTTATTTAATGTTAACATGATTTTCTAGTAGACTTAAGGTATGAAGATCAGAATTACGGAAAGATCCATTATCTGAAAAACATCAAGCCCGAGCATTCTAGATAACATTTCCCATACCTGTATCCATTTGTGTTTAAATGGTTTTGATAGTTTTTTCTCTGTGGTTGGCTGCTCCATTGCTCTTTGTTTTCATTATCCGGAAAACCCAAGGTGCCAAGCATTCTGGATAACAGGTCCCATACCTGTAGCACCAACATATTCCACAGCCCTTTTACAGAGATTATACATCATTCACATCAATTCTTGTCCCAGTGGAGTTTATAATCTAAGGGGCAGATGTACTGTATGAAGGGTCGAATTTCGAGGGGTTAAATCCCTCGAAATTCGCCTGGGGAGTAGAATCGAATAGGGAATTCGGGCGAATATACGCGCTGGCGAATAGTCGAATGGGCGAATAATTGCCAGGCGAATAGTCGAGCGATTGAATATTCGATCGAAGGATTTTCATTCGATCAAATGATCGATGTAATGCCTTTTTATTCGATCAAAAACTTAGAAAAAAAGCCTATGGGACTTTCCGATAGCAATTCGGTAGGTTTAATCTGGCGAAGTAGGCAGTCAAATGATTTTTAAAAGAGACAGTACTTCGACTATTGAATGGGCGAATAGTCGCAGCGTTTTTTCGCTCGATCTATTTGAATCATTCTACTCAGGCGAATTTACGCCAATTCGATAGTCGAGGAGCACAAAAAACACCTCGAAATTCATTCATTCCCCCGATCTTAGTGAATGTACCCCTAAGCGTCCTATCACATTCACACAATGCACAAATACTAGGATCAAGTATTTAAAGGAGAAGGAAACCCCCTGGGCGCAAAACCCCTCCCCTGTGTTGCCCTCCTCCCCCCTGGCCTTCCTGCCCCCCCCTGGGCAAATGCCCCTAACTTGTTACTCACCCCTTTGCGCAGGTCCTGTCCACGGAGTTCACAGTCGCCATCTTCTCCCACGCGTGTCTTCTTCCTGCTTTGACCGGCGTCTTCTGACGCATGCGCAGTAGGAACATTTACCGGTACGGCTCTACTGCGCATGCGCCGAATGTCATGAAGTTTTCCAATTTCACTTTGTGACATTCGGCGCATGTGCAGTAGAGCCGTACCGGTAAATGTTCCTACTGCGCAGAGGGGTGAGTAACAAATTAGGGGCATTTGCCCAGGGGGACAGGTAGGCCAGGAGGGAGGGGGGGCAACACAGGGGAGGGGGGAGGGGTTTTTTGCGCCCAGGGGGTTTCCTTCTCCTTTAAGTTGTGGAAGCAATTCAGAGTTCATGGAGGAAACCCATGCAGACATAGGGAACATATAAAAACTGTTTGCCATGGCTGGTAGGAAGGTTATACCCCAGTCCTATGTGGCAGAAATTTTTAACTACATAAAGATTATTGGTTGTTATGGACTGGTTAACTGAGGCAAATGTTTCCCTTATTTGCCCATATTGCTCCCACCTTATGGCACATGGTATTTTACCTTGCATGAATACAATTATGTCTGTCTTTATGCAATGACAGCGGTTACATTGTCCATGTCAGTTTCATATGATTACAATACACTTCAATGGAAGATGAAGACAGGCAGTGAATGACATTACAACTCTGTTTTGAAGGAGCAGAAAAAATTGTGCCATAGGTTTTAGGGTGTTCCACAAGGAAAGCCTAGTTCATCCCAATGCAGTGGTAATCGGACCCCTTTGAGGCCAGGGTCCTCCTTAGATCAAACATATGAAAATATGGTTGTATCAGCCATAGTTCCAAAAATATCTAGGACACCAAAGAAATGATCACTCTAAATCTTGCTTCCATTGACCGCCAACCTGGGCTTCCAAGAGTATCTAGGAAACCAAACAGACATTTGGCTGAAACTGAAGGTCATTAAAAAACCAAGTGGTGGGGTGCTGAATGCAACTGGAATAATTGGTAATTTGCTTTTTTTTGCTACTCTCCCAACAATGTTATGGTGACCTTTTATCTAAATCTGTCTAAGAACAGCCAAATAAATCTGTTGCATGGAAACCTGTTGCCTATAGCGTGTCAGTACCTACTAGTAAAACTTAGGGTAAGGCCAGACGAGGAGATTCGGGGAGATTTTGTCACCTGGCGACTTATCGCCACGTCTTTTGCGCGACTATCTCCCTGAACTGCCTCAGCGTCTTTTCCGCATAGACTAGACTGAAAAGTCGCCTGCGCTAATGCACACGCGGCGATGCGTTTTCAATAGTCGCCCAAAGTTGCCTCACTGAGGCAACTTTGGGCGACTATTGAAAACGCATCGCCGCGTGTGCATTAGCGCAGGCGATTTTGCGCTGTAGCCTATGCGGAAAAGATGCTCAGGCAGTTCGGGGAGATAGTCACGCAAAAGACGTGGCGATAAGTCGCCAGGCGACAAACTCTTCCCGAATCTCCTCGTCTGGCCTTACCCTAAGTTTTACTAGTAGGTACTGACACGCTATAGGCAACAGGTTTCCATGCAACAGATTTATTCGACTATCTCCCTGAACTGCCTCAGCGTCTTTTCCGCATAGACTAGACTGAAAAGTCACCTGCGCTAATGCACACGCGGCGATGCGTTTTCAATAGTCGCCCAAAGTTGCCTCAGTGAGGCAACTTTGGGCGACTATTGAAAACGCATCACCGCGTGTGCATTAGCGCAGGCGATTTTGCGCTGTAGCCTATGCGGAAAAGACGCTGAGGCAGTTCGGGGAGATAGTCGCGCAAAAGACGTGGCGATAAGATGCCAGACGACAAAATCTCCCCGAATCTCCTCGCCTGGCCTTACCCTAAGGGTGAAGACATACAGAGCTACTAGTAGCAGCTACTTGTCATGACTTCAAACTAGGCCATAGTGATAATTGGCTTTGCTAAGACTGCGTTTTAGCAGAGGCAATTCACAGTATTGTCTATGGCAGAGTATTTTGTAGCTACCGGAGCTACTAGTAGAAGCTACATTTTGTGGCTACAAAATACCCTGCCATAGACAATACTGAGAATTTCCTCTGCTAAAACACCCATAGTGACTTAGCAAATCCAGTTATCACTATTGTCTATTGTGTAGCCATGACAAGTAGCTGCTACTAGTAGCGGTGTGTTTCTTCATCTTTAAGGGCTAGTCCACACGGGGAGATAGCGACGCGTTTGCGGTCGCGGCGACAAAGCGCCGCGACAGTCGCCGCGACCGGCGCAGGCGACAGTTTTGTATGGGCGCCTATGTAAAAACGCCTGTGCTAACCACACGAGGCGATGCGCTTTTCAACAGTCGCCTGAAAAAGCCTGGCGAGGCATTTTCAGGCGACTGTTGAAAAGCGCATCGCCTCGTGTGGTTAGCACAGGCGTTTTTACATAGGCGCCCATACAAAACTGTCGCCTGCGCCGGTCGCGGCGACTGTCGCGGCGCTTTGTCGCCGCGACCGCAAACGCGTCGCTATCTCCCCGTGTGGAATAGCCCTAAATTCTCCCATGTCCAACACTTCCATACAACTTGGGCATCAATACTTGTGCACTGAGTTGGATTAAAAAAAATAGGGACAGAGGTGTAAGAACTGGCTAAAAAGCCAAACAAAATAAACCTGTGAAGCCTCAATCCTTTTAACTTAAAGGGATTCTGTCATGATGTCGTTTTCATTCTAAATTACACTGTTTATACTGCAAATAATTCACTCTACCATATGAAATTTAATTCCTGAACCAGCAAGTGGTTTTTTTTTTTTTTAGTTGTAATATTGGTGTGTAGGAGCCATTTCAGGTCATTTTGCCTGGTCATGTGCTTCCAGAAAATGCTAGCACTTTAAGATGGAACTGCTTTCTGGCAGGCTGTTGTTTCTCCTACTCAATGTAACTGAATGTGTCACAATGGGACCTTGATTTTACTATTGATTGCTGTTCTTTTATCTATCAGGCAGCTGTTATCGTGTGTTATGGAGGTGCTATCTGGTTACCTTCCCATTGTTCTGTAGTTAGGCTGCTGGGGGGAAAGGGAGAGGGTGATATCACTCCAACTTGCAGTACAGCAGTAAAGAGTGACTTAAGTTTATCAAAGCTCAAGTCACATGACTGGGGCAGCTGGGAAACTGACAATATGTCTAGCCCCATGTTAGATTTCAAAATTAAATATAAAAAAATGTTTGCTCTTTTGAGAAATGGATTTGAGTTCAGAATTCTGCTGGAGCAGCACTATTAACTGATGCATTTTGGGGAAAAAAATTTTTTTCGCATGACAGTATCCCTTTAATCTTAGTGCTGCAACTCCCTTCACCCTACCTCTGCCAAAAGTTAATCTATTTATTCTTGTAGAGCAACATGTTTCAGCTCCAAGCACCTTTTACCAAGCACGATGATGTTGCTGTAGCATGAATAAATGGATTAGCAATAGTACACTGCCTGTTTGGTGCTCCTTCACACAGCATTTATTTTAACTGGATAAAAAGATTTCATCAGCCTTAAAAAAGGGAACCCGGCAACACACTAATATTATCAGACTAAGAACTCAGCATGAAAACTAAGCATACCTACATTTTTTTTCAATATGTCATTTTTGTACATTATGGCTTTCAAAGGCAATGTATAAATGAGTAGGTAACTACAGATATCCCTAGTAGATTCAGTGGTGCAAAGAGAGCAGAATTAATATAAATATATATATATTTTTTTATAGCCTTTACTTTCACTATACTAGGGTCAAGATCTATTTCCCCTTTTACAGGGGTAGTTCACCTTTAAATTAACTTTAAGGATGTTATAGAATGGTGGACTTTGTGACTTGATGGAGGGTCGCTGAGGTGGCAACCCAGGTGGACCCTGGACACCCAGTCTGACACTGGATTAGATCATATTCAGTCATGTAATGGATAACTGAAGGCAACAAATTTTCTTTTTGCTCAAATTTGAATATGCCAACTAGGAGTTTGGATTTGGTTCCATGTTTGGGTAGATTTTAAACCCAGGATTCTCAAAATAATCTGAGAAATTAATTTGGAGGGTCTCCGGTTCTGTTTATCTATATTAAAGGAGTACTTCACCTTTAGGTTAACTTTAAATATGTTTTTAGAATGTCAAATTCTAAGCAACCTTTCAATTGGTCTTCCATATTTATTTTTTTTATAGTTTTTTTTCATTATTTGAATTTACTTCTTCTGACTCTTTACTGTTTTCAAATGGAGGTCACTGACTCCATCTAGAAACAAATTCTCTGTAAATCTACAAATGTATTGTTATCACTACCTTTTATTACTCGTAGGCCTTTCTCCATTCATAATTCATAGTCGCTTATTTAAAGCAATGTGTGGTTGCAAGGGTAATTGTCTGCATAAAAGGCCAAATAACTGGAATACCATAAATAATAAAAAAATGAAAACTAATTGCAATTTGCATCAGAATATCATTTATATGCCATACTAAAAGTTAACTTAAAGGTGCACAACCCCTTTAAACTATTGCACTGCTCCTGCCCTGCAGCAGACCTGACTTTTTACAAAAAGGAGAATTGCAGTGCACCAAGCAATGACATTTTAAGTAAATTGGATTTTTTTTTTTCAAATCATTGAGCAGCTGTACAGCATGTTTGTAGGATTAGCACTTTGTACCAGGTTAAAGAGGCAGCATTGAGCCTTGCATGTGAGATAGAACATACAGCCAGGGCATAGGGCATGGCTCTGAGAGGCCACCTTTACAGTTACATGCAGTCTTTTGTAAGTGATTAGACTGTCATCACTTTTCCTTCCAGATCCCGCTCCGCTGGCCCCCAAAATAGCCAGATGATGCAGTAAACTAGCAGTGATACCCTGGTGGAGCGGAGCCTTGCACTGAGAGATAAAGCCTGCTGTATGAATATATGCAATTCGCAGAGAGCTGGAATTGGTGATATTTCAGCACTAAAAAAAAAAAAATCTTACATTAATAGAAATGGCAAATGGAAAACTTTCCGAAATGAGATTTCATTCATGTCTCTAGGATGCTGATGGTCAAAACCAATGTAATGGAGCATAAATCTGTGACGGTCACAGCGTATGAAAGTTGGCAGTTTGGTCTCTGGTTAATCTAAAGGGCTACGTGCAGAGTTGGGTATGTGGTATATTAGAGAAACTGCTGTCCCCTCCGAAAATAGCTCTGTTTTGTCTGCATAAAACATTTGCTTTCCTTGAGATAAGGCTGTCTGTGTTTTTCCCCTCGTTTCTTTTTTATCAGTAATTAATCTTTTTTCCTCCTTGCAGATTTGCAATTTTTTGCTTAGAAAGTCCTCCATGCAAAAGCTGTGCTTCTCTATGTGCTTGGCCAAAGGTACGAGCCAGCTATTTTGGTCACTCATTCCAAACGTCTGCCTGTATGTTCTCATAGAAGAGCCCTTCCTTCTGGCATAGCTTTCTGTTGGAACACGTCTAATATGAATTGGTGGCATTAAAACAATAATAAACATAAGCTCATATGTTTGAAATCGACTAAATTTATAAGGCAAAAGAAGCGCCACATACAACAGGGAAGAAATTATCACAGAGGGGTGTAGATAAAGGTAAAGAGATGAGACGATGTTTGTTAATTTCATCTTTTGTCTGCACTTGTTACTGTTGTCAAGTTGGCTGCAACCCTTATAGACTGCTATGTAATGCCATATAGGCTGTGGCATGACTGTGATAACTGACCTGCATTATTATTTATTAATTGATTGTTTTATTCAGCCATGTATTGTACCCCTTATTTATTCAGTCATGTACTGCCCCCAACAGTTTTATCCCTTGAGCCACAGTCAACTTTAAAAAGAGTTGGAGAGCAACACAAGCATGCAAAAGGTCTCTGGGGGGCTAATTATGGAGTGTGACTGACTATTGGTAGCCCTATGTGGACTGGCAGCCTACAGGAGGCTCTGTTTGGCAGTACATCTGGGTTTTATGCAACCAAAACTTTCCTACAAACCAGGAATTCAAGAATAAGCACCTGCTTTGTGCCACGGGGAGGAAGGGGTTGTTGAGAAACATGTTACTCATGAGCCACTGGTTGGGGACAATTGCTAGAGAAGGACCCTACTAGGGGGGGCAGGGGGTACCACGGGGCCCAGTGAAGCATTGACTGAAAAGTAGTTTATGAAAAATTTATTTTGCCAAAGTTAAGGGCTGGGCAGTGTCACATGCCTTCTAGGTAAGCCACTGCTCTTTTCAATATGGTATACTGCCTGGGTACCCCGGCACCAAGGACCTTTTGAGTTGAACACTTGAAGAAGAGAAATCTCAATTGGTGCGCACTAGCTTTTGTTTTTCCCCTGTGGGCAGTAAAGGAAAGGAAAGACTACAGCTCCCAGAATGCAGTGACATCCTGTTTGTCCTACAGTGACCCTGTGAAATGCAGTCACCACACTGCCCAAGACAGCTAATCACAAGCTATAGGAACCTCCGCCAGGCACGGCTCTCAACCCAAGCCCAAAAATATTCCCACAGACACATGCATCCCATTACCATGTGAAGCAAAGCCAGCCTGTCTATCTGATCCCCTAAGCCACAAGCAGATATTGGCTATTGATGTGCGGGGCTGAATTACGCCACTA
Organism: Xenopus laevis; assembly: GCF_017654675.1. Taxonomy (NCBI): domain Eukaryota; kingdom Metazoa; phylum Chordata; class Amphibia; order Anura; family Pipidae; genus Xenopus; species Xenopus laevis. The sequence continues at coordinate 33,512,520 of NC_054385.1, forward strand.
TACACAGGCCTGTTGTGTGCTATTTTATATTGTGCTGGCAGTCGTTCTTGCAATAAAGTGAGAGGCTAATCAAGTGACACCTCAAGGCACATTTATTAAAGGATATGATAGGGTGAGCCTGATAGCTGGTTTACACCACATTTTTAAGATGGGGGATCTGACTTTGCTGTTCCACATGTGCAAGTATATGTCTCCCAGCATTCATGTTAACAGTGGCTAAGAGGACTTGGATTCATTGTTAGAAATAGCTGATATACATTCTACAGCTTTAAATCCCAGGAGTTATAAGGCGAACTAAATCCTAAAATGATTATGGCTAGAAATGCTGTATTGTATATACTGAACTTACTGTACCAGCAGAAATATTTATCAGCCCAATTGTAATGTACTCGTCAATCAGGAACCTTTAGGAGGTGGCGGGGACACTCAGACGCACAAGGGTTTCCGGTGTTCATCGATGCCCTTGACTTTTGGGGCTTTCTGCAGCGGAACCAGGGAGGAATAAGTGTGTTTTAGTTGCCACAAGTCCTAAATGAGGTACCGGAAAGGATAAGGCAAGAAACTTAGTCAATCAGGCAAACGGGTCAAGGGCTGAATTGAATTGGTGGCGTCAGCACCAGACGCTCCGCCTCAACCTGGAAGAGACACACTGAGAGGTAAGGATGCCAGAGGATCTCCCGGCGCGTCTTATACCTATACCAGTTAGAATCAAAATTTTGCATAAGAGCTCTCCATCTTTTCTGTGTCAGTGGCACTGCACATGCTCAGTGTGCTCTGGGCAGCTGTTGGGAGGCTAAGCTTAGAGGTAATTTCAGTAACTCATACCAACGAATCAGAATTTAGCTTTAAACAGTTTGTTGCAGGTAGAATGACAAACACATGCAGATTGGTTGCTATAGGTTAAGCAATTTTGCTCAACAACAGGCCCAGTGTCTAAAAAACAGTGTGTGTGTGATTGTATGTTATTAAGACATAAGCTAATAATTATAATATTTTACTAGTGTGCACTGTTGCTTAGCAACCTTTGAAGCACCATCAGGTTAAGAAAAGTGCTGGACTCTTGCGATGATTGTGAGGATTTTTATGATCAATTATAATAAATGTGATGATTTCTGTGATCAAGAGAGCAATGAGTGCTACCATGGAAGCTGTACCAAGGCATGGCAGGGAGTTGACATAGATATGAAATATTGCCTTGTCTATATAATACCCCTTGGGTTTCCTTTTTCATGTCCTTTCTATAGACTTATAGAGCAGACAGAAGGACAAGGATGTTGATTATGATCCTGCTTGGCATCTGGTTGGACCCTTGAGCCATTTTATCAAAGAGCTGTGGTTACAACAAGCAGGGACAGGGAAGGACATCTCAAGTGTGTGGGGGGTGGGCGGCTTTGGCATTTATGAGCTTAATCGCTTGTCCACTATTTGTAATGGAAATTCTATCTCTGCTTTTCTTATGCATGCCAGCAAACTCAGATCAAAAATCACTCTTTGGCCATGGCCTGGTCTGCCTATAACCTTGCCAGTGTGCTGGTAGGCTTCAGTGCCAAGTTTGCACCTGAAATTCATGGCAGTTCCATTAAAAACAGGTTGTACTTTTAATAAAGAACCACAACTTTTACATTTCTACATGGGCCCCTTTTGCCTGCTTTTTTGACGGAAGTACTTAGCAATACCCACATGAATTATAAATATGTTTTTTATATAGTACCATCATGTTTGGAAGAATGTTTATCATGTGCATCAGTCCCTTGCAACCAAAGGTACCTATCGTACAACACAAATATGTAGGTTTTATCAGGAACCAATTAACCTGCCTGTATGTGTTTGGGAGAAAATCCACCCAGTTAGAACATCCAAACTCACTACAGATAGTGCCCAGGCCAGAATCTGCAACTGCTAGTGGTTGAGCCACCATTTGTTTTAAGTATCTGTGTATAACTGTAGGAGGTTGTACAAGATGTAGGAGGTAGTACTTGGTGGTGGTTGTTGTGTCTGTATTGTGTCATTGTTGCTTGTTTCTGAGGGACAGCACCTGCAAAACACCAAGTAATGCTGCTTTGGCCACTGTGTCCCCTGCTGCTGCTAGAACTGAAAATTATAATCTTTGAGAAGCCTAAACCTGCCAGTCAAAAACCTTCATAGTCTAGGACAAACAAAACAGGGGGGAATTAACATTTCCATTAGACAAGCACAAAGGCAAAATAAAAAGCAGCATGTAATAACTTGATGCACACCATGTATCCATTCCTCTATTTTATCCATTTCCTCATTATGTGAAACCATCAGTAACATTTTGCAGCCAGTAAATGGAATAAGAACTATAATTTGTATGAATGAAACTGTTGTAAAAAAAAAAAAAAACCCTGTCGGTTGCTATAATGATTTTTCTTACGGGAAATACGATCTCTTATAAGCGCCCTCTAGAGGCTTCCAGTGATGCTTTGTATCCCATCTTTTCTATACAAGGTTTGGAACTTGGAATTGGAACACTATGAAGTGCTGGCAGCTTTATATTTGAGAATCAGTTTGATTCAATAAGCAGGTTATTCCTTCTTCTCCTACCAATGTCCTTCTGTGCAGCAGGTAAAATGCAGAGAGGAGGATTTTAAAAAGGGGGATTTTTATAAGGGATAAACTGTCTGTCATGTATTTTGCAATCACCGGGCAGTTTTGCTCTTCCAGTACATAGATACAGTATTTTGCATAAACAGAATAAAATAACCAGATGCATGTGACACATATCCTCAAGTTTATGGGGACTCAGATTTTCATGCTAATTCCCTGGTACTTGTAACTCTGCTATTCAGTATCTTATGAGTCACATGTGGGCTAGAAAAGACAAGCTGTTCTTCTAGTCATTGTCTATATCCTATAGAATTAGCAGAGACTGGCATTTCGGATAGAAATTATACCTCACAGAATTTAGTTTATCTCAAACGATAAGCTCTGAGACCATAACTGGATAACTGGACACAGCATTGCTGTTCTGCTAAGACTCCTGCTCTTTGCAAGCTTGCCACAGGAGCATGCAGGAGGCTTTTGGAGGAGGCATGCTATAGGCAGAATCGGACCTGGCCAATGGGCTCCGGTGGGATCTGCCATCCTGCCCGGACCATCTCCTCTCCTTTGCCCCCGGCTGGCCCAGATCAGGGTAAGAGGGAAGTACACATTATCGGGAGACGGGTCTGGGAGCTAGTGAAGTTCAGTGCGGGTAGGAAGGCCCTTTATTTTCATGGTGGACCCTGGCAGTCACGTTACTAGTCCAACCCTGGGTGAGGGGGCAGCTTTGTAGCTTTTTGTAGCTATGTTAAACAAGGAAAGTAAAGCATTTTGGGGTAAAATAGTTCTCCTGGGCGACGAGAACCCAGGTAGAGCCCTGCGCAGGTCTGATTTTACAGATCCGCACCCGGCCTGGACACGCAATCCAACCCAAACCCCCACATGCCTCTGGCATCTCTACCTGCACAAACCCATCTAAAAGAGCTCCTTCCTGAGCCTGCCCTGTTCCCTGCCATACACATCTGTAAACAGGAGTAGAACAGACTTTGGACCAGAACCAACTTCACAAATTACTGAGAACACAGGGGAGCTCAGTTAAGGTTTTAAATGACCTTACAGATAGGTACCCACGGTCCCAGCAGAGTCAGGACATGTGCTCTTTTCCGCCTGAATCCTGACTTAGTTTGTGGGTACCCAACCTGCTTCAGGACTTCAAATCAAGGGCTTAATAGCAGTGGAATTGAAAGTTTCTAAGGGAGCAGTGCAATGCATGCTGGAGTGTTTTTCAAAACCCACACCATCCATTACCTTTCACCTTTATGTCTGTATAAAAGATTAAAGGCATCTTTATGTCCGTATAAAAGCTGAAACAGACTCTTGGACCCCAATGTGTAATTGGGAACGGTCATATGGCCTATTTCTTGCATATGTCAACTGTTGGTGTACACACAGGCATATTTTAATAAATGTAAATGTACTGTAATGGGAAGCTGTTTATATATTAAGCTTTACTGGAAGCCCTTAAACTGTGATGTTCTAAATTTGGCCAGGGGGCTGGATAAGTAAATCTATGGCAGTTCAGCCACGTGCATGGCTGGCCATATTAATCACACTCACTAATTCATTCATTTGACCCTTGGGCTGTATGAACTGGAAAATGTTCCTCAGTTTATGCAAATGTACCTCTTTGGGCCCTCCAGGTCAGTGTTCTCTGTCATCAACCCCCGCCCCCCTTGCAGACATCTTACCCCTTCGTTAAGAAGCACCAGCACTGCATAAGGAAATCTCCATGATCAGCAATGTGCTCCCTCTCTCATCTTTGAAGGCAGAAGTCCCTTGTCCCTAAGCCCTAGGCCTGGGTTATTAACCAGCAATTTCATGAACTTGACGCTAAATTGGTCCTTTATCTTGGTGGATCTTATTATGTCTCATGAAGAAGGCACTGCCATCTCTACCCTGGCTCTGGCACCTGTTTAAAACATATTCATGGTGTATCTTCATTCTCTACAGCAGGACACATGCAATTCTTCAACCCTAAACAATCCACAACTCCCAGCTACCTCCTGATGCTGTAGGCTGTATAATATGACAGTCAATATTTCTGAGCCACAGTCGGCTGGACACACCCACCCTTGTTCCATAAAAACTCTGGGCATTTTTGTGCCCAACAGAGATAATAATCATATAATAATAATCAGTTAATAATAATCATAGAGAAAAATGAGCTGTGCCATTGCCAGCCCAGCCAACATTATGACCCATCAATGTGCACAGATAACTCATACTATTAATAGATTATAATTTTATAATGTATTCATCGTCTATATATTTTATTTTTACTTCCCTGTAGACAATGTAGCACACAGTCACTAAATGTGTTTATCAAAGCCATCTACTAAAACAGTTCCATGGTTAGCTAAATGGAAACCTGATAAATTGGCTGGTACCAGTCTTAACAATTAACCTTTTTTCTTTTCTTATCAATGCACCTAGACTCGCTGGCTGAATGTAGGGAGCCAGGAGTGTGGTGCTAAGATTTACACTTGTTGAGAGAATTAGTGATAGCACACTGGTGCAGCACAGAACGGCCATGGGTGGTTAGCACTCACATTGTCTGCTCTTTTCATTGAGGATCAAATGCCGTTTGACCGCTGACCTTCTCGTTAATTGCTCCTACCACTCATCTCTGTAGTGCTGCCACTTCTCCTGGATGCATATTCTGAACAGGCAAATTAAAACGATTCCACCCCAAAGGCAAGGTCTTTAGAAGAACAATACATCAGCCGTAGCAGGGCCACTTTAATTAGTTGAACACGAAAGCCACCTGTCTAATTTGTTCAGTTCATTTATTGGTTAGGGCCCGACTACTGAGATGTACATAAGGAACACATGAGGAGAATACATTGACAGACATGGAATAATAAAATAATATAACACAATATGCAGAATAAGTGTTAAAAGACACTTGAGGAAGGAGTCCCTGACCTGCAAAGCTTACACTCCAACCTTGAACATAGGGCCAAATCATTGTTCCCCATTGACTAGTGATGTGCAGGTCGAGAAAAGCTCTCCCCCACCACCCCACAAACCCACACCTGCCCGACCTGCACCCGGCTTCCCTCCTCCTTTTATACATCCGCACCGACCCACCGATGAAATCACAAAAGTGCTATTAATAACCGTTGCCTCTTAAAAGAATTACACACTGGAGAAAATATGTGGGACGCTTTTATACCTGCAGCCCCACCTTTCCCATTCCTCAACCCAAGGTGAGACATTATTCTTTGGAAGGTGCCAGGATCTTTCCTTTAGTAAATAGGTGTATCAGATTGCTCATCCTGGCACATGCACTAAAGCCCATTTGGTTTTCTGCCTGCTTTAAAGGAACATTAACACCAAAATATGAGTGTTTTAAAGTAATGAAAATATCATGTACTGTTGCCCTGAACTGATTTGTGGTTCGTCTTTAAGTTAACCTTTAGTATGTTATAGAATTGCCAATTCTAGGCAAGGTTTCAATTTCAGCAATCTGGTCACTAGGGTCCACATTACCCAAGCAATCCTGCATTGCTTTGAATAAGAGATGGGAATTTGAATAGGAAAGGGCCTAAATAGAAAGTAATAAAAAGTAGCCATAACAATACATGTGTAGCCCTTTTGTTTTTTAGGTGGGCCCATTTGAAAGCTGGAAAGAGCCAGAAGAACAACTAATTAAAAAAACTATTAAAATAAATAATGACAACCAATTGAAAAGCTGCTTAAAATTATCTATCTATATAAAACATACCAAAATGTATCTTCTTTAATGTGAACCACCTCGTTAATCATCCACAGCAATACAACAGTAGTTGTCATTGTTTCTTCTGTACCCTAGATCTTGAGCTTGAGGCCCTGTATTTGTCATTGCACTAGCATCTCTTCCAGCATCTCTCGACATCCAGTAGCTGTAGGGGGTCTTGCGATATCCAGTTCAGCAACAGCTGTCAAGGCACGTGTCTTTTGGTCGGTATTTTTAAGCTAGCACATTCTGTCCTACGCAAACATCTGTGTGCCAGTCCCACCGTTCCATGTATATGGGGCCTGAACGTTGGGAACAGCCTGTTTCCCAGTTCCTCCTCCAGCCCGAGGGTGGATTTGATCAGTTATATTTATTTATTTGTTTATTTTTTCCTGTCTCGTTTTGTCCTTTCTGTTGGCAATTAACTAACAGGAGCGCTCTGAATATTTTATAATTTATCACAGCTGCTTTTTAAATGTTTCATGATCTTTAAATTCAGCCATTAATGTTTCAACAAGATCCTATCAGCATGCCTGGGAAATCTACCCTTCTCCCCACAGCTCTGTTTCACCCTTTCATCTGACATTTCTTTCCCCGTGCTCTCATACGGTTACCCTGCGAGAGGGCAAAGGCAGGGAATTCTAGGGATTTCTCAGATTGCAGACTTGCGCGCGCACACACACAATACACAAAAGTAATACATTTTGTGATTTGGCATTTTCACAAACACATGCACATTGTCTCATTTTGATGAGAAACGGATGTGAACTGAGACCACTTAATTTTATTTAGATTGCGTTGTAAAAAAATGCAAGATTATTTGAATGGAATGCCAATTGTGCTGTGTGCCAGCTGGGGTGCCACCTTGTGGTTGGCCCCTTACCGGCCCTTGCCTTAGAGATGGGAGCACAACCGAATATGACATGACGGAGTGGGCCTATGACGCAAATGGGGACAGAGCTGGGTTGCTGGTGCCAAAGGCAGAATCGGGGGGAAAAAGGGTTGAAAGAGATAATGAGCAGGATTGACGGGGAGTAGGGAGTGAAACTAGACAGATCAGGGGTTGGGTGGAGGCAGAACCAATAGAGTTTGCAAATCTACCGGCAAGTACATAGTCGATAACTTGGTAATACCAGCCCCACCTCGACAGGTATTTTACAGTCTATGGCCGGAGAAATACCACCAGGTAGCAACCATAGTGCCAGATCTACTCATGGCACAAATAAACTAAAAGGTGGCATCTACCCAGATTTGCCACCAAAAACTGTGCCAAATCAGGCTGATCTGATCATTTGACCCAACATTGAGATCATATGATCAGATATACTACCAAGCCCTAGGTCCTCGAGATGGAGGGGAGGGAGGAAGGAGAATGCGACGGAGGGGATGTCGACAGAGGAAAGGAAGGGGAGTAAGTGGTGCAAACCCAGCTAGGGGTAGACAGAAGACAATTTTAGAGGTAGCTGACCAGCTCCCCCTATCATTGCACCCTTAGCAGCTGCCTCTTGTGCCTACCCCTAGCTACGGCCCTGCATACTACAGGCCTATGGAGACCAGTTTCTTTCATTTATGTTTTAAATAGGTGCTAGAGAGATATACAGTAATAGAAGGATATTTTTACTTCAGGTAGCACGTCTAATAATTAAATATGTTTTGGATAATTAGGTTTTTTTTTTTTTTTGCTATTGAACTTTCTTTTTTCTGGGAATTCTGCAATTAGATGAAGCAAACAGTCTTTTGGTAACACTGAGTGTACTGTTTTGATCGCTAAATCGCATGGAAACGCACCACAAAACATTTTGTACCCTGGCAGCCTTCTAATTACAGTTCTCTTTAATGCTAAAATGATCCAAATGGGAACTATCTGCACCTCTTTAAAAGTCCATCTTAGGCCCAATAAACTGCTCCCACATCCTCCAGCACGGAAGGAATTCAGAGAGCGGATAGAGATGAGTTATTAGATTAATCTCAGATTGTACTAGACATAAGTTGCTAAGCAACGGGACTCTTGTGTCAGTCTACTCTTCTTCTACATCATCTACTGTCTGAAAACAAAATGCTGTGTACAAAGAGTTGCAAGTTGTGTACATTAAAGCATATGTGTTCAGAAAAGCAGGAAGCTGTGAGATTTCCAGGGTCAGTGACCCCAAAGACCAATAGCAGTTTCAGTTGAAGCAGTGCCTGGCAATCTTGCTGGGCATACCAGGCAACCCAGTTGGCCACATCGCATTCCATCCTGACCCCACCGGCTGAGAAGGCGGAGGCACATTCGCATCTGTGCGCAAAGGAGGACGTGTGTGCACAGGCCACTAACTGAAGGTTTGCTTTGATTAGGTCAGTCTATGACCTATTTAAAGTGAAATTAAAAGTAAATTTTCCCTTTAAGCCTTTCTACAGCTGCATTTATAGCAACTTGCACCTTGATTTGGATAAACTTTCACCATACAGTGGAGCTTTGGCCAACAGTAACCAGCTGTTTAAAGCAGTGGGAAAACGGGACCCTACTACCACAGTCCGATGCCCTCCCACCAGGGCAGCCATCAGGGGGGAGAGTTTTAGGGGGCCCGAGGGTAAATGGGGGCCCGGCCATGCCGCACTTTCTTGATTAGCCGGGCCCCCCTGCTTTCTGAAAACTGTTGACTTCGAGAAGGCAGGGCGGGAGCACAAGGGGAGGAATCTTCTGTCCATTACTTCCCCTTATTGGTCACTGAGTTTAAGTCCCGGTTGAGCTGCTCAGGGATTGGATAGCTGAGGTTTGAACTTCTCCAGCTTATCCAATCACCATGCAGCATTACCAGGACTTGAAATTCTGTGACCAATAGGGGAAGAAAAATCTGTGCTCCCCTCCTCCCTTCTGTAGTTGACAGCTCACTGACAGCAAGTGGGCCACACTAATGAAGTAAGTATAACATGGCAGGGCCCCCCTAAAGGTAACCCTTTGTGGTCCCTGTTGTGTGGTGGAGCCCTGGGCACCATATTTTTTTTTTAAATTCTGGGGGAGGGGACGTTTAAGGGGGCCCTGGCCACCAATTTTTTCCCCATGTGGGGTCCTAGCCACCAATATTTTTTAATGGGGGGCCCTGAGATTGTAATCCCTTTTTAAAACATCATCTTTTCTCCAATCCATAGGTACCATACCAGATGAAAGTGAATCTGAGAAAATCAGAAATAGGGGCTGGTCTAAAACCCGGGGTGTATGCCATCAGGCCCTGGAGCCTTGTTTACATTAATTTTTATTAAAGCTTTACGAATCATATCCTGAGTCAGCCACTGACTAGATTGAGCTGAGCCATTAGTGCAGTTATAAAGTGAGCTTGGGAACTCAGATTCCTCTATTGTATACACTGAAGAAAAGAACTGATTTAGCACATTTGCCTTTTCTGTATCTGTTACAACTATACTGGTACCATTATTTAATGGAGCAACACTCTCAACCTGCATCTTTTTACAATAAATATATTTAAAAAACTTTTTCGGGTTAGTTTTCACCTCCACTGCAATTAACTCTTCATTTCCTTTCTTTGCCTTCTGGATTGCTGATTTACAACATTTATTACAGTGTTTATATTCATTAAATGCAGCTTCTGTACCAACAGATTTGTAGTTTTTAAATGCATCTCTCTTCTTTCCTATTAACTTCTTTACTTCTGTTTTAAGTCACATAGGATGATTCTTAGAGCTTCTTCATTTATTCCTTAAGGTAACAAATTGAGAACAGTAATGATTTAATATCATTTTAAATGACAACCATTTCTGTTCTGTGTTTTTAGCTGAAAACTTAATGCCCCAATACTCTGTAGGGCAGCCCTCAAGGCACTAAAATTAGCATTTCCAAAATTTATGTTTTTTTGTTGCCCCAGTATATATTTGTTTTTTGCACCAGCCATTAAATGATATAACATTATGGTCACTATTACCCAGGGGTTCAATGACTTGCACATTTGCTATAAGTTCTGGGTCATTTCAGATCACTAGATCCAGTAGAGCATTTTTTTCTGGTTCGCTCCTTAACAACCTGTGCCATAAAATTGTGATACGACAAGTTTATAAACTTGTTCCCATTAACTGATCTGGCCGTACTGTTGCTCTAGTCAATATCTGGGTAATTAAAATCCCCCATTATCATTACGTTACCCAAACTAGCAGCCTTTTCTATTTGCATCAGGAGCTTAGCCTCCTCCTCCTCACTTACATTAGGGGGTCTATAGCATACGCCTACAATTAATTTGCTGGACTCTTTACAATTGGTGAATAACTCCACCCATAAGACTTCTGCCCCCTCACACAACCTCCTCCTTTATATAAGCTTTTAAATCCTGCCTAACAAACAGACATACCCCTCCTCCTTTTCAGCAATAGAATCTTTGAGTCGAATATAGCCCTTATTCAAAATAAGAACACTTTCTCCACATTTGGTCTATATGGGAGCTACGAGGTATGGCATCCACCCTAACCCACTAAACTGAGACTATTCCTAACTCTGATTTATAATAATGTAATTATTCTGAATAACTCTACAAACTATATGTACCCAATTCTGAATTCTGAACTTACATTTCTAACTTTCAATCTTAAATTTGAGTTCCAATTATACACAGGCCTGGATTTGTGGAAAGGCCACTTAGGCCCGGGCCTAGGGCAGCAGGAATTTAGGGGGGCGGCATGCTGCCCAACCACATCCACATTGGTTCAAAAACACTTCTCGTGCTGGAGATACGATAATTTTTTAAATTTCCCGTGCGTCAATCCCCATTGCTCCTGTCCCCCTGGACGACAAACGGTAGTGGGCCTAGGGGCGCCCACTATGTAAATCCGGCCCTGATTATACACCCTTAGCATATTTTGATATGGTTTAGGCATAAAAGGTAAATGCTGACATAATACAGAATGTAGGCCATAAAGGCCCTAGCACTAGATGAAGCTTCTTTTGCTATAATTTATTTATATGCAAGTAACAAATGGTACAATGTTTGAACACGGTTTGTAAAACCTTGAAAAATGGCAATAAAAAATAAGTTACAAAAAAAAGCAGTCATCAATTACTTTCTTGCAAAAAGCTTGCTTTGCTCTTAATACATCAGGTGCAAGTCCTGATTGCCAGGTGTCCCTCTTGAACATTGGGGCAGGGTGCAAAGTTGGCCATTGATGCAAAGATCTGATCGTACGAATTGCACGGGCCGCGTATGGAGAGTCCCGACATTGAGATCGGTCGTTTGGCCAATCAAACAGGTTAAAAGATTTCTATTAATAGTAATATCTCTGCATGTACTGCCAACCGTACGGTTTTCAGAGGGAGACTGTCTCCAGCTTTTGTCTGACATAACTTGGGTACAATTGCTGTCAGGGGCAGAACATTTGATCGGAATGGTAAGACTTTGATCTGAATGGTTAGTTGCAGGTCGGGAGATGGGGAAGTCCGATCGTACGTTGATTCGTACGATCGGATCTTTGCGTCTGTGGCCAGTTTAAGGAGAATGAAAGCAGGTTGTAAGAATGTACCCTAACTTGCCTAAATGATATTGATCAGTAGTGTGACTTTTCAAAAGGATAAGGGGGACCAAGAACTGGTGTTGGAAATCTACAACTGCACAGTCCACTTTCACAGTTAGTGGAAGCTCCTTCATGCTTGGCCTTTGCTATCCTAACCTGAAATGGGCTCAGAGTTAAATTAATAAGTATCTCACAGATAATCATTTCTCATGTGCTGATCCTTCTCCTGCTCGTCTGTATATATTTGTGTGTGTTACACTTTTGTACTTCAATATTTATTGCAACACTGACTGATAAAATATATCTATTTATAACATTTCAAATGTATAGGCTCCTGTTATTTCCAAGCCGTAGGCCACAGTTTTCTATGAGCTTGTCCTTTCCACTTCTCCATCCTTGCAATCATCTCCATTCACATGTGATATTCACCTTGTTATCTGCTGCTGCCAATGCCCTTGCAGGCTGTACTTAATAGGAAAAAGGAACAGCAGCTTAGCAAGGCATATGGGTAATCATCATAGTTCAATTAGCAAGTCATTGCTGCAGGGAGACTATGACAAGACAGCCACCAGGTTGGGGTCGCAATGGGCCAATCTGTGAGCAACATGCTTGATTATTGGCTACAAATCTCCTCCACTGGGCTCCACTATCCTTCACGTCTCATAATGTGTGAAGCCTGAGGGATTCATGACCTGCATGGTCTTTTCAAAACCTTGTCTATTTCTTATTTAATGTACATACATACACATATGATAAGATGCACCATTTACGTATGCAAGATATGTCAATTAATATCCTTAGCAAGTAACAAATAAGGTAATTTAAGCAAAAAATGGATTAAGATACAGAAGGTTTATTGGAATAATCTATTTATCAGCCTAAAGAAAAACAATATAGTCCATGTCTCTGGACATTAACTTGGGCATTTGCATTTTGAAGCTAATTTCAATATAAGTGTTATATTCCTTTGTGTGTATTAATTAGTGTTGCAAATCTTTCTTCTCTCAATCACAGCACTCGTTAATCCTGTTAGGGACTCTGAATCAGTCAGTGATATAAATTGTGGGTTTTAGGTAGGCTTTATGACCACTGTACATGAGTGCGGAATTTTGGAAAAGATTTTTTGGCAAACCAATTCTACCAAAACTGCTCTAGTAGACCTTATTTTAGGCACAAACTCAACATTTATATTTTGATGACTGTCCCTAAAATCTCTGGATTTTATTAGGGTATATATATATATATATATATATATATATATATATATATATATATATATATATATATATATATATATATATATATTTATTGTCCTCCTTTATATATTAAGATAATCCAGAGATACTTACTGTAAACTGCCAACATTTAAAACCTCCTGAGGGAATACATTTGCAGCACCAGCGTTCTTTAGTAAGGGAAGCTAGCAATCAAGCTTTCAAAATATAAATTGACTTTGTCCTATAAAGGGGCATTAATGTAAAAAGATCACAGGGTATTCAGTCTGTGTGCTTCAAGAATAACTAAAAAAAACCTCAGTGGAATGACAGTTGATTTGTGACCTGGAGGTGCTTTATGGCCATGTAGAATTAGATATTTTTCTTAAAAAGATTAATATAGGTGGATATAAGGGTTGCAGTAAAGAAAATCGTGATCACGGCATTGGAACTGGGGCTGGAGGGGTGGGATTTCCACCCTGTTTCTGAATGTTGATGAGGGCAGGCAAATGGGCAGAAGAAATTATCTTCCATGGTGCCTGGCTCATTGGAGTTCATGGACTGTAGGCAATTGTAGGCAAATAATAAGCAATGCAAATCATTTGTAGTAGAGAGCAAACCATTTTTTGCATTTTACTGGGGTAATGGCCAGTGACATATCTGCCCTTATGAGCAAATATTCTTTGAAACTCCTATGCTATTGTCTAGATGCCGGCACCCAAAATACTACTTAGACGAACCATTCCATTTTATGTATTATTGGATGCAATGTGACATGTCAAGTTAATTGTATTATTACTTCTGTTCATTTGGCATTGTTTGAATAGACCCTTTATGAGGAAACAAAATTTCCTTAAAAGTTTCCATAAAAGTTCAGTATGCCACTAAAAGTTCTTGTCACAGGAACCTGGCTGTGAATTCACCCTTAGAAAGAGTTGCCCTGCTTTTCAGGTTTCTTGTAGTCCAGGTGGGAATCTGTTGGCGCAGTGTTCAAATAATTCTGATTTCTCCACTGTCATAATAACAGTACTTTCAAACCAGAAGCATAAGCACAGCATGTGCCCTACATGCATCCATTGTGCAGAATGGTCTTCAGGGCTTTTGAACATCCAAAATGAAAAGGTTAGTCTATTACTGTCCTCTTCTATGAGATTATAACCTCTAATTAAGCCATCTGGCCATCCGCACAGGAGCATTTGCCTTAATCAAGGTGGACATCTGTGCTAGGTCACCCTAATGTTCTTGGCTGCAGGACATGTGATGGTCACTGTCCCTCTGTGTGTGTATTTGTACTGGATGTGACTTTATTTCTAAATCCAGTTGTTTGACAGAGAAGAAGAGGGGGAGACTTACACACACATAGGGATGCTGAGAATAGAAGGTGTGTTGTTAACTTGTTTTTAATCACTTCAAATATACAGCGCTACTGGACACAAAACATTTAATGGTTGGGGCTATTTTCCCAACCATTAACTCCAAACATAATATATAGATTGTGATGACTTGAGACAATTTATATTTAGTGTTTTTATGTTTTTTTCTCACTCTCTCTATTTTTATTTGTCCTTGTATGTATATGCCTTTACATAATCTCACATAGACATAGAAAATTGCCATTTTAAGCACTAACATCCACTTTCTGGCCTATATGAAGCACCATACCCACACAAGTGAGACTCTGGTTGACAAAAAGTTGGCCTGCACCCAACCCCTAAGTCCACCCTCTTCCAACCCGCGACATGAGTACCCACACCCTCCCCTCTCTGACATGCTGTAAAGTGTAAAAATAAGAGGCAATGAAGGAGGAGGAGTCAGAGAGCATTGGTGTCACTAGTGGAGTGGAGCCATGGACTGTTACCCGCCAAGTGACCTGCACACAAACCAAGGGCATGCAAACTCGGTTACATCAGCCAATGGATGGACAGAACTGTCTCTTTTACACTCTTTGTCACAGCTTCCCCTCCGTTCTCGGCTTCGGATCTTCGGGACTTTGGCTCTTCGCTTTAGCACTCTCAAGGGGGGCCCGGCTAATCGTAAAGCACAGCTGGGCCTGCTGTAGGCCCAGGTCCTGTATGACTGTACGCCCTGTGCCCCTTGATGGTTGCCCTGCTCACACTGATTCCTGTTTCAGCTAGATAGAAACTCCATGATTTTCTGTCAAGTGATCAGTGAGGGAACACACAAAATGGTGGCTCAAGAAACAAGATGTAAAATCCCTTGGTGGTCTATTTAGCTGTGTAAAAATTGGAGTGGCACATACACACACATTATTATTATTATTATTATTAACATGTATTTATATAGCGCCAACATATTGCGTAGCACTGTAAAGTAACTGTGATTATACAACTACATCACATGAATTACATACATAGAATATATGGAGTAACAAACATCACAATCAATACAGGTACAAAGAGGTGAGGAAGGCCCTATGCATAGGCATACAGTGTAAAGGGAAGGGAGTAATACACAAGGTGTGGGAGTGGGTAAGATCGAATTAAGTGGGTGAGAAATGTGGTATTGTATGTGGTGTTGCGTTTGGTAGTTAAGCAGAGTGAGGGTAGGCTTCTCGAAAGAAGTGCGTTTTCAGAGATTTTTTGAAAGCAGAAAGGTTGGGAGAAAGTCGGACAGATCGTGGGAGAGCGTTCCAGAGGAGGGGTGCAGCCCTTCCAAAGTCTTGAATGTGAGCATGTGAGGAGGTAATGAGAGAAGAGTTGAGTAGCAGGTCAGTAGAGGAGCGAAGTAAGCGAGTGGGTGAGTATATAGAGATGAGTTCAGAGATGTAGGGTGGAGCAGAGTTGTGAAGTGCTTTGAAAGTCAGTGTCATTAATTTGAATTTGATTCTGAAAGGTAACGGAAGCCAGTGCAGGGATTGACAGAATGGCGAGGCAGAGGATGAGCGGTTACTGAGGTGTATGAGCCTCGCAGCAGTGTTCATTATGGACTGGAGAGGTGACAGTCTCTGGAGGGGGAGGCCAATTAAAAGAGAGTTACAGTAGTCTAGACGCGATATGATAGCATAGCAGTGATGTTGCCCAGAGCAACCAATCAGCAATTACATTTCAATAGTTAGAAAACAACAGCAAAGATCTGATTGGTTGCTATGAGCAACATCACCTTTACTTTTAAAGGACAAGGAAAGTTAAAATAAAAAAGTAACTAGAAATGTTTTCATTATGTTTTGGGCTTCTGTACCAGCCCAAGGCAACCACAGCCCTTTAGCAGGGAAGATCTGTGTCTCCAAAGATGCCCCAGTAGCTCCCCATCTTCTTTTCTGCTGATTCACTGCACATGCTCTGTGCTGCTGTCACTTACTGAGCTTAGGGACCCACTCAATATACAGTACATATAGAATAGAAATGTCACAGTATAAGGCTGATTAATACGGATAATTACTACATGGCAGCGCAGAAACCAGTGCAATTAGCATCAGAATCTAATAATCAGCCCTGTAGCATCAGCTTATATTACAAACCAACCTCATTTTCTGCTTGATAATTAGTGACAACCCCTAAGCTTAGCTTCTCAACAGGTGCTCAGAGCCCACTGAGCATTTGAGTGTCGCAGACACTTTCCAAGATGGTGACTCCCTGTGACAAGTTTGAAGTCCTTGATCATTGTTGCTATTGAGAAGTTGAAACTGTAGGCTGGTACAATAAGTTCAGTAATATGGCATTTTTAGCCCTATTCATTTTTAGGGTTTAGTTCTCCTTTAACACAGCATGATAAATAGACCCCTTGGTGTGGCTTTTATTGTCAGTTGTTACGGCCACTGCCTTAATGGATACTTGGGTCAGAGGGTCTTTAGGAACCAAGTAACATTTTAAATTCAAAACTGGAGAGAACTATTTTAAATAATTTAAAAGCCATACAAAGTGAAACCAACTGCAGACAAAACAGTCTACTTTATACTAACATGAAGTCGACATCCCAGTGAAATCAAAAGCATTTGCCTCCCCTCTTGTGTCTTCTTGTTAAGGGGCATTTAATTGCAGTGTATACTCATTTGCAGTGCTTCCTACTTCAAGTGGTTTGTATTTTTATGGAACACTAACAGCAAAGTATTGCTGCCGCAGGCAAACATTAGGGAAGTTTAGAAATGGCACAGGCTGTGTATGGAAACTTTTAGTTTTTGACCATAATGGCTGGTGCTTCTGTAGGCCACTGAGTCACACACTCCTACTATAAAATGTTTTCTCGCTAATTTGAGTTTTCTGTTTTTGATTTAAAGATGAAGACAATGGGAGGATGTGTGCTTTTTGCAGGGTTGTAAAAGTGAAACGTGTCGTGAATTGTAGCTGATTGTAGATGGGCTGGAATCCATATCTAGGGTAATAGCAGTCAGTGGGGCCCTTAGGAGGGTAAGTAAAAACTGCAGGTCAGGGCAGGAGTATGTACCAGAAAATTCAACATTAAAGGTAGGGACCAGGTCAGGGGCAAAGTCAGATTCTGGTTCACATAACCAAAACCAAATTATAGGGAATATGGCCAACTGCCCACCCAAAGAACTAGAAATGTTCCAGCATAGACAGATCCTGGTACAATGCATTGAGAATACAACTCCCACCTTCCTGAGCACTAGCTGTTTTAGTTAGTAAATGACTAATCGAAAAGAACTAGACCAGTGTAGTAGTATTCAACACAACAGCGTTTAGGGGATGTAAATGGAACCCACACTGATCACAACCATGCTTTAAATTGGCACCGAACAACCAAATAAAGCCTTGAAAGTTGGCAAAGATTGCTCAGGTCTCAGACTTTCATTTTTCTAATTGCATAGAACAATAAAAAATATGATGGATAGAGGAATATAACCACACTTTAACCTCTGGGCTGGGGAATGCCTTGGCACTTTATAATACCTCGTATTAATAATTATAATCATAATAAATAAAATTACTTTGCAACCCAAGAGCTTGCTAAGAAGGCGTTAATCTAGAGCCTTAAGAGGGGCATGTAACATATTTGCGAACGTTAGCGACCATGTTTGTGTCCTTTTTGACTGATTAAAGACCTCAGCGACTTCATCGCAAAGTTTGCGACCAAATGGCTTTTGTGAACATTCACAGCATATGTATGTAATAGAATTTCGCAAGCACAAAGTGTTTTTTTTGCAAAAAAAAATATTTAACGAAACAGCGCTAATGTGCAAAGTAATATTCTGCGAGCAGTGTTAAACATTCACAAAGACGCCATTTTAAATAATGCTTGCGAATTTTACATTCCCCCTGAAATGTATTAAAAGTAAAAGGATCATAATCTCCTCTTTTAAGGGTCTAGAGTACATTTTATATAAGGTTTCGATGAACACAATAAACTGGATGGTTCATTGTTTAAACCCTAGAAAATTCCAACATTAGAGCTGTAATTCTAGAACTAAAAAACAAGGCTGTTTGCTCCAAAAGAAAAGGATTTACATGCACTTGTGCAAGCACTGAAATAACAGGTATGTCGACTGACACAAATAAGTTTCACTTTTGGTGACACTTGTCCTTTATACGTGTATGGCATTTAAAAACTGTACCAAGCCGTTGGTGGAAAAATGCAAATATCAAGGGATTAGTGGGGGGCTGACAATATAACATATTGCTCTGTTTCATATTACAGAATTTATATCCCCTGAAAATGCTAATTCAATAAAAATACATATATTTAGCAGACGCTGCCTAATCTAGATCTCCGTTTATACCATTTGGACCGAGAGTCTCTAGTATACAGATCCAGTAGGTCTCCAGTTGGCTCAGTTTGGCAAACCTAATTGCAAATTGCATTCTTATGATTATCTGGCCTGCTTTCAAGGCTTGTAACAATAAGCCCTTTCAGAAAGGATTAAAGTGTTTTAGAATTCTGTGGTTGTTTGCTTTCCTCTTAATATCCCTGATGTTTTCAGAAAACCTCTTGAACATTTAAGCATGGCCTCTGCCGTGGCACTGTAGCAAGCTCCAGACGTGGCAGAACAATTAATAGAGTGGGGAAGGCTGAAAGGCTTTGTTAATGTGAGACACATTTCCGTTTGCATGTCTCTAATTTGATCATACACATTTGCACTTCTGTTAAATACCCATAGCCTTACCCTTAAGTGGGTAGCAACACCTACAGGCACCATCATTGCCAAATGCCCTGGGTCAATTCATAATTCATAAATGTACCGCCTTGTTTTTTCACAATAACCAATCGTAGAGGGTTATCTGTGGGGTTTCTCCCTCATGTCAAAAGGAGGTGGATATCAGCATTTTCAAGCAGCAGTAATCAAAACTCACTGTGTGCTGTAGCTCCAGCAGTTCGTAACAATTGCTGTCTTTCCCAGACAATCTGTTGACTACTCTTTCGGGATAATTGTCTATTCTGTATGACCCTTTCTGACTCCTTAGGTCAAGTTTTATGTGGTCCAATTTGCGGTATCTGAAGAGTTTTTCAAAGGTCGTAGTTGTATCGAGGCAAAAGATCAGGGCAGGCAGCACATATCGAAGTCACAATCAAGGCAGGAGGATCAACTCAAAATAGCAATTTTGTAGCATCCAGAAACTTTACATTACATTTGGAATTTTTCCACTGAAACATGGCACAATGATGGTGCAATGATGTCACTATGCAGCCACTGACATCGCCACCTTGGAGATGAAGCAAAGCGCTCCTGACAGTCATACATACATTTTCTCTTTTCCTTTATTCTTCCCCATTATAAGTCCACCACCATGAAAGCATATACTTTGTAAACCTTTAGTCATTTTCTCCTAGTCTGTCTTTTATGACGGGGCCTGTTGTATAATTCTAATGAATGGTGTTTTTAAAAAACCTCAGTCTTTTTTTTTTTCTTTCTATTCATTGCACATTCCTGCCTTTGAGTCATCAGGTGGTTGTTCTGTACAGTCCCAACTTTCTTCCATTAATGCAGCATAAAAAGCCACAGAGCCTTCATGCAGTATTTTTTATGTTCCATTTTTATTAAGAGATTTTTCCTCATTTAACCCAACCACCTCCACCACTATCCTTTTTTCAAGGTATATGTAGCCTATGTGACTTATTAGAGATGCTCTTTTGCCTCAGCCTCATGGTAAATGTTACAGACAAAATATTACAATTGTTCCTCTTGCCAAATATACAACTTACATATGACTTTGTCAATGCTTGTCTTATACTTGTGCGAGAGCTGGTGTAAGGCTACTCACCGCTGTGTGGAAGGGATGTCTGGTTCTGTTCGTCCCTGCAGGCAAGTAGTTGGTCGCAGTCGCCAGCGAAGACGCGTTCGTGCGCGAGCGTGTGCCTTGATGTGTCTTGGTGAACGTACGTTCGTGCGTGCGTTGCGTCGCCCTGTGTTTCTGCGCATGCGAGTTTACGCTGGGCCTATATCAACTCAGTTGACATACAAACAAATTGCTAGGTTATCTTAGTTCATTTCCAAGAGACCCCAGCATTGTATATTAGATCTCCTGTTGTTGACCCGGCTATTCCTGACTCGCTTGAACTCTGCCTGCACCCGACCTCGGCCTGATATTAACTACGAACCTGATCTGCCTGCATCTGACCTCGGCCTGACTCCATTACGAACCTGAGCTGCCTGCCTTTGACCCGGATCTGTTTGACCTCGTCCTTCTCACCCTTGTTACTTCGCCCGGACTCTCCGGCCTCTTTTCACAGCGCATTCTTCCTGTCTCACCTTCAGGTTAGTCTGTCGCTGGTGGAAGCTGCTTGTGAGCCCTCCTCTTCAAATTGATCCGCATAAAGCCTTATAGCTGGCCAGAAACCATCAGGGCCAGCAGTTTACCTATGGCTCCGGACAGGTTTGACGAACAAACTGGGTCACCGTTTCAGATGCTGGTTGCCCACCACTACAAACATAACTTGTCATTTGCACTGATGTTGGCTTATCTTACATTGGTGGGATAGTGTTTCCTAAATCCCACCCTCCCCCAATATCATTGCTAACTTCAGCTGAGGGGCAGCAGGTTAAGCTCTGGCCTTTTAAGTCCTGTCTCACTCAGCCTAGTACAGACTTTGGAAAATGACCAAGTTGAGCACCAATAATGTCATGCTCATGCAAAGACTAACAACTGTAGTTATCAAGGAGTAAGGGAAATTATAATGTTCTGTATCAACATCCCAGAAGTCACTCCCCTAATTTTCCTGCAGTCTGCAAGGATCTTCCTCTACTACAGAACCTTAAAAACAATTTCATGTATTATTGGAGAATTAATGTTCCACCTGTACTGAAACTATATTGTATTCTGTTCTCCTATGTGTAGATATAAGGCGGGGGGAGCTAACATTTTTTACATGTGAGCAGCATTCATATGTAAAAAGAGTTGGGAGTAACACAAGCATAAAAAAAAAGAAATGGAGAGCTATGATTGGCTCCAAGCCAGGAATTCAAAAGTAAGTACTTGCTGTGAGGGCCACTGGGAGCAACATCCAAGGGTTTGGTGAGCAACATGCCACTGGTTGGGGATCATTGATTTAAGTTCTCAGAAGTGGGCAGGCACAGACAGACCATCACTAGCAGGGTTAATGCAAATATGGCTGACAAGTATTGTCACTTGCAAATAGATTTGGGATTATACCCACCCTATGTTACCTCCTATTTCATTATGTCTGTATTGCTCCTAATTCTCACTAGGGCTTCCAAAAAATTGGGGAAACCTGTTGCACTTCATTGTACTATAAATGGTTAGGTCATGTAAGCTACTCACAATAATATTGGACCATTTGGATCAATAATTTTGCAGTTTTACAAGTTATGATCAAATGCACAAATAGTATTGATATGACTATTGTATTGCTACAATTGCTGACCAGATCTATCCCCAGTGAGTTAATGACCTCAAGATGCATTGAGCTTTAGTCAACTGCATTTTGCTAGATTTTCCATTCTAGATTATGATCTCTTGTGAAATCACATTAGATGGTGATTCAGAAGAAACTGACTGACCTAATTTGGTCACAAATTGCTGAACTGGTGACTTGATCACAACGTATCTTGCTTATCTATGTTCACCATGGAAAGACTTACAATTCTAGAAATATAGAAATCATAGAAATATGATTTAGAAATATTATATATTTTTTTAATAATCCTAAGGATCTAGTTTTGATTAAACCACATAATTGTCATAATTATTTTAACCCTGCCCTTATGGTCAGTTGACTATTCAATGCCTCTATGATTTTGTGACACTAAGGGGCCCATTTACTAACAATCGAATTTCAATTTTTTTTCCATGAATCTCTACAAATTTGTGGTTTTCCTATTTTTTTTTTGAAAAGGTCTAAAAAACTGAGATTTATTAAGTGTATAAGCCACTAAAACCACTAATACAAAACTTTGTCAGGTAAAAGTTGTAGAGGTCCTATAGAAGTCAATGGGAGCTGCTCTGATCCTATTGGACTGTTTTACATCAATTCAGACTTTTAGAGGTTTTTGGATTTTTTTTCGCTAGAAATTGTCTGAAACCTCGAATTTTTTGAGTTTTTCGAGATATTCGTATTTTTTAGAGCATCGTTCAGTGTATAATTCCATTCATACTTTTCTTATTTGGATCTTTTAATAAATGTCATGACATTATGGTAGTTTTAGACTTTGTGAATTTAGTTGTGGTTTCAAAAACCTCCAAAACTAAAATCTGACATTTGATAAATAGGCCTCCACATGTAATCACTGTTGATGAAAACTTGCCTTAACTGTAGGGATAAACCTGCTGCTGTACTTTTATGAATTCTTTTTAGATCCATTTATGATGAATATATCTATAATCTATAACCTCAACAGAACTTGTGAACATGTAACCTTTTTTATCCTTATGCTACTGGCTGACTAGTTGAAGGGACAATTTACATGACTACCCAAAGTCAATAGAAGAGGATTATAGGGCCAATATACCTGAAAATTTTGCAACAGTATTGTGCTTACTGCAGGGTAATAACAAATCAGCAAATGTTGGCTCTAGATTTAGGCTTTACTTGGACAAAACATTTTTGTGAGCTTCTTTCAAACCTCATCTACTATGTATAAAACCTACAGTATAATTAGTTTTAGAGTAATTATTTGTATAGGCTATGAGAAATGCTATTGAGTTCTATGGAGAAGTCCATTTAAAGGCCTGTTGGGATGTCATGTCATGCACCCTGCTTTGGCAGGAACAAGGCAGCCCTATATTTACTGTCTGCCATAGGACAGGTGGTAAGGATAGAACCACATTCTACTGACCAGACACTAGAAAAAAAAACATATGTCCCCATAGGCCCTGCTGACCCAGGCCTGCTTCCTCCACAGAATCAGTGACCCCTTCCACACAATTGTTTTGAAGTGGGGGTTGGTTTTCAAGAGGAGGAAGGATGTACAAGGTACCTGGTGATGGTGGGGCCGATGGGCATGGGGAATCTGTGATGAGATTTACCCTAAGGTGGCTCAGTCTGATGCTACCCCCAACACTCCCTAACTTGTGTATTTAAATGACATGCAAATTAGGGAGCAGGATGGGGTACCCCAACATGAGCCTCCATCCATCCCTTCATAAATACATCATTGTTTAATGCAGGCAGTGCTTTTTCCATTGGAAAGGTACTGGTCCTTTGCCCACAGGCACTTGCCATGGGGCAGGAAGCTAAAAAAAAAAACTTGGTGCCTTGCACCTGTTTTTTGCACTTTGCACCCTGCCCCACCAATTGTAAATATTGTCAGTGTTCTATTAAGCAGTTCTGTCTGCACTTTGCATAACAACAGAATTAAACCTATAGAGAGGCACGTTTCCGACTGAATAATTTTAGCAGTTTGGGACGTTTACATCTTTATCCTATTAATTTGCCCTATAAATTAACTTAAATCAGGTTCTGGCAAGTGGAAATAATTTAGCTATTTTTATGACTTAATAAGAAATGGCATGTTTGTTAAATTGTATATACAGAGCATATTAAGTATTGTGCTTTTTCCTCAGGCAGCGCACATTGCCCTTGAGGAATGATGACTTCTGCTGAGAAAGGGCAGAAACTAATTAAGTGTGTTAATAAGAAGTCCTCTGCCATCACTTGGAACTAGTGTTTTCAGTCCTATATTAGGCAGCGGCAGTGGCACGTACAGGGTTGCATGTAACATTGCTAGGGCTCAGGGCAGGCAAAGTGACCAAGAATTTCCATGACTTTCCCAGCAATGTTTCTTTTTACTTATGTACATACAAGGCTCAACGTGATTGAATACAATGCATTTACATTTCATTTAAAAAGTTAAAATATTTGTATGCATTATTCATTGGCTATATATTGAAAATTTGTTCCCCATAATATGGCAGCTGAGTTATAGGCTTAAATAAATAACCTAGGGCTCATATAATATCATAGGGTCACATTAGTTTCATTGCAGTTAAGCATAGCAACCAATCAGCATTTACTTATGATTAGTCAACTGCAGAAAACATGGGTTACTGTACTGTTGCAAATCACTACCTGTGTAAGAAATTGCCATATAGTTTAACCATTTTTTATAGTCAATTAGGACCCTATCTCAATAGAGCTGGAACTTTTCCTTCTTTAGATTGCACAAACTTTGCTTTGGCATTACAAGAAAAAAGTGGAATAATAAGGAATGCACCAAACAGTTGCTGGATTTAGATTCAGCCGTACGATTGAGAAGAGTCGACTGGGCCGACGGGACACTGTGAATAAACTCAGTGGGCCCCAGTCATGTGGACCCCACCGACCCAGGCTCGCTCCCTGACTAAGGTTACCACCCGGCCGGTATTTTACCGGCCTAGCCGGTAAAATACCTGCCGGGGCCGGTATTACAAATTTACCGGCAATGTAGCTGCCGGTAAATTTGTAATACCATTAAAAGGAGCCCTCGGCCTGCCCCCAATCCCCTGGAACTTACCTTATCTTTTACTTCTTCTAGCGACGGTGGTGCGGCCCCGCCCCTTTTGACATCACGACCCGCCCTTTTGTGACCCCGCCCCCAGCAGCAGGTAATACATTTTAAAAAAGGTGACAACCCTATCCCTGACGGAATTTGGATGAACCACTTCCCATTGCGGCTGCAAGTAAATGGAATGTGATTACATGGGGGGTGGCGTTGCGCGTGGCCTTTATATGCTAGACTTTTCCTCTGGGTGGGGGTCATCCCTGAGGTGGCAGCCCCAGTAGGCCCTGAACACCCCTGGTCAACACTGGATTAGAATTTAATCAGTGATGTAATAACGTTCTGGATAACTGAAGGCGTTGCATATTGTTCTTATTTTTCATTTTGCTCAGATTTGAATATGCCAACTAGGAGTTTGAATTTGCTTCTATGTTTGGCCAGATTTTTAGCCAAGGATCTGATTTTCAAGCTAATCCAAAAAATGCTGAGTATGAAGGGTCTCCGGCTCTAATAATCCATATTAATGGTGGGAAATGGTGAGGAATATGAACCCAGTAATAATTTTGTCTGTCTGTAGCCATCACTTTTTTACAAGGTTTACAAATCAGAGGAAAAATAAAATAGTAAAATTGCACTGAAATCCTGTTATTTTAATAGCATTTCAATAAGAAAACTTTGCATCATTTACAAAGGAAGCCACAAGGTTTCACGAACATGTAACTTTTTATTTGGTTTTCCAAATAAGGGGTCTTTCCATTATTTAGATCTTCAAACCTTATGTGTATTAAATAAACATTAATTAAACCCAGTAGTATTGTCTTGCCTCCACTAAGGATTAATTATATGGGATCAAGTACAAGGTACCAGTTAATTAATAATAAAAAAAAATGAATTAGTTGATTAAAATTGAATCTACAGCAGTGATGGGCGAATAAGTTTGCCTGTAGTGAATTTATGGCGAATTTCCGCATTTTACCAGTGTCAAAAGAATTTGGACGCACGGCGGAGATTTTGCTCGCGTCAAAACTGCAGCGTGTTAACACTATTTTGGACACCCATTGACTTTAATGCCAGCATCAAAATTGAGTTAAAATTGGAGTTTTCACCATGTAGCGGGAAATTCACAATTTTTTCGGGAGAAATTCGCCCATCGTTAGTCTACAGTAGATGGCCTTCCCATCATTCTGAGCTTTCTGGATAACGGGTTTCCATATAATGGACACTATACCTGTACTGGGATACGTTGGAGCTGCCAAAGCCCTGAATATGGTGGTAATTCAGCAAGTTGCATCAATAGGTGCAAAAGAATTCCACAATCCCCATTCTGGAAAAGTGAACTGTAACTTTCACCGGATTTGCAAACACATGCAACTGTATTTGTTTTAATGCATTTACCCCATGCAGTGGTCATAATAACTCTAGAATTCTGGAGGAAAAAACAACATTCTGCATTGAAACACCCACAGCATTTTGTATCTGGCAATCAAAGCTTTTTCTAAATGGGGAGGGGGGAGATAAAAAAAAAAGTGTTGTCAGGGATGAAACAGTGGCATTTAATTTTTTGTAAGTAACTGAAATAAGAAAAATAATAGAAGGTTACCAATTTGAACCCATTTGTTTAGTTTGATTCTTTTAAAAAAAAGGGTTTCTGAGCCTTCATCAGAACCTCCTGTTGTTTCCGTTGTGTGCAAGCCCAGCTATAACCATTTATAATATATGTGACATACCTGCAGATGCCCCATAGCTTCCGTGTGCGTGTAGTCTGTGTCTGTGTGTTCTCTGAATTGTCAAATGCGTGAGGCTCTTCTGTGGATGAAAAGCTCTGGGGTATTTGGTTTGTAGGTTGCATGTAGTGTGTGTGCGAAAGCTGCTGAATGAAGTGAATGCTTTGGATGCCATTTTCCATTCAATCATATACATAATCACCTGTTATTTGTACAGCACCAGCATATCCCTCAGTGCTTTACAGGGTAAAAGTTCACATAAGTCCCTGCCCTTTTAGATCTGATAAACCACTTTCCCAACATCACATATTAACTTCAATTCCAATTGAAATTTCGGTAATTTTTCTGCAAATTTTCAGTAATTTTTCTACAAATGGTGTTTTTGTTCAACATATTTTGACATTTGAAAATGCCGAATTCTTACTGGCAGGCAAAACATTTTGCTTATCACTAATTGTAAGATTTTTCAGGGCAATCAATGTTTCTCTTTCTGTTTTCCTTCTATAGTTCTGTAACTCGGTATTCCACTAATTTTCATTATTATCAGCTTTGATGTATATGGCTCTAGCCATCTTGTTCACCCAAGCACAATTCAATTTCATCAGAAGGCAATGGAACTTCTTGTATGTTTTTGGGGGCAATGATACAAACTTATTGAAGTTTGTCAGAATCAAAATCAGGACCCAGCACTGTTTTAAGATAACAAGACAATGTTAAGTTCTCATGAGCTGTTCTCTGTGGGAGGTTCATAAATACATAAATGTGCATAAATGTGCGTGTGTTTCAGGTATGGGGTTGTTGACTCCACAAAGTTAGTGTCACATCTGGGTCTCTAGAAGGATAAGGACAGTCAATTGTTTTCAGATATTAGAAATGGATGTCTGCATAGTTTCAGCCGGACATATTAGACAAATAATATTCAACCATTTTCCATGCTGCAGATTATCTAGTCATAGTTAATTCCTAATATCTATAACTGGATAATCATGTTGCTACTAAAGTCTAGAGAAAAATCCTAGGGCAGAGGACTTCTTTCGCCGAAGAAAAGGCAAGTCTGCCATGGTGCAGCTAAACCAATACTCAGAGGCTGGCAATATATATCTCAGATTAGTATAAAAGGCACCGCTCACACACCCTGGCCTTCTATAATGGACGCCTGGTGCACAGTGATGGAGGGATCAGCACCCTCAAAGTAGGACTCCAGAAAGATTCACTGGTGCAACAGCCTTTAAGTGCCAGTGAATCTTTTTGGAATATTTTGTGAATCTTTCTGAAATATTAATCTCAGAACCAGATCTACACATGAAAGAAGAGAGCAATCAATTGCACCCTATTCTGGCAGGTTTCCTAGTTCTGGACCCGAGAAAGCCCCAACCATGAAGTGATACAGCAGCTCCAACTCTACAAGCAAAAGCAAATATATACAAATGTTCTCTGCTCCTGATAGACTGGGTGAAAATACTTTTCTGTTTAGAAAGCAAAATACAATGAAATTCACTAATTTTATATTTTCTATAGCTAATTCTAGATTACCTATTCTGATCAAAGATCCACTGTTTATATTTAATGCTCAATGGCATGGAATGGCCTTAATAAAAATACTTTATTATTACATCCTTCAAATATGTAAATTGCCAACATATTACACAGCACTTTGCCAGAAGAACATACGAATTAAAGAAAGCCAGAGATGCAAAGCAGCGATGCTAACCATTACACCACCATCTGAAACAAATTCATTATGTAACAGAATAAGACACCTTTGTAAGAACTAAATGGGATATGAGTGAAAATAGCATCTGTTGACCCTCTGACACATCTTTTAAGACCAATTTAAAGCACAAGAACTTCAACAAACATTCAGCTACTTCCCAGGCTAAGCAATTGCCTTCTGTACCCCTACTCTATAACACATTAACGCTCCATACAGTGAAGGGCACCTTCGGAGTGGCCAATCCATCAGCTAGACAGTGGGGTTAAAAATTAGCATTTTCAATCACAGGGCCATTCATGATTATCAGGGGAAATTTCATCTTTCCAAGGGTACCTTTACATTCCTATCCCCAGGGACCTTTCAGTTTTTAAACCATAATGAGGAAACCTTTTTTACTCTTCATTTTATCTGTCAAGCCAGAAATTAACCTAAACAGCTTGATAGACACCTTTTTTTCTTATAAATAGACCGCTGATGTTAGCTGCAATGGTTCCTCTCTTTAATGTTATTCTCTTGGGTGCAACAGCATATTTAGGAATTCAGCTTAGTCATAAAATAACTGCACTGTATATAGATTCCAGTTATGCATACCAAGACGAATAGCTTTGGATCAGTACAATATCTGTTGCAGTTTATGGATAGGTAATTGTTTTACACCTAGAACATGGTGTGCTCTGCTGCAGTAGGAGATTGGATTATAGAGGTTTAGCTAGACAGCCAATACAAACAAATGTTCTTATCAAGCAAACCTTTCTAGTTTGAATGATACCTCATTATATGATATGAAGCCAAACGAAGTTATTTACAGCCATGTTTGCTTCCCGCTGAAGTGCTAAGTATGAGAACACTGTTATATAATGCATTTGCAATTGTTAGTGTAGGCAAGACTTTACATTCTTAGCAGAGCACAGTGTCTATTTGGCATTTCCTGTCTAGCCAGCATGGCGGAGATCATTACTTGTGTATTTAGTTTCAAAAGTGAAAGGCCGGACCCTTGATTGTCTCGCTCGTCCACGCGGAGAATAATGCAATTGTTTTCCGCAAAGACCCATTGCATTTGCACCTCTTGGTTACAGCGGCATATGTATTTTTCTCACATTTCTAATTAATAAGTGGCCCTGCTGTTGGAACCGTGAGAAAAAAAAATCCCTTATAAATAGTCTGTGAGCTCAACTGCTTCATAATGAGGCTTTGTGCTTGTGTTGTCACATAGAGCCCAGAGCTGGGAAAAAGTGGCTGCACTTTTTAAAAAGTAATTATTGCCATCGTCATGAGCAGAATGCATGCTTGACTCACCAAATTGCCTTGGCTCTATATTGGAGTCTTTTAGGGGGAAATTTCTAACACTCGTGCTGGTGGCCAGTGGGAGCGATAAAGACTTTCGACCAACGCTTTTTAGAACAAGAAAGGGACACACAGCTTCTTTTAGCATGGGTGTAATTATCCACTGGAAGCCATGGCATAAGGCACAGTCTTTGTTCTAGAATGCAGAATTATATAACCTTGTTAATGCCTGATTAGTTAACATAACATCAGCCGCCGTGGTCATGCTCCTGCTGTAAGTGTGAACAACCTATTCTTAGGAGCCTTGTAATATCCAGAACACTACTTACTTACCCAGGTTAATGAGACTGGGAGGAAATATCCTTAAAAAGTGTGAGAACAACATGTCTGACCTTTACCTTTTTTACACAGGTTTTGATAAACGTACCATAAGACACGTAGCAAAGTCTAAAAAACATTGGCAAAGTGCATTAAAAGTATATAAAGCATATTTAAATACCTAAACCGCTCTTGAATTATTTTATATTTCCTCGGACTCCTACAAAACGATCAAACCTACTAGGATTTTATTTACCACCTGCCTCTGAAATACTAGGACAAAGTACCTCTCTTGTTAAAATAATTAACAGTACAGGCTTCCTATAATGAAATCCCTCCACCACACACCTGTAGTCGGTTTTGTTTCTTTAAAGTTTTGCTAGCTTATATTGTGTTAGTCTCTGTTTCTATGTTCACTCTGTTGAATAATTTATGGCCAGAGTTGGATTAGAACAGCATCACAGCAGCAAATCTTGCTATACACATTAACTGCAGGACGATAGGAGTGTTTCTTAACTGTGATGGGTCTCATGAAAATTTCCAGATTGCTGGACAACCAATACCATAATGACTGCCATAGTGGGTCACATGACTATTTCTAGAATGGTGGACAACCGAGACTCACAATGACTGCCATGTTAGGTTGTATGAGTTTTTCCAGGGTGGTGGACACCCGTGACCCACAATGACTGCCATTGTGGGTCTCATGAGTATTTCGAGAGAGGTAGATAAACAAGACTGGTGGGTCGCATAAGTATTTTCTTCAGATTGATGGACAACTGATGCTCACAATGCCATAGTGGGACGTATGAGTATTTCCAGAATGGTGGATGACCGAGACTCACGTGACCCCATGTGGTGGATCACATGAGTATTTCTAGAGTGGTGGATTACTGAGACTCACATTGACTGCCATAGTGGGTCACATGAGTATTTCCAGAATGGTGGACAACCGAAACAAACAATGACTGCCCTTGGTGGGTCCCATGAGTATTTCCAGAGTGGTGAACAACAGCGACCCACTGTGACAGCCATGGTGGGTCCCATAAGTATTTCCAGAGCAGAGAACAACCGATACTCAAAATGACTGCCATATTAGGTTGTATGAGTTTTTCCAGGGTGGTGGACACCCATTAACCAACAATGACTGCCATAGTGGGTCCCATGAGTATTTCCATAGTGGTGAACAACAGCGACCCACTGTGACTGCCATGGTGGGTCCCATAAGTATTTCCAGAGCAGTGGACAACCGATATTCAAAATGACTGCAATGGTGGGTTGCAGAAGTATTTTTTTCAGATTAGTGGACAACCAAGACTTACAATGACATGCCATGGTGGGTCACATGAGTATTTCCAGAGTGGTGGAAAGTGGTGAGACTCACTATAAATACAATGGTGGGCTACAAGAGTATGTCTACATTGTTGGACAGTTGGGATGCAGACTAAAGGGGGTGTAGATAGGGGTATTGTCTAGGAACTTAGCTAGTCTAGAAGCACTTAGCTTCAGTAAGGAGTGTGAATGCTTTTGTTGTGATGTCTGCACTAGTGAGACTGTTCTGCATTTTTCCACCAAAACAAAAATGTCCGAATAATGTAGGTGTGCTGATGACACTATTTTAAGGGAATGCTGAATGCATTAAATTGAAAAACTTCTACTGCCCAACAAGTCTATACCTGATAGTATATGTATAGCTCTTGTCCCACTTTTCCTCATGGTAAAGAGATTAAAGTTTGATTACGGGAGTATAATGAGCCAAAGAGGGTTTACCATTTAGCAGTACACTAGCATTCCTGAAAATATGTCTGCAGTCAGGGGCGTGCCTGCTATGAGGAGTTCCTTTCTGCAAAGAAATATGTGCTGTCAAACAATTAAATGACAAAATTAGGAACAAATGCAAAGTCAGTGGGGCTCATTTATCAACACTGGGCAAATTTGCCCATGGGCAGTTCGTTACCTATAGCAACCAATCAGTGATTAGCTTTTTAAAGACAGCTGCAAGTAGAACAATGAAAGCAGCAATCTGATTGGTTGCTATGGGTTACTGCCCATGGGCAAATTTGCCCAGTGTTGATAAATGACCCTCAGTGTGTCCAAAACAAAAATGTGAAGGTTAAAAAAAAATGACCTTTTACAAAACTGCAATGGACCGAAATAGGCTGCTACGTTGATGAGAAGCGCTAGATATAATTCTGTGGACAACAATCTCACCAAAAAAGTATAACCTATTGTTCCTTTGAAATCCATTGTTCAAGTTCAGTCCAAAATGACTACAAGATAATCAAGTGACGTTCAAGCAGCATAATGGATGGAGGATAATCTGACAGTAAACAGGTTTACACTGGAATGATAAAATAGGCATCAAACTGCACCTGAAATAAATGTAAATTTTGACCTTTTTTGTATGAGATAAAGCAGGGCACAGAGTAGCAGAGTTCTGCCAGGATAATTAAATCATCACAGACATACCATCTTGCAACAAACTCAAATTTGTATCTAGACATGAATAATTTTGGATGGACGGCATCAAAGAGACATCGAAATTAAAGAAGATTTCTGTGAAAAATGGCAAAATTAATAACAAGTCCTGACTCTTGCTTAGTCGTTTATCTAAAATTACAAAATTTTAAATCTGTCTTTAAAAAAAATAATTTATAATATGAATATGTGACTTGATACATCTAGTGCCTGTAGATAAGCAATACCAAAGATAAATCTAAATAATATATCCCAGTGGTATGGTCACTGAGCCAGTGGCATGCATTTTAGGAAGCAATACAACCCTTGCTAACAATAAGGCTGGAATACCACCTGAAAGGGTTAAAATGAATATGACAATATGTTGATGTTAATGTGTTACTCACTGTATGTCAGCAGAGCTTACAAGTATAGCAGCGGCCAACATAGATCAATCTATATTCCAGCAGAGGAAAAGGTAAGTGCTATAGAATTCTCAAATTACCGATCAATCATTTCTTTCCCGTGCAAGATAATATGCAAAATTTTGCAATCCAAGCTATAACAGCACTTGGGCCACATGGTGCAAGATGTCCAAGTTTAATTTAGATGCGGTTGAGGTAGAAAAGATCACATAGCAAACATTGACAGGATAAAAGTGTATTTGTGCTATATCAGCCACACTAAAGCTTTTGACTGCGTAGACAATTCTAAACTGTGGGTAAGCTACTGAAGATTCTGGATGGCCAAGAAGCTGTAGGATATTGAAGAATATTAAGGAAAGTTTGTGCCTTGTTTAACATGAGTTAAATACAGACAACGTGTGCTGCACATACTTTTTCCTATTGTTTTAATTAAGAAAAGCCAAGATAAACATCAAGAAGAGAAAAAAGTGTTGCCCGATACCATTCTGACTTTTGAACTTGAAGAAAATGTTCAGAATATCTTGTTGACTGAAAGAATGAGAAAGAGGATTTAGAAATCATTTTAAGCCTATGTTTATTTTATTGAGAATCGCGGTGCAGCTAAGTAAATGTCAAATTCTGTTCCTGTCCTCTGAACTCTACATGAACAATCATTGGGCCATGCAATTCATAGGTGCCTGTTTATTGGGACGTCAGCAGCTGTAAATCTGAGCACATTCAAGTGCCGAAGCATCACACTAACAGGAATGCTTGCCCCTTCAAGGATGTGGTTTTCCAGATGCAAAATATATTATAAAGAATGTTGGACAATGATAAAATGCGTAATTTAAAAGTGGGAGTACCTGGGAGTGCTTTGGAAATGCTCATAGTAAAGGTGAATTTCATTATAGACATTGTAGACTTACAGAAGACTATAGTTACATAGTTAAATTGGGTTGAAAAAAGACCATCAAGTTCAACCCCTCCAAATGAAAACCCAGCATCCATACACACCCCTCCCTACTTTTAATTAAATTCTATATACCCATATCTATACTAACTATAGAGCTTAGTATCACAATAGCCTTTTGTATTGTCTGTCCAAAAAATCATCCAAGCCATTCTTAAAGGCATTAACTGAATCAGCCATCACAACATCACCCGGCAGTGCATTCCACAACCTCACTGTCCTGACTGTGAAGAACCCACTACGTTGCTTCAAATGAAAGTTCTTTTCTTCTAGTCTAAAGGGGTGGCCTCTGGTACGGCGATCCACTTTATGGGTAAAAAGGTCCCCTGCTATTTGTCTATAATGTCCTCTAATGTACTTGTAAAGTGTAATCCTGTCCCCTCGCAAGCGCCTTTTTTCCAGAGAAAACAACCCCAACCTTGACAGTCTACCCTCATAATTTAAGTCTTCCATCCCTCTAACCAGTTTAGTTGCACTTAGTCTCTGCACTCTCTCCAGCTCATTTATATCCCTCTTAAGGACTGGAGTCCAAAACTGCACTGCATACTCCAGATGAGGCCTCACCAGGGACCTATAAAGAGGCATAATTATGTTTTCATCCTTTGAGTTAATGCCCTTTTTATTTTATTTGCTTTAGTAGCCACAGAATGACACTGCCCAGAATTGGACAACTTGTTATCTACAAAGACCCCAAGATCCTTCTCATTTAAGGAAACACCCAACACACTGCCATTTAGTGTATAACTTGCATTTATATTATTTTTGCATTTTATATTATTTTTGCCAAAGTGCATAACCTTGCATTTATCAACATTGAACCTCATTTTCCAGTTTGCTGCCCAGTTTTCCAACTTAGACAAATCACTCTGCAAAGTGGCAGCATCCTGCATGGAACCTATAGTTCTGCACAATTTAGTATCATCTGCAAATATAGAAACAGTACTTGCAATGCCCACCTCCAGGTCATTAATAAACAAGCTGAAAAGCAAAGGACCTAGTACAGAGCCCTGCGGTACTCCACTAACAACACTGGTCCAATTAGAAAATGTTCCATTTACCACCACTCTTTGTAGTCTATCTTTTAGCCAGTTCTCTATGATGCTTAGAAAGACAATGCAAAAGTGAAAAAAATTAAAATGTACCATTTGCATTATCTCATGGAAAAAATTAACTTTTTACATACAATTAAAAATTCTGAGCTACATAAGTAGAATCCTTATTATTCTACTTTTAAAGAATAGTTATGAAATGCAATAAGGCTACAAATGTTGTATTTTATATACTGAACTTACTGTACCAGATCAGATGTTCAGCAGCCCTATAATAGTAACCAGGCCTTTAGAATTGTACACAGGAGTGTGCCATCTTGGATTAGGCCATCTTTTGAGTGTCAGTTACAATGTACCTGCTCAGTGTGCCCTGGGCTGCTGTTGAGCAGTTACTATAAATTTAGGGTTGTGGTCAAAACATTAGCAGAATGTGAAGCTGATGCTAGCATTGACCAATTGTGATGCAAATACAATGAATTTTATGCTGTCATGAATATATATGAATCTAAATGATATAATATATGTGAATTATATGAATCTAAATTACTTGTCAATGTTTTATTGTGAATTTATATTTTATATACATGGTATATTGTGAGTTGTCCCATTTGCTCAGGTAGCTAACAGCAGTGCATGTGCAGAAAATAAGATGGGGAGCAACTAGGGCATCTCCAGAGGCACAGAACTTAACTGCTAAAGGGTTGTGATGGTCTTGGGCTGGTATAGAAGCCCAAAGCATAAGCTGTTGCAGTTATTCCCTAATTCTTTGTTGATCATACAGTTTGCTTTAACTCCAGCGTTGAGAATTGGGGGTTCTGTAGTTCACAGCTAAATAAGATAGTATAAAGGCTTTGGGTGGTTCCATTGCATAATTTATGGCTTGGCCCACCCATTCAGTCCATTAGAAAACACAAGTACCCCTCCTACATCAAACCCACGGACCCCCCCCAAAGTTTCTGGACCTCATTGTATTGGCTGCACTGTGGATAGTTCTGCCTCCGCAGGGCCTGTTTTCCCAAACCAGTGTTATGACAACTATGTGAAGGCAAGTAAAAACATCTGGTGGTGGATTTGCAAGACTTAAAAAGGAAAAAGTAAGCATTTATTTGGAATTAGTTTGCATCAACAGTTAAGCTGAAACAAGCAAGTTGTCAAGCACACTCCCATCTTTATATGTCTGTTTGGGACAATATTACTTTTAATGCATAGCAAAACATTGAGGCCATTGATCTTATACATCTTCTCTCCTTTGTCTTCTGTGATGTTCGGCCCTGGATATGGTTTTTACATGTGAGTTGCAGTTCATATTGGAACATTTCATCTGGAGCTCTTGCCTCTCCATACAACTGATTGATTTGTAGGGAAAGATCTGTTTGCACTAGTGGGACCCCATTTAACAGCCAGGGCTGGGGTACAGCTGTAACCCTCATATCTATATCCCAGAACCAAAATATATCTTACTGTAAATTCTGCCATTCTCCCAGTACCTTAACTTCCTGATAACCACATGTGAAATGAAAAATATTTGGCAGATGAAAAGTTTGTGGTACTATAAAAACTTTAACATTGAGCATACATTGTATGTAGGTGTAAAGACCAATACCAGGGAAAACTCCTGACGGAGCACGGCATGAAATGCAAATGATTTGGACTAGGCCACATGGGAAGGCTCAAGTAGCATGAGTGAGTACACCTGACCCAAGCCCCAAAAGAGCAGAGCCAACCACACTGTGCCTGGCACGCTATTCCTATATTTTTTTTCTTTGTCTGTTTTGGGTCATATCAGGAAATCTGAATTTCCAATGTAAATTTTCTGTTTAGCTGTACTTTATGTGGCTAGCACCATGTACTGGTAATAATTCCATCCACTGATGACAGGTTTAGGGGCCAGCACTAAGCTGACATGACTCTTTCTACCAGGAAAGCAGTGCTGCATTAAATATGCCTTTTTACTGATTGAACACAATGTTGCCTTTAAAAGACTGCCTTGTATTGACCTGCAGAGCTTACACTCAAGTACTGGATCCAGAGTGTAATTTCAGGTTTGGAAAGTACAGTCTCTCAGAGGTGAATTCTCCCTATAAATGTGATATTAATCTCTGACTTGTCATCGTTCCGGCTACAACATGGTTTTTCCTAACCACTGGATGTAAACGGGCAGGCGCAGACTTGTGTAAACAGACGGGAGTCTTCTGCACACATGGCAGAGCTGGCGGCATGCACCTAATACATCACAGATGTCTGTGGGCCCAGAACTCAATGATAACACTGCTCTGGTAGGGGCATATATATGCTGCCCACTTTCCTCTGTCTACTCTGCAGCTTTTATAGTCAAACAAGCTCCCTGCTGCACCCCTGCCCTTACACATGAATCACTTGGCACAGAATAATTGCCCTGTATTTGATGGGTATGTTTGCTATCAGGTATTCCAGTGAGGAATTAGGAATCTGGGTGGGCCGCTAAGATTCCGATTCTCTTTCAAGTCCTGTCCTTTATTTACATAGAACAACCTTAAGCTAGAGTTGCCGACAGCTGTTCTGCATCTTATATGGTATGGTGGGTTGCACGCTCTTTGTAGGGTAGTCAGAGACTACGGCATCTAAGGGAAAAATTAGCAGCCAGATAAGGGCATTAACAGATTATTTTAAATAGGAAAGGTGCTACTGTAAGAATCTATGGATAACGTGTCATTTGTGTTGCTTATTTATAAATACAGCATTGTTGCTTGCAAAGTAAACCACTCATATACAGGAATGTGATCCGTTATCTGGAAAGCTCAGAATTACAAGAAGGCTCTCCCACAGACCTGTTACAAATAAATGTAACAATGACAAGCAAATAATTAAATTTTTTTAATATGATTACCTTTTCTCAGTAATAACAAAACAGTACATTTTACTTGATCCCAACTAAGGTATAATTAATCCTTATTGTAGGGAAAAAAAATTTTAGTAGATAAAGTATGGGGGATCCGAATTATGGAAAGATCCCTTATCTGGAAAACCCAAGTCCTGAGTATTCTGGGTAACAGATTCAATACTTGCACTGCAAATACCCATGACAGCAGATCATGCTGGGAACACCTAGCAAATACTACTGTGCTGATTTGCGTCAAGAGAGTACACAGAGTTAAAACTACAAGTTTAGATCCTCTGAACTTACTCTGGAT
The DNA here is from genome assembly GCF_017654675.1 of Xenopus laevis. NCBI lineage: Eukaryota > Metazoa > Chordata > Amphibia > Anura > Pipidae > Xenopus > Xenopus laevis. The sequence goes on from NC_054385.1 coordinate 33,550,439, forward strand.
TGCAGGGGCACAAACAGAGTCAAATTAGATACTTAGGAGCAAATTCACTAACAGGCGAAAATTCGCCTGCGATGACTTCGTGCACATCGCAACACTTCGCCAGGCTTAAATTCGCCTGGACAACACTAATTCACGAAGATCCGAATTTGCGCACAGGAAACCGAACGCTAGCGAAATTACGCTCAGCAGTTCGAAGTTACGCTAGCGTTGGCTAATTATGATATGGCGTGCAGTTAAAGTACAATGGCCGTATATGCTGCAGCAAATACATTACACAAGGCCAGGGAACCTTAATAAAATTATATAAAAGTTGTTATAATGCCCTACACATGTGCCCACAGTATAGTTTAGGTGCCATATGTTAGCAAATGTAGGGGGGAAGGAGGAGACCCGAAAAAAAAATTTACGATCTTTTTCAGTCTATCACCCTTTCAATAGGAAAAAACGCCAGCGTTTTTTGGGACTTAGAAAAATTTTAAACCTTTTTTTGAGGAACTCCTATCTACTCTATTGCACTTCGCCTGGTCTGAGGTGGCGAAGGCAAGTCTGGCGATAGAGGTAAGGGTCAGTAAAATCAAAAACGTAGTGAATTTATGTAGTAACGCTCTTTCGCCAGACCGTAAATTCGCCTGGCGTTAGAGTGCTAAGTTGCGCCAGAATCTATCTCCTTTTACGCCAGCGAATTTACCGTTAGTAAATTGGCGCAGTGCTGAAATGACATCACACTGGCAAATTTTCACCAGCGTTAGTCACTTCGCCCTTTAGTGAATCTGCCCCTTAGGGTTATGCACAATCATGGGTACCCTAACTGTAGTCAGCAGTTGTAATTTACATGGCCTTCATCAGGTCTGGGCTGGGATTTAAAATAGGTCCTGGCATTTTAAGTAGACAGAGACCCAAACCAGCCCCACCAGCCCACTAAATAGTGACTGTCTATGGCATCTTACAGCAGCCCCTCTGGCATTTGTCAGAATCACTTGGAATCTCTCCCAATTGATTTGATCTGCAGTTAACCTGGAATTGTAAGTGCAACCATGTATTGAAATATAGGTGCAACCACATGTCCGGTGACTGCTGCTCAATTTAATGGAAAGCAGTTCCAATCATATAATCTTTGTCTGCAGAGTAGTGATGTGCGGGTCATGAAAATCTCAATCCTTACCGAAACCCTAGCCAACCAGTACCCATTCCTAACCCTGTTTGAAGGCTTTCTTGTAGTCTTCTATGCCAGCTTGGGTGACACTGGAATCTTGGATTTGATTCAGACCAGGGCACTATATTCATGAAGTCTGTATGTTCTGTAACCCTCCTGCAATCCGAAAATATACAGGTAGGTTCATTGGTTCATGTGAAGATACCAAGGTAGAATCTTGAAAGTGTCACCATTTTCTCCAGGCATTCCATATCCTGCCTACATCAAGTGGTTTCTGTATTGCATATGGGTCTAGGCTCAACGTCGGACTGGGATGCCAGGGGCTCAGGAAAATACCTTAGGCCTACTCTTCAAACTTCCTCTCCACATGCAACCACTTTATTCTCATAGCGTCTCTTCTATACATATTATAGAGTATCCTTTCACCTTTTTGCCTCTTGTGAAATAGGCCAATTAGTTAGGAGCTTTCTTGGTAGGTCAGTACGACACTGCCCAGTCCTGGGAATGCCTTGGACATGGAAGAAAACAGCAGTGAGCACTTCTATTAAAGTACCCCAGGTTGATGCATTCATTGAAGGAAAGGAGAGTTACCTTGGGTAATGACTTGAATTACTGGGGGATGCCTAATAACTGGGCACCCCCTTATAATTCTTCTTTTCCTTCTCCTTTAAACTTACTTGGGACAGGAGAGATGTGAATGGGTAATTAAGTAAATTATATAGTTTAAGCTGTCTGTTAACATTCCTTAACATTTCAACCTTTCACATTGTATTTTAATACTAATTGTACCTGAGGGGACATTAAGATAATATAGCAGTGCAATTAGAGCAGAGAAGGTAGGGCAGATAGATAAGCCATGTTCATATTGTTAATCAGTTTAGATAATATTTTTTCAACACTGTCTTGATTTTATCAGTGGCATTGCCTCAGACAGGGAAGTTTCACCTTCTGCCATAAAGACATCAATATAAAATACTGGTTTGCTGGATGAGGTCAAGTCGTGTTGCTGCAGGGTTTCAGTCCATGCTAGTGATTTGCCTCTAGAATCAGCACACTGCTCACGTATCATGCCATCTCCAGCAAGGTGACTTTGACTTTCCCAAGGTCAGAGACTCGCAGAACAAGACCTACATTATACTTGGCGCATTCACAGAAATACCCCCGGGTACAATACATCCCAGAAGTGTTGACCCCAGAACTGACTGAGTTCACTTGTTTCCTGTCTATATATTTATCATTTGTCATCCCTTTTGGTATCACATAAACAATCTGTGTGTATATTCACAATGCTTGCTATAAACTCTTTTCTTCTGCTTAAAGAGGAAGTTCACCTTTACATGAACATTTAGTATGTTATAGATGGTCCCATTCTAAGAAACCTTCATTTTTTAGTTTTGGATATTTTTTAAATGATTAGCCTTCTTTTCCTGGCTTATTCCAGCAACCAAAAACAGATTCCAATTTAATTTCCATTAGTTATTACAGTAATTAACAACTAACAACCAAATAATTTAAATTCCAAGCCTTCAAAAATGAAGTCCAATTGCCAAAAGTTTTAACATTTTTAGAATTCTTCTGTCTGCACAGTACTACAAGTTAATTGTAATGTGAACTACTCATACAGTGAACTACATTGGTTAACATCAACTATTGTGTGAACGATCAGGAATTTCTGGGGTAGTAAGAAGGCCAGGCTGTGTATTACAGCAAATGTTGGTTTGCTAATGAGTTGTTCCTGGTAAATCATTATTGAAACAGAGATTTGTCTATAATAATGATGAGTGAAGTGTTTTGGCAAGTTTAGCAGTGAAAATGATGCCCGTAGACTCCGATGGGGAAAAAATTGTTGCACGTCAAAAAAATTGTCATCCATAGATTTCGATGCATTTCAGCGAATTTTTGCTGTTTCACAAATTTTTGGTGAAACAAAACTGGCATGTTTCACCCATCACTAGTCTATAATGGGTCTCCTATTCTCTCTTTTTAGTTTTGATCTCATGGAACATGATGTAAGATAACTGCCACTGATAATCCAGTAAAGTTATAATGTAGAAGGCAGCAAAAAGCCAAGCACCCCGTCTCTTATAACAAGAGGTATTTATTTTCTTTATGACCCCCCCCCCCCATACTATAGGTCTCCATAACAAACAAATAGCCTCATTTACTGTGAGGGTGCATGTCTCAGGAATATCCACTTCTTCTATAATAATATCTGATGTGACACCAACTCCTTAAAAAACTTTGGTGTTCCCATGGCAATACAGTCATTGGCAATGCCTCAAGTTGAGTTTGGGCTACTAAAATGTTGCCAATTGCTGTAATGCCAAGGAAAAATAAAAGAATTTAAGGAATTAGAGGAGTGGTGTTACATAAGAGAATAGAGGACCCCCATTACACACCTAGTATTGTCTCACTATGCCAGGACTGAAAAATACTTTCAACTGTAAACAAATCCATGCAAATCTCTCTCTACAGCAATGCGATTTTCTCCTTATATATCTGTGGAGTTCGCTATAAAGTCAGGAGCAATATGTGGAGAGCAAGAAACCCACTAAGGCCCTACTATAAAACCTCCTGGTTTCAAAAGCAATAAGGCAGTGTCATCCATGAATATGGTTAACCATCTAGGACAGTCATTCTCGGACTTTGTCGTTCACGAGCTCCCCTGTTTGGTACAGTATTTGTCCCCACTTAGCTCATAACAATATTAATGATACATGAAAGCATTGATGTATCAGCCATTCAGCCATATTTAAAAGAAAATCTAGACTGGGGGTCCGCAACCTTTTTTATCCATGAGCTGCATTTAAATGTGAAAAAGGTTGGAAAGCAACACAAGCATGAAAAAAGTTCCAGTGTCAAATATGGGCAGTCATTGGCTATTGGTATCACCAGTATGGAGTGACAGCCTACAGCAGGCTCTGTTTGGCAGTGCACATGTTTTTATACAAACAAAACTTTCCTTCAAGCCAGGAATTAAAAGATAAGCACCTGCTTTGAGACTGACAGGAGCAACATGTTGCTAGCAAGCCACTGGTTGGAGATCACTGCGCTAGACTAACAAATTCTGGACTTCCAGGAATATCTAACAGTGCAAAAACCCAATCACATCAAATCTCATCCTGACTGGCCTTCAGACCAGGCCTTCTTAGCCGATGCACTGGGCCCCCACCCCAATTATCTAGGGCAGTGCTGTCCAACTGGTGGCTTGTGACCCTCCTTGTGTGGCCCCCCCACATGAAAGTCTGCTGTGACTACTTACCATGTGAAGATTTACAAGGTATCAGTACTGAGATTAATTTACCCCTGCATTGTGTGCACCTCAAATTCAGACTGTAAAATCCTGCATAGTTCAGCCCTGTTATCCCCCCTGCAATGTTCACATCTGTAACACCTCTATTGTTCACAACCTTAAAGTGCTGCACTGTTCACACCTCAGACCCAGACTGAAAGTGCTCACATTGCTCACACCTCAACAAACTGCTGGAGGGGCACCAGCATTATGATACTGTATGTAGCACAGTTCATCTTAGAGTGGTCCTGATAGGTTTCCCTGGCTCTATTCTGCCTTCCCTAAGCTCCCTTTGTGTACTATACTCTGCCTGCCCCATGCTCCTTGTGTGTGCCATACTCTGCCTGCCCTATGCTCCTTGTGATCCTGGTAGAGTTTTTCACATATGGGTGTTAACCCTGCAGTGAGCACCAACCATTGTTTTTTTTGGTTTTGGTGTGCTACCACCATTAATGTTAATATGGTCTTAAAAGTGCTTGTGGTAACATGGGTATGGGTTAAAAACAGGGAGTAGTCCATTATCAACCCTCCACCACGTAGGCTGGAAAAATTCTGGCCCTTGGGACCACATAAGTTGGACAGCACTGATCTAGAGTATCATTAATAGAAACACATAAATGGGTAGTATGTCTTTCACTCTTACTTTTGAATATGTTAGAGAATGTATTTTTCTTAGTAACTTCTCAGCTGGTCTTCATTTTTATAGTTTTAGATCTGCCGTCTCTTCCACCTTCAGTTCAGTTGAAGGCAGTATAAGCTTAACCGTTTCTCTTTCCCTGGGTCCAACACTTAAAACAGTTGATCAGAAGTCATATCCTCATGGTCTTTTAATCTATAGGCTTGGAACCTTGTTTTAGGAGTAAGAGCCAGGGGTGCAGGGAATGTAAACCGACAGATACCACAATTACATTTACAAAATAACTTTAACACCTCTGAAATGTGTATTTTTCCATGTATTTTTTGCTCCCATGTAGATACTGAAAAAGAGAATATATGTACATTATCCCTGTTTTATCTGAATGCAAAATCAGATCCTTGCTGCAATTGCTTAGTGCAGCAGTATATATGAAACTGATACCAAAACATCTTAGGTTGCCCTAAATTTCAGTTGTAGCACTATGAAAGAAATACAGATATGGAAACTATTATGTCATGCTGTAACATTAAGCCTTAAAGGGATCCTGTCATCGGAAAACATGTTTTTTTCAAAACGCATCAGTTAATAGTGCTACTCCAGCAGAATTCTGCACTGAAATCCATTTCTCAAAAGCGCAAACAGATTTTTTTAAATTCAATTTTGAAATCTGACATGGGGCTAGACATTTTGTCAATTTCCCAGCTGCCCCCAGTCATGTGACTTGTGCCTGCACATTAGGAGAGAAATGCTTTCTGGCAGGCTGCTGTTTTTCCTTCTCAATGTAACTGAATGTGTCTCAGTGGGACATGGGTTTTTACTAATGAGTGCTGTTCTTAGATCTACCAGGCAGCTGTTATCTTGTGTTAGGGAGCTGCTATCTGGTTACCTTCCCATTGTTCTTTTGTTTGGCTGCTGGGGGGAAAATGGGGGGGTGATATCACTCCAACTTGCAGTACAGCAGTAAAGAGTGATTGAAGTTTATCAGAGCACAAGTCACATGACTTGGGGCAGCTGGGAAATTGAGAATATGTCTAGCCCCATGTCAGATTTCAAAATTGAATATAAAAAAATCTGTTTGCTCTTTTGAGAAATGGATTTCAGTGCAGAATTCTGCTGGAGCAGCACTATTAACTGATTCGTTTTGAGAAAAAATGACAGTATCCCTTTAAGGATTGTTTTGCTTTCAGTATGATGATACTTGTCCTATTATTACAGAGGAAAAGCAAATCAATTAAACATGAAAAATAGTTCAAATAAGACGGCATTGCCGTTGTTCAGTTCCCTACCTGTACTTAAAAATTCTTTATTTTTATAATGTTCCCATTTATGAATTCTTTGTCTTCTTAGCTTAATTCACCTACCCTGAGGCAGAAAGAGTGAACACCATCTCTGTTAAGAAGAAGTTCTTCTACACATTTGCCATCTCAGTTTTTAAACAGTTTCAAAGCCTCCCAGAGATACCGGTGTGTGGATTTAATTCTGCAGGGACAAAGCCCAGGAGGCACTGAGACCAAGTACATGAAAAAGGAGAGGTCTTTATTTGCTACTGAAACCTAAGTGCTTGAGAGAACTAATGATATTTTGATATGTGACCTCAGTTTGGGAGGACAGTGAAAATTGAAATGTAAGAGTGATGGGAAAGGAGGGGGGAGGACATATTAAGAATGGCAGGGATATTATGGTGCAAAAGCTGTTAACTTCAGCTCTTCTCTGGCCTTGATGGAAAAGCAATAAAAGTTCTAATGGCAAAATATAATTTTCAGGTGTTTGCTTTGAGAAGGTAATTAACTTAAATTAGGATAGACCTAATTGTTTGGGAGATTAAGATTGAGTGTGCTTAAAAACCTGGATTTTCTAGATAATTTACAGAATGGAGTTCCATTACAAATGCATTAGCCTCACATTTGGCACCCTTGCTTACTAAAAGGTTTATTATAAGAATTATTTTCAGTATTCCAAAGAGAAAACTTAATAAGAAAATGACTTGTTTCTCAAGTACAAATGGCACAATGAGGGTATGTGAAGCTCTGTGATAGCCCCCCCGGCTATTAATAACTTGAAATAATTTCATATAAAGGGATGATCTCAAATGCCAACTGCAGGAAAAAGCCAGGGTCCACTTCTGTCCTTATGTCCCAATACAATGATGAGGTTAATGTTACTAGAGCTATCGTTCCTCAATTTTAGGATCCTGTCCTCGGGCTCCAATAAAATAATGAAACTGCCGAGCACGTGGGGGGAATGTAATAAAATTCATAAATTTGTGAATAAAAAATTGCATGTCACAATGTAATATTCTTGATTGGGCTTTTATTGCATTGCAAACTTAATTGCGCATTGCGAACCTTTAAGACCTGCTTGAAGGTGGTGTAAACTTTTGGAGCCAACATAACGTTTTATTACATACACTGCACACAATCTCATACTATAAAATTTGCAAAGTGTTCACAAAGGCAACATTGTTCACTTTGCAAACAATTTGCGAACGATTTTTGCATTAGCGACCAATATTACATTCCCCCATATGTCCTCAGTTCCCGACAACATGCTGTAATTGATTCATTATTCGTATCTGGGCCAAGAGCTGGATAAAGCTCTTCTTCTCAGTTTCGAAACTATGTGATGAAGCTGGGGTTTACAATTCTTCCAACAGAAAGTTTGGGTTTGACATTCTTCAACATAGAATGCTTGAATTCCCCGTTGTTTCAAAACAGGAAAGATTTGCTATTTTTCTAAAGCTCCAAAAGAAGAATTAAGCTAGGGTTTGCAATTCTTTGGTTCCAAAGGAAGGAAGAACTTGACATTTGCACTTATTGGTTAGACTATATATGTATATATATGTAAATATGGATATAGCTGTGGTTCACTAGTCTTCTCTGGTTTCAATAGAACAGCAGTTCCCAAAAGGTGTGGCTGCCCCCCTCAGGATTGAAAACTGTGAATCAGAACCCCCACCTAAAGGTTAAAATTTGACGGCCAATGTTTATGTGCTAACATAGGTATCTATGAAACTATAAGAAAGTGTTAAGAATGTTTTCTCAAAATTGTCACCTTGCTATAAGCTGGGTGGGGGGAGGATGGAAAATCCTTAACCGCAAAGAGGGCCTCATCAATCAATAGAGAGATAAAGCTGGAGTTCGCTATTCTTCTCTAAAAGAGGAAATACCTGGGTAATATAAAGCTGATGTTCACTGCTCGTTTTTTGGTTCCAAATTGGAGGATAAAGCTGCCGTTCTCTATTATTCATATTCCAATTGATAGATGATGTTGGGGTTCACTGTTCTCAGGTTTAAGTAGGATAAAGAGGGGTTCACAATTCTTTTCTGATTCCAACAGAAGGATGAAGCTGGAGTTCACTAGCTTTTTATTGAACCCCATTTGAGTTTGAGCATGCTTGCATGTAATATAAGTGTATTAGTGAGTGTCTTGCAGGATCCTCTGACTTCAGAGGGGCTACACAAGAAACATATCCAGATAAAGAGGGATACTCAGTGACACTCTATCCTGTTGTTTTTTTCATAACTATAATGGGTCGGTTGCAGTCTAAATGCATTGTAAGCAAATCTGACCCTGTCAGTAGAAGCTTTTATTGAATATCTCATAACCAGCCCCCCCATTACACGCACACACCACCATCCTCCTGACTCCATCTCTGAAAGCCAATCCATAATTAAAGAGATATGAATACAAAACTCATCCAAAAGTGGATCAATACATAATATAACATTTTGTGAGATCCATTACCCTAAGGTTATTTTTAATACACTGTCAGGCTGAGTGAAACTAGCGGGCAAGAAAGTCATTCTGCCTCCAACATGTTGTTTAATTTTTGTTAAGAAGCAGCAGATAATTCAGTCTCTGAACCCAAAAAAATCCTTAGGATAGTTTTAATAAGAATTATGTGCTTTCCCAGAATCACTGTGTGATGGCTGACTTCCAAGGACAGTGTAAGATAGGGATGTTGAAGCTGCATGCCTTTCTTAGCTTTTGAGCTACATTCCCAGCATGCCACATTCTCAGACTTTAAATTGCAGCCACCCACCACCAAAAATTGGTCTGAGCCAAGCTGTCCCTAGTTTATACCAGGGTTTCAGGCAAAAATAATAGTACCCAGCATAGCAGTTACACATTCACCCTAAATCTAACCTTAACTGGCATTCAGACTTGACTCTCCTTATCCGTTGCTTTGACCCAACCCCAGGGGCAGCCATACTTGCAATCCAGGATCATCGTGGGGTTGGATGGCAGTTTTGACTGATACACCTAGTCATAACTATGACTTGATTTCAAATGTTAATTATGTTTACAGTGCTTCTCTTGAAGAATTGTTGCAGGTAGTATATTGATAGTTTCCAGCCTATACAAAGCCATATTTACTAGAAGAGAAGACTGTTCAGCCAGATGAGGTCTTTTAAAAGTTGTCAGGCAGCTCTTCCAACACTGGATTGGCTCATGTCACAAGAATGGTTCAGTATTGATTTGGCTTACCTCTCAACAGGGCTCAGGCTGGCACACAGCACAAAAAGAATATATATATATATATATATATATATATATATATATATATATATATATATATATATATATATATATTTATATATATATAGATATATATAGATATGTGTACAATAGCATCCAACAGAGATAGAGAAGCTATACCAAATGTTCATGTTGTTCTAGAATGAATTATTACTTCACACTAGTTATTAATAAATATATATATTTAAAAGAGTCAATCAGTAGCTAGTTCACTAAATTGGTTTTGCAAATGGTACCATAATCCTAACCCTATCGTACTCTAGGGGGGTTATTTATCAAAGTCCGAATTTATCTCAGTGTTTTCTGCTACAAACTCCGATCAAATCCACTCAGGTTTTTTACACTTATTTATTTATTCGATTTTCCCGAAAATTTGCTTTGCGGGAAAAAATCAGATCGGATTTTTTCATTTGATTTAAGAATTTCACATTTTTTCACCAGAAAACTCTGAAAACTTCGGGGTATTGCACAAAAACAGCAGGTCTGAGATGCCGGATTTTCAGATTCTGACTTTTCCATCCTCAGGGTTCAATAAATTCCGGAAAATTCTTGATTTTTTTAAAAGTCAGATTTTATTGAAAAAAAAAATCACTAATTTTTCGTGATTTTTGCATTCGGAGTTTAGTAAATAACCCCCTAGATGTGGTATAGGTATGGGATCTGTTATCCAGAAACCAGTTATCCCAAAAGCTCAGAGTTACAGAAAGCCGTCTCCCATAGACCCAAATTTATCCAAATACTGTAATTCAGATTTTTTTAAAGGATTTCCTTTTCCTCTGTGATAATAAACTATTACATTGTACTTGATCCCAAATAAGATATATAATTAATCCTAATTGGAAGCAAAACCAGCCTATTGGATTTATTTAATGTTTACATGATTTTCTAGTACACTTAAGGTATGAAGATCCAAATTACAGAAAGATCCGTTATCCAGAAAAACCCAGGTCCCATGCATTCTTAATAACAGGTTCCATACCTGTACTTTATAAATAAATGATAATGATATAATCTAATGTAACCTAAAAGAGCCAATATACAGGCAGCCTAGTGGCCCATTTATAGGCCCAAATTGATGTCCATGCCTAAACCCATATCTGCTTGGGGTTTATGGGAAATCTGAGTTGGGGGGCCTTATCTGCAGCTGATGGGTCTGCACAGGATCCCATCGTAGCCAGTCATTTGCCTAAGAATCAGATCAGCCAATCAGCTCCCATTATAAGTCTCCACATTAAAGGAGAACTAAACCCTAAAAATGAATATGGCTAACAATGTCCTATTTTACATACTGAACTCATTGCACAGCCTAACTTTCAGCTTCACAATAGCAGCAATAATACAGGACTTCAAACTTGTCACAGGAGGTCACCATCTTTGAAAGTGTCTGTGACACTCACGTGTTCAGTGGGCTCTGAAGCTAAGCTTAGGGGTCATCGCAAATTATCAAGCAGAAAATAAGGTTGGTCTGTAATATAAGCTGATGCTACAGGGTGGATTATTAAATTCTGATGCTAGTTGCACTGGTTTCTGTGCTGCCATGTAGTAATTATCTGTGTTAATTACAAATGAGCCTTATAATGTGACATTTCTATTCTATGTGTACTGTATATTGTGAGTGGGTCCCTAAGCTCAGTAAGTGACAGCACAGAGCATGTGCAGTGAATCAGCAGAAAAGATGGGGAGCTACTGGCGTATCTTTAGGGGCACAGATCTTTACTACTAAAGGGCTGCGGTTGACTTGGGCTGGTACAGAAGCCCAAAACGTAATGTACAACATTTCTAGCCTACTTCTTTAGTTAAGATTTAGTTCTCCTTTAAGTAAAGTCGTACATTTTCTAAAGGCCTAATTGGCATAATATTCTTTTAAAAACCAAACACCTCACATTCCATTGCACAATACATTTTTAATGTTTTCCATTAGTTGCCCTTTAACTGCTGACGCTGTTGATGATGGGGTATGTAGTCCATCAATAACAGAGAAGATGCATTTTTGCTTGAAAATGAAGTTGAATAGTCGGTGGAATAGTATGTTATCTGTTGGAACGTGCTGCTATTATGGCTAAAAAGTGCATTATTACTAGACTTCAAAGTACTATGCCAAACTTGGAAATGGCAAATGAAAAGGGAAAATTCAGGGTATGTTATTTTCCTTTATTCTTGGCTATGTACACACTGAACATGGTATTCAGAAGCAATGGAACCACAAGGGCTTAATGGACTGCAATAAATGTCTGCACTGAGTTCAGCCTGTTGGTGTCCAGGAGACTCACAAACGTAACACTGCAAGGTTTATAGCCTTAATAATTCTAATACAGCCATTTGCAGTGTATTTATTTGTAGCTATCACCTCCTCTCTTAGGTCTCCTGTCTTCATTCCTGTTGCGGCCAAAACTCTTACAACACCTCTACTTTGCCTCAGCCTCGGCCAAGGCATTTCTCTTCATCACACTCATCACTGGGACGCTCGAACCTAATAACTCTTGATATTCTCCTACACTGCTACTCATCCAAGAAAGATCACAGTCTTAATCTGACTTCTTCTGCCTCTCAGATCTATGCACGGGTCCTGTCTCACTGCCCAAGGTTTCCAATATCATCAGATTATGTAAGATGACTTAATTCTTTTAAATTTATCTTGGCTAAGTCATCAAAATATGGCCAGATGGATGGCATTCTTGTCAGATTTAATTACTACAGGAACGTTGCCCCAAAACAGAAATTTTCTACTGTTGTGCCGTTCACACAATGAAAATGAAAATGAAAAAATGAAAATTCCATCACAGGCTAAAACTGGAAGCACAGGGCCATGTAGGGTGACATCAGATCTGAAATGTCATTTTGGTCACTGAAATCCAACGTTGGATGTTATGAGAAAAAAGGCCAGATAATTTTGTTAAAACAGTCAAACTGGATGATTATCGTTATCTTTATGGCATGTTCCATGCTCAAAGTAGAGGTCTCTGGTTTCTGGCATGGATGTAAATTTAAATGAGAGATAAAGGGCACTAAAATGGCACAGTGGGTTAAGGAGAGGTCTTTTATTACACTACTTCGTCCAAAAGGATTTCATATTAAACAGTTTAGGCAGAAGTGTATGAGCAGTCCAAGGGGATGCAGTATAAAGGGGTACTGCCCAGATCTTTCATCTCTACAAATTGGTTTAACATTGTTTCTCAAACGGACAAACAGGGGACCTTTTGTTTTGTTTTCTTCTAAATGTGTGCATGAATGTTAAGTAGCAGAACTATATCCTATAGTGATTACTGCAGCATCCTCACTGCTAGCGCACCATTAATGTAATGCACCTCCTGTTCCCATTGTCCTTTAATACTGTCATCAAATTCATTTACCTTTTCTCTTTTACCCTTTTCTCTTGATTTACAGTCTAATTTTCCACAGGCCTTGACTGAGTTAGTATATCTTCAAAGATGTCATGTGTTGTAATAAGCACTTGTGTTATTGCTGGTAGCTAAGGCTGAGTACATACATTTAGCTTCTGTTCAGGGCTTGCATCGAAAAACTTTCCCAAAAATGGTGGAATTATTTCTGGGGGTGGGGAGATGAATCCATTAGTTCTATGGGCAGGTAGACTTTGAGAATTTGTCAAAAAGAGAATGTTGTTTCTTAATGAGTAAGCTTATGTGAAAGCTAGAGTGATTCCTTAAAATAGTGTTCTCCAACCAGTGGCTCCCGAGCAACATGTTACTTACCAACCCCAAGATGCTGCTCCCAGTGGCCTCAGGTATTAATGTTTTAATTCCTGGCTTGGGGGCAAGTTTTGGTTGCATAAAAAACAGGTGTGCTGCCAAACAGAGCCTCCTGTAGGTTGCCAGTCCACATAGGGGCTACCAAATAGACAACCATAGCCCTTATTTGGCACCGCCTGGAAGAATTTTCATGCTTGTGTTTCTCCCCGATTCTTTTTATATTTGAATGTGGCTCATAGGTAAAAAAGGTTGAAGGTGAATGAAGTTGAGCGCTAGCTGATGTCACATCTTGCTTGGATTCGAATTGGTGACCTGCTGTCTTCTATGACACCTGCTTACCACTGCTCCGAGCAGGCAGGCTCATAGTTAATCCTTTGGTCACCTTTAGTTTCCAGGTAGGCATAGTGAATTCAATTTGGCCACAGGTGCTCAGTTTGCCATCAGCATGACTATAAAAACCCCTGTTTCACACTTACACATTGCCCATTATAGGTCAAGCTTGCTTGTTCCTCAGTGCTGAGTTCCTGATTCCTGTACCTCAGTGCTGTCCAATTGCTGTGGTACCAAGGAAGCCAGTATTGACCACTCCCTGTTTTTAAACCACACCCACTTTAAACCACACGCATGTTATGACCATGTCCACATTAATTGTGGTAGCACACCATACAACCAAATAGTTGGTGTTCACTGCAGGGATATCACTTATATGTGAAAAAAGTTAAGTCATATTAAGACATACCCTTAAAGCCATATGCCTCCTCCTCCCCTGTGGATAATACAGCACCCCCCACCAGCACATGATTAAACATTTTAGGGGCCCCTAAGAACAATTTTTTAATGCTAACAAACCCCTACCAGGCTTATGTTCCTCAGGCAGAGCAGGGCATAAACAAAGGCAGAGTATGGCACACCCAAAGAGCATAGGAGAGGCAGATTATGGCACACACAGGGAGCATTGGGAAGACAGAGCAGAGCAAGAGACAGGGAAACCTATCAGGACCAATCTAATATGTACTACATACAGTGACACAGTGCTGGTGCCCCTCCAGCAGTTTGTATGAGGCGTAAACAGTAGGGATAGGCAAACTTAACCCATTTCACTGTACCAAAAATTCGCAGCCAGCGAAAATTCGGCAACATGCATTAAAGTCTGTAACTTTTTTTTTTTATTTGATGCGCATCGATTTTTTGATTTTTTTTTTTTTACTCGCAACATTTTTTTTTTCTCCCATTGAAGTCTATGGGCATCATTTCCAATCCGAAACACGGCGAAATAATTAACTCATTCCTAGTAAACAGGTGAACTATGTGGGCACTTTCAGTCTGGGTCTAAGGTATGAACAGTACAGAGCTTTAAGGTGTGTACAATGCAGGGGGGATTACAGGTATGAACAATGCATACATTTATTGTCTGAATTTGAGGTGTAAACAATGTAGGGGCCAGATAATCTCTGTAGTGATACCTTTTAAAGCTACTTATGGTAAGCAGACACAGCAGCCAGTCTTTCATGTGGGGGCCACACGGGGGGGGGTCTGAGGGCCCCCAGTTGGGACATCACTGCTGTACTTGATACTTGCTTCTTGTGGTCTTTTCTGATTCTGACCCCAGCTTGTTCCTGACCTAGCATTTGTCTCACGTCTCAGTGGTTGTTTTTCTGGACTTGACTACGGTTATTCATTCTCTACTGGCTCTTTTCCCGCTGTAATGTTTGGCTCCCTTGCATGCCCCTGTGGGAGTTGCTGTATTCTCATGAGGTAAGACCTGGCGGCACCGGAGTAGCTGAGGGATAGGCCTGAGGCCAAAGGTGGCTGTTATAGGCAGAAAAGCATGCCTAGACTGGAATCCAGTGACTCCCCCTGAGACCACTGGAACATATCCCCACCATTTCAATAGCTCCCCCTCTTTATATTCATAGTGGCACTTTATAAAAGTAAACTCAGACTTATTCCTTCCTGACTGGGACATAGGTTTTTAATTATGGGGATAAAAGTTAGTTTTATTATTTAACTGGTTGTAAATATGTAGATGCAGATTGGGTGGTGCAATCCATGGATCACTTTGGGGCAGCCTTATTAAAACTAAAATTTTTCTAGATATATTATACTCAAATCCAAAAAAAACCTGTCAAGGTCATGTAGAAGTCAATGGCACAGGTCCCCTTGAAGCATTTGAAGATGTTAATAGCCTTCTTGATATTTAAGGTTTTTTTTGGAGGGTTGTGCCTGAAAACTCGATTCACTCGAGCGATTTGATTTTTTTCCAGTCGAAAACTGACCCCTTCTAAAAACAAATGCTCTGTGAAGCTACACATGTATTGTTATTGCTACTTTTTTATTACTCATCTTTCTATCCAGGCCTCTCCTATTCATTTTTCCGGTCTCTTAAGGTGGCCAATAAAAGCTGCTAACCTCGCTTCCCCGATCGATATCTGCCCGAAAATCGGGCAGACGTTGATCGGCAGGGTTAAAGATCCCGTCGGATGACAGTCCGCATCTGTTTGTTGATGCGGTCCCGCAATCCGCCCGCCCATAGTCCTGCATCATGATCCGATCGTTGGGCCTTAGGGCCCACAATCGAATCTGTCCGATATCTCCCACCTCAAGGTGGACCTATAGGGGAGAGATCCGCTCATTTGGCAAAAATGCCATGGCCAGCTTAATTCATGCATGGTTGAGGAATTCGGACCCTAATGGTTTGGAAAGCAAGAGGCCCCCCCTGTGAATTTTAAAATGTTTTTGAACCCACAGCAACCAATGAGATATTAAATTGTTTTTTTAACTTAATGTAGACCAGTCAAAAATAATTGCTGTTTTTTTCTGCTATGGTTTATAGCACTGGAGCAATTTGGCACCAATGTCAGTATTAGCTGTGTGTTGGTATATATCCCATTGACAGTAGCTGTATAGTTCCAAGCTACACTTTGACATTTCAGCTCTTTACCGGAGAGCTCATTGCATCAGTATCTTATTTTTATTGGAACAACACATCTTGTAGAGGCCATTTTAGAATATATTGCCAATGAATAATTAAGGATAAAATGGCCGGGTTCTGATCCATGGCATCTGCTGTTCTCTGGCAGACACAGGGAAATGACACAGAGGTTACAGTGGCAGCAGACAATCCTTAATGAAAGAGCATGTGCACCTTGTAATTACTGTGCCCTACATTGCAATTATTCAGCTGTCTAGCCTTCTACTACTTCCTCCTTATTAATGTTAATGTTACAACGATCCTGTAATTAGGGGTACAGACCACCCAGATGTGCCCAGTCACAAGCACCCTCAGGACCCTTACTTTCTTTGTGCTCTCATTACAATAAACAGGGGGTGTAGACCTGGCTATCTATCAAAGTCAGACTTGCCACCCTAATAAATTAAAGCAGTAGTGTTTTATCTTCCCATCCTAGGACGGAAGGGGCTTAGGAGGCTCGGAATTTACAATTCCTGCTTGATGCTTATTGGGACTTGGTAACCAAAGTTTTCCCAACCAATTCTATCATCTGTAACAATACTGTACTTGTTCAAGTGCATTGAAACCTCTTGACTTTCCTGTCATTTATTTTATTATCATTAACCCTGTTTAATGCTATACTGTCTCTTGCCTAATAATAGTTGTATCAAATAAAAGTGGCATATATGAATATATATATATATATATATATATAAAATAGATTTATTATGACAAGTATGACTAGAATAAAAGGCAACAATATACAATAATGCACCGCTCAATTGACTAGAGAAAAGGAGTTTGAAGAGGGAGGGGAAGTGGAGATACAAAATAGTTTGCAACAAGTAAGGAACTGATATCTGCAGTTTATTTATTGGGGATCTAGAGGAGGGATCCAGATAGCTGAGACAACATATCATGAGCAGTTGTTATACCTGCACCATTGGCATGTTTCAAATATAGCCGAATATAATTTTCTTTCTAGTGTATAGCCTGGGTACTCTAGGAGGGCTTTTTAATCATATATTTATATTCATATATGTATATGTTTTGCTGTAAAGTTAGATCCTTGTGGGCTAACCTAGACAATGGGAAATTTTTTTGCAGAACAAGTAGACTCATGTTTTTGTACAATGCACATGCATACATTCATAAAAATAACACGTCCATGTTGACAATACAAATACACAGACAGAAACTCAGTTCCTTGTACATATAAACACATGCCTTACAGTGCCGTCACTCAGCTGTCAGCTCTGCCCAGTAAGTTAGTGATACAATGGGTTCATTCTCCCAGCGGGAGTGTGGCGAGATCAGAGGGTGTCTTCTTGATGTGGCACCTCGTTTCCCAGCAAGGACAGACAGATCTTTCTACCACATGTGGTTCCTCCTCGCTGTTGTCCTATAGAGAAGTGCTTAGAGATCCTTTGTTCAGATCACCCCATGTGTCCCCTCCTAATGGGGACTTTTCATCGCCCTGTCAAATCCTTTCCATTCCACCTATCTCCTGCAGTGGGATCAGGGGGAAGCTCACAGAGAGGGTCTCTGGCTGCCCAGGTTCTGATGCCAAATTCTTCAGCAGAGCATGATTTTCAGAAATTTCTTACAGAAATGTAAACATTACATGCAGAGTCTCAGAGCCTGATGAAAGCAAAACAGATCTTTTCTGTTTGTTCAAATCTTTGTTTTTGCTGGCTCCAGAGGCCTGCTGGGCTTCAGAAATAGAGGCGATGTATTAATGGTTTCCAACAGGCTGGTAACGTGAGTCTTATGCAGGCATGGACCTGACAGGTTGGGAATCAGGGAGCACAAACCTAGAAACCTATTGAGGTGATGGTGGTTGGAGGGGTGGGGGTAGTGTTGGATCTCATAACCTCTTGATAATGCTTATCCAAGCAAACACCTAATTTTCTTTTAGGCCACAAAAGACACTGCTTTGGGACTACTGTAGGAGAAATAAAATACAACTTTGTGGGTAAATTGGAGATACAAGTCAATGACCCTACTTCCATAAATGAGTTTCCAATTGCTACCTCACAGATATTAAAGGGAAACTATCACTTTACACTTAGTCTGCATAATGAACCCACTGGGCACCCCATGCTGCTATGGAGGTCGGCATAGAGCCAAGCCATCTCTAGCTTGTACTTGGAATGAAGACATGCCTCAGACATTCCATTCAAGGCTTGTTACTGCAGCATTCCCATCCCTTAAAGTCTATGTGAAGGTGAACCACTTACAAAAACAGAACATTGAAGCCCTTGGCTATTATGGTTATCCTCTGACCGTAGCAGATATTTTGAGACATTGAGGTCAACAGCGAATATTGTTATTTCCAAGAAACAGTTCTTTCTTGTGAATCAGAACATTATCTGTTTATACTTGCTATGACTGGGGGGATGGCCTATTACTTTGCTAACATGCTTCATACCCCAGTGCCTGGAAGGTTAGAGGAGAGGGGATAACTTGAGACTGGGGGTCCCCAACCTTTTTACATGTGAGCTTCATTCAAATGCAAAAAGAGTTGGGGAGCAAAACAAACATGAAAATAGTTTGGGGGGTTCCAAATAAGGGCTGTGGTCTTTTTTGTAGACCCTAGATTTTTAGTGGACTGGTAGCCTACAGGAGGATCTGTTTGGCAGTACACCTGGTTTTTATGCAACCAAAACTTGCCTCCAAGCCAATAATTAAATAATAAACACCTGCTTTCACGGTTGGTGAACACTGCTCTGGATCTATTTTGGACCTATTTGAACAAGGCAGTGGTTCTAAAGATCCTCAACATATAATACTGCCTCATAGAATAAGCCACGTACAGTGGTGTGAAAAACTATTTGCCCCCTTCCTGATTTCTTATTCTTTTGCATGTTTGTCACACTTAAATGTTTCTGCTCATCAAAAACCGTTAACTATTAGTCAAAGATAACATAATTGAACACAAAATGCAGTTTTTAAATGAAGGTTTACGTTATTAAGGGAGAAAAAAAATCCAAATCTATATGGGCCTGTGTGAAAAAGTGATTGCCCCCCTTGTTAAAAAATAACTTAACTGTGGTTTATCACACCAGAGTTCAATTTCAAAGGTTATAAAGCCATTTCTAAAGCTTTGGGACTCCAGCGAACCACAGTGAAAGCCATTATCCACAAATGGCAAAAACATGGAACAGTGGTGAACCTTCCCAGGAGTGGCCGGCCGACCAAAATTACCCCAAGAGCGCAGAGACAACTCATCCGAGAGGCCACAAAAGACCCCAGGACAACATCTAAAGAACTGCAGGCCTCACTTGCCTCAATTAAGGTCAGTGTTCACGACTCCACCATAAGAAAGAGACTGGGCAAAAATGGCCTGCATGGCAGATTTCCAAGGCGCAAACCACTTTTAAGCAAAAAGAACATTAAGGCTCGTCTCAATTTTGCTAAAAAACATCTCAATGATTGCCAAGACTTTTGGGAAAATACCTTGTGGACCGACGAGACAAAGGTTGAACTTTTTGGAAGGTGCGCGTCCCGTTACATCTGGCGTAAAAGTAACACAGCATTTCAGAAAAAGAACATCATACCAACAGTAAAATATGGTGGTGGTAGTGTGATGGTCTGGGGTTGTTTTGCTGCTTCAGGACCTGGAAGACTTGCTGTGATAGATGGAACCATGAATTCTACTGTCTACCAAAAAATCCTGAAGGAGAATGTCCGGCCATCTGTTCGTCAACTCAAGCTGAAGCGATCTTGGGTGCTGCAGCAGGACAATGACCCAAAACACACCAGCAAATCCACCTCTGAATGGCTGAAGAAAAACAAAATGAAGACTTTGGAGTGGCCTAGTCAAAGTCCTGACCTGAATCCTATTGAGATGTTGTGGCATGACCTTAAAAAGGCGGTTCATGCTAGAAAACCCTCAAATAAAGCTGAATTACAAAAATTCTGCAAAGATGAGTGGGCCAAAATTCCTCCAGAGCGCTGTAAAAGACTCGTTGCAAGTTATCGCAAATGCTTGATTGCAGTTTTTGCTGCTAAGGGTGGCCCAACCAGTTATTAGGTTCAGGGGGCAATTACTTTTTCACACAGGTTTGGATTTCTTTTCTCCCTAAATAATAAAAACCCTCATTTAAAAAACTGCATTTTGTGTTTACTTGTGTTATCTTTGACTAATAGTTAAATGTGTTTGATGATCAGAAACATTTTGTGTGACAAACATGCAAAAGAATAAGAAATCAGGAAGGGGGCAAATAGTTTTTCACACCACTGTATGTGACCTTGACTGACTAAGCACTGCATTCAGTTATCCTGTATCCCTTTAGGAGTGCAGGGAAAGTGAGGGACAGTTACCCTCCCCCCTATATTAAATGTATTTTTTTTTAAGAAAGTAAAATATACTGTCTATTGGAAATAACTGTAGTAACTATTAGATCTATGGCACACACACAGTGGTTTAGGCATTCATTGCAGCCTATAACAATCATGAAAATACTAGCATGAGTATTTTCTCCTGGTTCTTGCCCCAAAACTCTTACAATTACAAACATGTTTTCAAGGTAGAAAACATGTGGAAGTCCTTGACACCAACAGGACTTGGGGATGACCACAAGCGATTTTGGCCATTTTAAAGTATATAAAAGAAACATCAGACAAAAGATTGGTATTGTATATACAATAATACTATATTATTTATATAGTATTAACATAATCCACAGTGCTTTATGGAGATTACACATCATTCAGCTCATTTTACAATATAAGGTCCCTACCATGTTCTCACAAACATTATAGCAAAGTGTTTCAGAAAGCTGTATGTTTTTGGGAGTAAACCAGAGAGAACCCATGAAGCTACAGGAATAACATCTAAACTCCTTGAAGATAGTGCACATATCTTCCATGAGATCATTCAGTTGGGTTTATGTAGAAAAGGTGCAAAAACCCAGTTTGAAATCCCAGCGATAAATGTAAAAATATGTCATATCTGATTACACAGACTGAAAGGAAACGATGATAGTCTTTGTTCACATGGACCTGTTCTCCATGCCCTTAGGCTGACTGTGTGCAACCCATTCCTCACTTTGTCCCAATGTGAAGTAATGGATTCTAAGACTTGAAGTATTTCACTTTCCAGAAATACTGTGTACCGCCCACTATGGAAAGCAGAGGGATTTCAAGTCCCAGAAGCCATCACTTCACATTGGGACAAAGTGAGGAATGGGTTGCATTACACTATGAGCCTAAGGGGTGGTGTTTTTTGTTATTGTTTCCTTTCCGACAGGTATGCCTGTGTATGTTCAGATGTTTTATCCACCTTTTCTACAGGGCCCAATTGAGAGCTCATGCCATGTGTATATTTTTCTTTTACTGATAATAGCAAGTCGCCTAAAGTCCTTAAAGGCACTGCTTGCAAACTGCTCATCATTATAGGGGAATTGTTAGGGTGGGCAGTGTCACACTCTTTGTTTTGTCTCTGTCTGTGTTGTGCTTCCTTATTAAATTTAGTAGTGCCTGCTGATATTTTAGCCTTTATTTGAGATGAGTGGGGCTTATTTTTATTTCCATCAAACCCCTTTGCCATTAAAAATAAGAGAAAATTGCTAAAACAAATGCATCAAACCCAAGGGGGGGGGGGGAATTGCCAGCTGATCACTCACTCACGAGGTGTTTTCTGAAAGCAGGTTTCGCGTTTCACTAAATACATGATTTTTACTAAATAGAGCCTGCATTAATCCCGCCAGGTCTGCGGGAAAAGTGTAACATTCCCACCCACACCAGTTCCTCTATTTACAGCCTTTCAACCACACTTGTTTCCTGAACATCTCTCCAGGTCTCATCTTTCCCCTTCTGCACTTTTCTACGTTCCCCGTCTTGTTTTCTTTACTCTTAAGGGCCTGGAGATTGTTGATTCATCTTAACTATGTTATAGGGTTTTTTTTGCATACACCCACTGCCCATAATTACAGTAATTGGAATACCAAATCAAATAATTTAGATTTTGGATCAGCGGTTGCCTTTGATCAAATAATTTGGTTTCCTGGAATTTTCCTTGACACATCTTGGGATGTTGGCTCCGTGTGGCCATATGCAGCCTCGGCAAGAAACTGAGTCCACTGAGAAGATGTGAATGCCGCAACTGCACAGGAATGTTCTGTGAGTCCTCCGTGGCAGGATTATCTGTCTTTCATCTTAAACAGGAAGGTGGCAGGGCTGGAGCCATACTGTACCGGCATTACAATAAATTTGGCACCTGACAACATATGGAAGGAAACTGCACTATCTCAAATGTCATTGCTGTGCAATTGCTCAGAGCAGGTCAAGCCTAATATGTCATCATGTCGAATACAAAACCTTAAACACATGTCCTAGGTGTTTCATATGAAAATACTAATATATTCATATCAAAGCTAGGAATCATGCCAGCATTACTTAAAAGGATTCATACCAGTGTTTATTCTCTTTACTTCCCCTCCAATCCAGTTAAGTGATGCCTCAAGTTTGTGCCCACTTGTTAATATCATAAAAGTCACAACACTTGTGCAGGTCCAGTAACCCAAAGGAACCAATCTGATATTTGCTTTCAATCAGGCAACCAGTAAATTCTCCTTAGTGATTGCCTGGATTACTAGGCCTGGTGCAAATATTACAACTTTATTTATATTACCCTCTTAGTATTCATAGCAGTTGTCTGCACCAATCCAGCCTACTGATGCAGTGTCCTTCATCCCAACCCTATATGATGAGTGTTGTGGAGTTCCAGGAATTAGATGGAAAACTGGAGTCGGCAGCTTTTATCGGTCCATATATGGCCACCTTTATTTGCCAGGTGCAAATCTTAGTGCTCCAGTCACAGGTTAAGGGAGCTTCTATGCCTGTGATTTTCTCCAGAGAATTCTAACAATCATTTTTTTAAAAATCTGTGGACTTCCTAATCGAAATCAAAAATCAATCGGCTTTTCCCAGAAGTAAAATGTAAATTCATATTAGATCAGGTTGTGGGAGGAGGTTGGTGATCATTTATTCATTTGCTAGTGATTATTAACTGATTCCATCACTCCAACTTTACTTACAGCTAATGGGATTTGCAACAGAACGGGAATTTTTAATGAATCAGCAAAAAGCATACAAATAGACACTTTCAGCAAAAAACCTCTTAGGACTCTGTCCACGCTCTGTCAGAGTCAGAGCACCAACCCCGATATGCATACCCCCCCAACCAAAGTACAACAAAGTGGCAACTGGTGGACCTATATCACTGGCTTGAGTATTTTGTGAGGACTCTGTGTGCTTCAGACATTAAATTTCAATTTAAATGATATTAGAAGCAGTGGCAAAGGGATAGGCGAGTTTTGACTATCACTTTTTGGCGCTGGATGGCAATGGCACGTTTCATGGACTTGGGATTTTAAAGTGAATTATCTGATAGAGAATGTGTTGATTGAGGTTAAACTGGGACTAAATTTCCATAAAGAAGTACCATGCAGAGTCATTTCCCTAAAGCTGGCCATGCATTATAAGATCCACTACTTTGTTAGGATGCAAAACTAGCAGATCTTTTACCGATATGCCCGCTTTGAGGTGGGAAATATTGGACTGATGCAATTTTCGCCAAGATATTGGTCCGGTTGACCCATCTGAGTGCCCCATACATGGGCAGATAAGTTGCCAAATTGGTCTAAAGGGCCGAATTGGGCAGTTTAATGGCAGAGGCACATGGTCAGATTCAAGGAGATTAGTCACCCGGTGACAAATCTCCTCCTCTTCTTCTTCTGGGGCAACAAATCTCCCCGAACTGCCCTCCCGTCGGCTAGAATGAAAATCGATGGCGGGATGGCACTCAGAGTGCTTCATTTTCCGAAGTCGCCTGAAGTTTCCTTGTGAGGGAACATCGGGCAAATTTATAAAACGAATCGCTCCAGGTGCCATCCCGCCATCGATTTTCATTTTAGCCGGCGGGAAGGCAGTTCGGGGAGATTAGTTGTCCCAAAAAAAAGGAGATTTGTCGCCGGGCAACTAATCTCCCTGAATCTGACGGTGTGTCTCTTGATATCGCAGTGCACAAAAAGCAAAAGCTGCATTATTCAAACATTTTTATCACTGACACTTGATACCCCACTCACCGAGGCACCCACTATTTATCATGCAACTGACAGGGTATAAACACAGTTTCCATAACCGCTTAAAATATCCCCTGTGCCAGAAAAGTGCAATGTGTACTTCCCTTATAACCTCACTGCGTTATAAATACAGCACAATGACATGTTGTCCATTGTTTAGAAAGCGCTTTTAAAATATATATAATATCTAACACTATCTTAATGGTATTATTAATGGCATGGGAATGCCACATGGACACTTGCCAATAGGAGGTTTGAAATAACTCTGGTCTTTGGGGAGGGAGCGGAAAGGTGAGCTTGCTTATGTAGTAAAAGGGAGTGTGGAAGTCATAAGAGGCAATTCACAGCAGCACCATCCACCCTCCCCCCCAGTTATGTTCCAAAAGTTCTGCCATTAGACCCGTCTCTATTTACCCCTGTTATTTGGGAGAAGCAATTGTCCAATTGTCCCAAATTGTCCATAAGGCAGAGTTTCCTTATCTTTGTCCTATGTTTATTGCCTAGAAAGTTCAAAGAAGAATATCAGGGAAATGACATGGGGCAATGAGTACCAAATGTTTACTGTACAGGGTAACTGTACCAGCCGTAAATAGCCAAATATTACCTATATTATGAATCTGTCACATCTATAATTCCTCGCCCTAATATGGGGCCTAAACCATTTTTGCACATGAATAGTATACATTGGTGGTAGCATGAACTTATCACAATATGAGATAACCTGAAATGAGGTTTGTTTGTATCTGGAATACTGGTATCCACTGTTTGCCACTATTGGTTTCACCCTGTAAAAAGGAAAAGACGCCATCGTTTTTTTGGGACTTAGAAAAAAATGTAAACTTTTTTTTGACAAACTCCTATCTACTCCTATTATACTTCACCTGCTCTGAAGTGGCGAGTCTGGCGCAAGAGGTAACGTTCAGGAAAATCCATTTCTTAGTGAATTAACGTAGTTACGTCCATTCGCCAGTGCGAAAATTCACCTGGCATTAGAGTGCGAAGTAGCGCTCCAGTCTATATCCTTCGCTAGCGGATTTATGCCAGCGCCCGTTAGTAAATCTGCAAAGTGGCAAAATTACGTAACGCTGGCAAATTTAGTAAATTTGCCCCTTTGTGTCTAAACTTGCATATTGGTTTTAAGGAGAACTAGACCCCCACACGGTGATAAGTCCCCACTGGCCCCCTTCCCTGCCTCCCCTCCTGCACAGTCTTACCCCTGAATTCTGTCCCCTCTAGAAATAGCGACTGCACATGCAGAGTGAGCGCAGCGGAGCTCAAGGACGTCCTCTTCTTCTCTTCGGTAACCTTTGTGTCTTCTTCCTCCCCTTTGGCAATTTCCATCTTTTTTGGCACATTTGCAGTTGTCGCAAACCAGAAGATTGCTCCAACTACGCATGCCACAATACGCAGCTCACTTCACGAACATTACTGAAGAGAAGAAAGATGGCGCCCCGTGAGCTCTGCTGCACTCACTCTGCATGTGCGGTTGCTATTTATTTAAGGGACAGAATTCAGGGGTAAGTCTATGCAGGGGCGGTACAAGGAGGGAGGGGGCAGTGGGGACTTAACACCATGGGGATTTAGTTCTCCTTCAAGGCACGGGTCCCTTTTTTACCAGTAAGCCACATTCAAAGGTAAAAATAAAAACACAAAAAGTCACTGGCGATGCCAAAATAAGGGCTGTGATTGGCTATTTGGTAATACACCTGGCTTTTATACAACCAAAACTTGCCTACAAGCCAGGAATTTAAAAATAAGCACCTGCTTTGAGGCCACTGGGATCCAAGGGGTTTGGGGAACAACATGTTACTCATCAGCCACTGGTTGGGTTCACTGGTTTAAAGTGTATAGTCTAAGGACAATAGTACACAGGGGGGATTTAGCAGTAGTAGCTTAGGAGATGGCATGGCACCAAATTGCCTGCTTTTGATATCACCTAAAGTGCTTGTACAAGCTTTTTTGAAGCCAGGGGTCCTCTGTAAGAAGCCATGGCCACTAACTATTTATTGGGGCTGTTGGGCCTTTGTTTTTCTTGAAATGCCAGGGCCAATTATGACACTCTGTCTGGACATGACAGCAACCAAATCTAAGAGAAAAGGATGGAAAGGAAAACCAGAGGCATCTACCTCTCACCTACCTGAGTGCTAATTATTACTCTGTAACAGTTCAGGAAGTTTAAAGTGACAGCCCTGGATCAACACTGTGCACCGGGTCTTTGTTACAATCTAAAGCTTATACTTATGGACTAATGTTTGAAGTTGCTATTAACATATAGAATAACGGCGAATAATAATAAATAACCACATTAATATCCACATTACAGTCATTGTTTAACTCTTGCTGTTTTTATTTTTTGTAACTTGAATTGTTAGTAATCACAATACTGTTGTTTTACATTCAAAAGTTAAAACAAAGCATTGATACATTGCTGTAGTTTTATATATATAAAAAAATAAAGAGAACATAAAAGAAGAAAAAGAAAACAACATAGATACGTTATTGTAATATGTCCATACCATTTGAGAGTTATATTGAAGGAGAGAAATAAAAGAATAAAGGGGGGGCGACACAGGTGTTTTGTTTAGGTTAGACGGGCTATCAAGATTGTCTTCTGAGGCTAGTAGCTCCCAAGGTGTCCATACCTCTAGAGAAAGAGGGATGGTGTTGTGAAGTGGGCTGCTATAGAGTAGCCGTAAGAATCTGGTTTATCAGGGTCTTGGTCTTTTTCATACTCTGGAAAATGGTTTACCCAGCAAGAAGGTGCACGTCAGTTGGGGTAGGGGTTCGTAGTACAGGTATAGGATCCCTTATCCGGAAACCCGATATCCAGAAAGCTCCGAATTACGGAATGGCTGTCTCCCATAGACTCCATTTTATCCAAATAATACAAATTTCTAAAAATGATTTCCTTTTTCTCTGTAATTATAAAACAGTAGCTTGTACTTGATCCCAACTACGATATAATTAATCCTTATTGGAAGCAAAACCAGCCTATTCCGTTTATTTAATGTTTAAATGAATTTCTAGTAGACTTAAGGAATGAGGACCCAAATTACGGAAAAATCCGTTATCCGGAAAACCCCAGGTCCCGAGCATTCTGGATAGCAGGTCCCATACCTGTACCTTGCGCAATAAGTCAGAGACCTCAGGCCTCAGTGAAGTTATTGCATGGCAATTCCAAAATACTGTATGTGTGGAAGGGTGCCTCTTTTGCCACAGTTTCTCCAACATAGTGAAGATTGTAATGTTCAGGAAAAAGCATATGGAGCTTGGCTGGGATGTGATACCAGAACATGAGGATTTTATAAATGTGTTCTTTTTGTCTTGAACATGTTGACATTCTCTTTGCATTTTCCCAAATAGCAGACCAATCTTGGTCCAATAGTGGTTGGTTAAAGTGCATCCCTTTTAATCATGTACTGTATTTCAGTCATAGGGATGGATCAGCCTGAGGGTCAGACAACGGTTGATTTTGGAGATTAGCCTTCTTTGTGGGAGGCCTTTGGCTAATGATTCAAAGGGTGTTGATGGATTTATTTTTCCAATGCCACTGTAAGGTTTGACTAAATGCCTCAGTTGAAAATATTAGCACGTTCCAGGGCAGCTTTTGAGCAAGGTCGTTGAAGAGTAAGATCTCTTTTGTTAAAAGGTTCAACAACTCTCTTACACTGTGGGCATTGGTGTCTTTCCATTTATTGATGAAGTAACTATAGGTTCCCGGCTGAAAGTCCGGGTTGCCAGAAACATTGTGTTAAGTGATTTGGGAGATATAAATTCGTGTTTCCGTCTGGTTGCAAATCAAAGTGATAGAGTGTTCTGTGTCGAGGATAAAAGTGTAGTCTCCCCAGCTAAGTGGCGGGTTGTTGACCAAATTAAATAGTTCAAATGAGATGAGTTGACCATGGAGTTCTCAATTAGGACCCATTTGGTGTTAGGTTGCTAGTTTGACCATGCTAGAATTTGTCTGATGTGGGCTGCTTCATAGTATCTCCGAAAGCAGGGAATTCGTAGGCCTCCTAGTCTGCAGGCATAGGGTATGGAGGTCCTTTAAGAGTCTGGCCACACAAGCAGATTCGGGGAGATTAGTCGCCCCAGTGAGGTGACTTCGGAAAACAAAGTGCTGCGTGTGCATTAGCCGGTGGAAGGCAGGGGGAAGGCAGTTTCGGGGAAATTGTCGCCCCGAAGAAGAGATTTGTCGCTGGGGCATTTTTGGCAGAATTTACATTTTAACCTCTGAAATCCTTGCAAACCAAGAAAGAGAGCATTTAGCCCATTTTTGTAGGAGTAGCTCAATTTGGTGGACATAATTGTGTCTATAAAGATCCAAAAATGTTGAGGTGATATGTATAACCAGGTATGAGATTGAGTCAGTCTGCCATCAATAGAGAACTCTTGCGGTTTTAATCTATTGTTCTTCTTGCACCTCTTGTTGCATGCATTTTTTGCATATTTCTTTTGTTACCTACTGAGAGAGAGAATATTTATTAGGGCTTCCTCATATATGGACATTTTATTAGCCAATTCTTTAAACACAAGCATAAGCACTGTTCTATTGAATCGTGGGACTACTTGACGCAACTCGTGCTATGTATTTAAATGGAATCCAGAGCACTGCAGCTATAAAGTGACACAATGCCTCATTTTAGTGCTTCATAAATACACCGAAGGCCTTTGGAAAAAAATGCTTTGTAAAGGAACATGACTTGTTTATAAATAGCACAAGGTTCCATGCTGGCACTGGGTTCTGTGCATCATTAGCAGCAGGAGACTCATACCTAAGCCATGGGCACCTTGCCCTTCGTTCTAGTAAAGGATGGGGAGGCTGGAACCAATCAGGGTGGATGTTGCAGCCCTACAACGGCTGCAAGAACCTCACTCCCTGCAGAGTGGAATAATTATAGCCTAGGTACTAGTTAGCTACAGGCCCCTCTAGCATTAATCACCACCTGTCCTTTCTCAATGACGACCTCCTAACAGTGCCTACCCTTCATATATTCTTCCTTTTTCTCCGTTTAACTCTTTACAGACTCACTAACAGTAAGGAACCTATGGCAGTTGACATTTGATGTAAGGAAACCTGACATTCAACCTCATTGGGCATCGATATGATGATGACCCAAGGAGGTCTGAGAACCCTTCTTATACTATTTAACAGAGTATCTAGAAATCCTTTTTGTAGCTCCAGTAGTTAAATTGTTAAATCTTTCTAGTTATTTTTAGCCTGAATGTGCCACTGGGAGAAGCTGCAAGAACGGCGCACAGCAGAACAATGTCATCCTAGAAATAGACACTATGTGTGCTGATCTCGGCAGATTATCCTCTCTAAGAAATCCAAATGTACCCGATGGAACCGCACTCAGATGGCCAGCAGGCCCAAGAGATGTGCTACAGATGCCTGGCATAGGTGACCCTTCATCTCACACACATGATACTAATGGGCACGGGTCTACATCACAAATTAATGGCAGGTTCAGTCTGGAGGACTGAGTGGAAAATCAGCTGCTTTTGGATGCAGAACAATGATTGGCAGCTGTACACTCCTAGAGGCTCTGGTCTACATTAACACACCTGGATGTCTGCAGTCTCTCCCGATATTTACTCTTATGCCATCTAGTCTTTCCTTTCCAACATCTAATGCAAAACTATGGTGCCATTCAGGAAAAGAATTTGCTAATCTGTGTTGCAGAATTTCCTTAAAAAAACTTCTTTATATAAGAGGAGGACTCTGTCCATACCACCCTTATATTTAAATACATATATCTCTGTCCTCTAGGTGCTACTGCCCGCAAAGGTACTCTGTACCAGGATGTAACAAGATGACTGCCTGTACACACAGTTTTTGGGGTAATTGGCTATGGTAGGCAGGTAAGCGTAGGATCAGGAGCAAAACGACAGGGACACCATAGGGCCCATTCACTAAGCTCGAGTGAAGGAATAGAGGAAAAAAAGTTCGAATTTCGAACGTTTTTTTTTTGGCTACTTTGACCATCGAATTGGCTACTTTGACCTTCGACTACGACCATCGACTTCGAATCGCACGATTCGAACTAAAAATCGTTCGAATATTCGACCATTCGATAATTAAAGTACTGTCTCTTTAAAAAAAACTTCGACCCCCTAGTTCGCCACCTAAAACCTACCGAAGTCAATGTTAGCCTATGGGGAAGGTCCCCATAGGCTTTCCAAGGTTTTTCTGATCGAAGGATAATCCTTCGATCGATGGATTAAAATCCTTCGAATCGTTCGATCGAACGAATTGCGCTAAATCCTTCGACTTCGAATAATTTTAATTCGGCAGTCGAATATCGAGGGTTAATTAACCCTCGATATTCAACACTAGGTAAATGTGCCCTCATGTCTTCAGGCAAAAAAACTCGTTTATTTCTGCAAATTCTCTGGCGAAATTTCGAGAGCGTTAATTCTGCCGCAGAGCATTTCATAGCGCACTTTCGCTAACAACTGCCTATAAAAACTTTGTTAGTTCACTTACACTTAGGTCAATTTGAATAGGGTGGGTACATATAGGTCATATATTTGTCTTTATTAGAGATGTTGGTGCAAATGCTTGAAGTGGCCACTTATTATTAAAAATGTTCAAGGAAGCAATATAAAGGCAAACTAGATTCTCTAATGCCCTAGCCCACACTAAAGCAAATGTGGCCTGCCCCTCAAATGGTAAAAAATGTTATGACTTTTCGGCATACAGGATATGATGTCACTAACATAAGATTGAGGAGGATGAAGCTTCATCTTATCAGTTCACTGGTGCAGGAAACTCTGGTAAAAGAGGTAACAATACCGAACCGAATCCAAACCCTAATTTGCATATGCAAATTAGGGGTGGGACAGGGAAAACATTTTTTGCTTCCTTGTTTTGTGACAAAAAGTCACGCAATTTCCCTCGCCGCCCCTAATTTGCATATGCAAATTAGGATTCGGTTTGGCCAGGCAGAAGGATTCGGCCGAATCCGAATCCTGCTGAAAAAGGCCGAATCCCGAACTGAATCCTGGATTCGGTGCATCCCTAGTTCCTGCAGATGGTATTTATGATGAATTTTCAGTAGTGACGGCCACTTTAGTAAATCTGCCCCAATAGCTTCCAGGGCCAGACAGCAAGTTCTTTTAAGCAAAGAAACCATTTTCTGTTAAGTAACATCTTCTTTGCTGCTTTCATCTCCTATTGGGGAGAAATTAAAGACAAAATTCACCTTTTTACACATTTCTTTGGTCACTCTACCACAAGGGGTATTGGAAGGGTTGAAGACCCAATTTCATCTTGCATTGGGATAATAGGTACAGTAGGGCAAGATGGCAGGAGCAACAACCTATATCCATGTTTTCCCACTCTGGGGAGTCCAGATGTTGCTGATTATGTGGCAGGGTCACATTGTTTCGCTGTCTTCTCCTACCTGACCTAAATAAAATAAATTAGCTAATAAAGCCTCATGCCTATTGCTACGTTGAAAGAACACACCTACGTTTACTGTATAGCATGGGCAACCAGCAAAGCCCAGTTGTAGCATTACCTAAAAAAAACATATTTTCCTCTGCCTACTTAGTGCTAGTAAATGGACATTTAACCAGTGCACACTAGAACAGGTTTCTGTTAAGTGCCTTTAAACAACAGCCACACGAGTCACAAAATCTATAACCAGAATATTCTTCATTATAACCATTCCAGAGTTGATACAAAGGCAAAGACCAAAGGGCTTATTTACTAAAACTTGGATTAATCTCAGTTTTTTATGAAAACAAAGTGGAACTCTCTTCCACAAAGTTGAACTCATTTATCAACATTTTCTTTCAGAAAAATCGGAACGGCAAAACATTGTGACAAAATTGAGTGTCCATTCATATCGTACGATTGACACTCAGAAAACTCTATTTTACTGGATTTTCACAACAAAAACTTAACTTTTGGATTATCAGGCAAAAACCCCTGACTTTTTCGGATTATACAGTGCAGGTCACAATGTCAAGTTTTTCGTTTTCCCACAAAAATTCAAGTTTTCCCCCTAAAGAGAAGAAATCGAGGTTTAATAAATGGGCCAATATGGCTGTTGCAGGCAGACTAATAAAGCACAGATCTTGATCTTCTGGGGGTGATCCTAACCTAAAGACAAAACCTTTTAATACCAGAATCAAACCAGGTTGGGTGGGGATGGAAGCAGAGAATTACAGTTAACTTTCTCTACTAACCTCAATGCTTATATGCATGGCTAGAATGCTTTTTTCTTTATTGGAAGAAGGTAGCCTAGTTAGAATGTTGGTATAGTGATTTGCTACAGCACTTTCCTTAAACAAACTATGTGTGTGTGTGTGTGTACAGATGCTTTATCAGCTCCATTACTTGCTGGCAGTGTGCCTCTAGCTCTCTTGGCAATAAACAATTAATTCTGCACTCACATATCTACGTATACGTATTTATGTATACATGTCTACTCTGCCCCACCATCTTCAATAAGTGGATCTCTTAAAAGGTCACAAATCCATGTAATTAGCTGATTCTTAGCTCTAAAGCCCAGTCGTTTTAGTCAATTCCAACTTGTAAGGGAGCAAAGCCCCCAGCAGATGTGTTAGTGTGTTTTATGGCTGTAGATGTGAAGTTGTTGGTGACACCTGACACCCCACACCTCCTAGCCCAAACACCCCTCTCTTCGTCAGTGGGCCAGTCTGCACCGATCCATTGCCAGAAATGAAACTCTTCCAGCCTCAGACTCCCAGGCCAGTGTCTCCTGGAAATATGAATATATAATGTTGCAGTAAATTATGTGGCCCGCTTGAGATTGTGCAACATATGTTTTATTCTACATAATCCTCCTGCCTTCCTGTTTAACTTCCTTAGTTCTCCAGTATAAACTAGACGAAGAGCCGGGGATGACAGATAGTTCAGATGTCCACTTTTAAAGCTCAGACCATAAATAAAACACAGTTCTTGTTACATCCAAAGCCTAATGAACTTTCCTTGTTTGAAACGTGAGGTCTTTTGAATGATATGTGGATGTTATGTGACATAAAAAAATAACATGTATCTGTATGAGTGATGCGCCTTCACCTCCCTAAAAAGCCCTGTAGGAATATCTCATACAAACAGCTCCTCATCCATTCAAATAGCCCCCACCTCCATCTTCCAGGCTCTTCTTTACATTTACACACATCTCTCAGCCTCCTTGTATCTGTGTCCCACGCCCCAACCCATAAATATGGCCCACTCAATCACAGAAGTTCCTCCATTCCTCATACCCATGTTTATTTACCCGGATACATTATTTTACAAATGATGCCTAAATATTTAAACTGAAAGCTTTGGCGCAATGTCCTCTTACTGACTTGATTACCTAAACCCGCCCTTGAAGGCCTAACCTTGGGTCACAGTTCCTCTTGGCTCATATTAAGATTAAAAATATAGGAAAACATTAATGTATCCGCCATAGTTCCAAGAAAATCTATAAATACTCACTACAAACCTCACCCTAATTGGCTTTCAAGCTAAGGTTTCAGTTCTATCAAGGAGAATAAATAGGAATTCATTATAGGTCCACCGAGTAGGGTCAGACTCTCAGTTTGGGAACCATTGGCCTAGAGCAAAGGATCCCAAAATATATTTCTGCCTGTGCTGGGGGAGCAACATCAACAGATGGAGGCCTTAAGGCTAGTAAAGGGGACATTTGGAACAAATGACTTTGTTGCCGGAATGGATTTTCCTGTAGCTATTGTTTATTTATTATCCTTTATTTATATAACAGTGTCATGTGTACGCAGCTATGGTGGTAACTCTATTATTAGTTAATGAGAACCTGTGAACCAAATGTTGGACCACAAATGTGTTGCTTATGATATTGAATAAAATCCCGATGGCACCTTATTTGACCTAAGTCATTGAAGTTGGTTGCGCACAAATAATTAGCACAAGTTGCCTTGACCAGTATTTGACCGGACTGCATGTTTACCAGTGGGTTTACGGGCCCTCAGCCAAGTGGTGTGATTGATGACAGTGTGGAGCGTTGGTCCAGAGCAGAGTAGCAGGTCGACTGATTACTTGATTCTACATGTGTTCGGGGCTCATTGGCCACAGCCACAATTCCACGATGTCCCAGCAGAGCCGGAGCACCTGTGATGGCTGCCTCGATTGCTTGTAGAACACACTGATTACATCAAGTCCCCTTGGAGAAAAGGGCTATATAAATACTTACTTTTACATAAATAAATGATGATGATATATCTTACATTTACTTTCCCAGACATGAGGGCGAAAGTTTACTGTGTACTTAAAGCATTCCTTTTCTGCATATTTGCCGTTACATACTGTATGTGAGTGGGAGTTGCAATATTGCTTGCACCCCCAAGTGATTCCCAGTGGACATCTTTAGAACAGTTCAATCTATTTTTATTTATGCATGATGCTATACTGAAGTCTATGGAGAATACCTTACATGTATAAATGCAAATATACAGCGGAATGTACACCCATGATACTATGCCCTCACAGCTAATTGCCTGCTTGTAAAAACATTGTAATAAATAACGCATATTTGCATAAAGAGCAACTTTGTATTCTTCCCCACCCTTTTGTGCTTTTAAATGTTACTGTTCACTAAGGATGTCAACTTGTGTGTTTAATGAGATCACAGCAATGGGGGGGGGGTGCCCAAGAAGTTACATACTATTGCTGTCAATGAACCCTTATTGTACTGGGTAAATTTCCACCTGGGCAGTTACTCATGGCAAGAAATCAGATGTTTGCTCTCATTGTTCTACCTGCAGTTGGCTAAAAAAAAACTAATCACTGATTGGTTGCTGTGGGATAATGCACGAGTGCAGATTTATGTGGAGTTTATAAATGAGCCCCAGGGTGCAATATTATATTTCTCCTGGACCCCCTGAATGAAGGAGTGAGAGTTTAGTCCACTGTTTCCATTATGAGACTTTATTGAAGAATTTGTCCTAAAGAAGAAGGCCTTAGGCCCCTGACAGAGCTTTATCGCCCCAAAATCTCATCAATAGGCTTGATTTGGAACTGGAGGCAGGAACGACTGAGAGGCGCCATGGGCAACTATATGGAAGGGCAAAGAGTGTATTCCTTTAATGAATGACAGTGCCATAACTATGGTCCGGACTCACCACAAATTTAATTCCCTGGGCACCCACCACCTTGGTCGAAATCATGGGTGACTTGGCGCTTGTGAACTTACGGGTCACCTGCAAAGTGGGGAAAAAATGCAACATCTGCTTTGTCTATAGTTACGCTACCGATTAATGGGGTTTTACGTGCAACTGACTGTCGGAGGGTTTGCACATACGCAACTGCTCTTGTGGTTGTAACTGACCGCTGTAGATTCACGGTAGAAACATGTGCGTCACATAGTTAGCTAAGATGTGTTTTATTAATTGGTGCCAATCTGAGTGATGCTGTGCTACATAACGGGATCCCCAATTCAGAAACCTGCTATCCAGAAAGCTCCGAAATACAGGAATGCCACCTCCCATAGGAGGTTCACTATGCGTCGAAGTGCCTAACGCTAGCGTCAATTTGCTAGCGTTGGGCATTTTCGTTACTTCGCAAATTCACTAACGGACGCTGGCGTAACTTCACTAGTGTAACTTCGCACCCTAACGCATGGCGAATTTGCGCAACGGACGTAACTACGCAAATTCACTAACGCGCGCATTGTTCTGAACGCTACCTTTTACGCTAGACTTCCTTCGCCACCTCAAACCAGGCGAAGCGCAATAGAGTAGATAGGGATTTCTTCAAAAAAAGTTAAAATTTTTTCTAAGCCCCAAAAAACGCTGGCGTTTTTTCTATATTATGGGTGATGGGCTGAAAAAGATCGAAAAAAGTTTTGGAGCTCCCCTCCTTCCCCCCTACATTTCCTGACTCATGGCAACTTAACTATACAGTGGGCACATGTGTAGGGCAAAATAAAAATTATATTTGATGTTTTGAAGGTTTCCCAGCCATTTGTAGTGCTGCTACATATTCCTCCATTGAAATTTGAATTTGGCGCCGTATGCAAATTAACCATCGCTAGCGTAACTTCGCTTCGCTTAGCGAATCAACGCTAGTGCAACTTCGCAACCTTACGCTACCCCTGAGCACAACTTCGGATTTTAGTGGATTTGCGGAGCGCTGGCGAAACTACGCCTGGCGAAGTGCGGCGTAGTTACGCCTGGCGCAACTACGAATCTTAGTGAATGTCCCACATAGACTCTAATGTCAGCAAACTGTTTTTTTGTTTTTTTTTTTAAATTAATTCCTTTTCTCTCTGTAATAATAAAACATGAATGTATGTGTGTTTTTTTAATGTTTAAATTAAATGGCTAAAATCTAAATTACAGAAAGATCCCTTATATGGAAAACCTCCGGTTCCAAGCATTCTAGATAATAGATCCCATACCTGTATTCAGTTACAGTATACACCATAAAACAGGTAATATTTAGTTTCAAAAGGAATACCTGTTTATAAAGTATTGGTCTTTACATAGAGCATACTTTTGGTATATTAAAGTGTGTGTGTGAACACACGGTTACTTCCATGCAGTTGTCACCTTGCTTCACACCAGCTTCAAAGCTTTTATATAGTGTGTCTCTTTTTATAAATAAAGTCCTATGTTCTGCTTATTACTCTTCCAAATCAAGGGTGAAGAGTCGGTAACAGTCATTCAAGAGTGTCCTGAATTGTAAGATTGAGCAGTATCTGTATGTTTGTACTTCATACATTTCTGTTGTACAGTGCTGTTGAATATGTTGGTGCTTTATAAACACATGTTAATAATAACAACATCAAATTACCCAAACTCTTACCCTGATTAGATCAGTTACAGTTTGCAGAAACATTTAGTTTGGTACTTGCAAAATTGTAGTAAATCTTTTGAATGACATCCATCAATTATATAGCAATCTTTTTAAAGGCTTCTGTGAAAATATGTATACAGTTATAGGACCTGTTATTCAGAGGTGGGCAATATCGGGCTGATCTGATCGTGGGCCCTAGGGCCCAACAATCGGATCCTAGCTAACGGGCGGTCGGATTGCGGGACTGCATCAACGAACAGATGCGGCCGCGATCCAACGGGATTTTTAGTCCCATCGATCGGGGAAGCCCGTCGGGGGCCCCCATACACGGGCCAATAAGCTGCCGACTCAGTCTGTCGGCAGCTTTTATCGGCACGTGTATGGCCACCTTTAGTCGCTTCGCCCCCTTTAGTAAATTTGCCCCAAAGGTGGCAAGTGCAGTGATAATGCAAGAACTATATAGGGTCCATAGTCCCTCTCATTCTCATCCAGTTCTGTTTCTCACAACTGCTTCTTTCTTGCTGCTCTCCTTTCCTTCTCTTTCTCCCTATGTTTCTCCTTCCTATCTCTCCCTCTGTTGCTGTCATTCTCTCACCGCCTCCTTTGTCCTTTCCTCCCTGTGATCTAGAAGACACAGAGAAAGAGAATAAATTCAGAGAAGAATAATCAGTGGCATTTTTTTTTCTGAAGCGCAGATAAAACTTGCAGTTTCCAATCCAAGTCAAGGAGAATTCCTGTAGCAGGGTTATCTGATTGGCTCCTCTCCTCCAGTTCCTCATTTCGGTAACAAATAGCAGCTCTTAAGGAAAGTGTGAGCTTTGGTTACATTCAGACAAGGAGAGCGAAGCCACTCAGGCGTGGCCAGCACAGTGCAAAATTTTCCTTCCCAGTATCGTAGTTTGTTTTTCCATTTCGAAGACTTTTCCTGCTTCTTTTTGATTCCAGGGGGTAGCAGACAGCCTGCAAAGTGTCACACTCATAATTTAGACAAATACAAGAGGTCCTCTGCACTCAACCCATTATCAATATATATAGGACATTAAGACATTTTGTGCTTTAAGCTACTAAAAATGCCTTTCCCTTTAAACAATATTGCAATATATTTAAGCTGGCCAACTAAGTCAAAGTCATCACAATTTAGGCCTTATTGCCAGTGACTCTGGCAGGTAGAGGGTTACTAGTTATTTGAGGTCCTCTGTCTCTCCACGCTTGATAAGCAAGGCATGAGGTTGAATGCCTGATTAAGCTATGCCGTTATTTCCCATTTCATGGCTTTGCATGCCTATTCATTAGCCTCCACTAGAACAAGCACAGCCTTTGAGGGAAAACGAAGATAAGGACCCGAAATTCAAGAGGCAGCAGGACTTCAGATAGGAACCGCGATACCTCATAGCAGAACGGCCCCTTCCAATGGGTCTTGTTTCCAATCTAGAGAAAAGAGGGCAAAGGATCTAAGTAGGCCCCACTGTGAACCATCAGGCAATGCATCTGCCAGAGACAGGTTCCATTATGCAGAAAGGAGATACTTTGCTTATAAGTTGGAATCGGCCTACCCTACACTGATGGCAAAGTACAGGGGAATAGCTTCGTGTAGGCAAAGAACATTTTTATATATGAGCTGCAATAATGCTTGCTATCACAGAGACATCCTTCCTAGGCATCCAAGCAGTAGCACCCATAGTGCTCATTTCATAAGATGGTTGGTGCTATTTCTATCTGCAAATAATGCTCATGCTATGGCCAGGCTTGGTCATTTAATCATTTTCCTTGTATTGGATGCTCTCCTCAGCGCCTGAAGTTTATGAAGTGGCACATTTATCAACTATTGTCCTGTTTGCCACAGTGGGGAACCAAATGGCCTTGTTATATTTGTTTCCCTGAAGTGGAAAGGAAGCCAGGTAGGAATGGAGAGCGGGACTGGGGAATGACAAGGCCATGGCAGGATTAAGAATAGGGAACAGATAGGCAGGGAATTGGAATCCTGGGGGTAGTAGGCCTAGCATAAGGGGAGGTGCCATGATATTAAAAAGGGGAATGAGCTCTCAACCTCCCCAGAACATGAGGTTATGTGGGGTAAGAAAAGGATCAGTGGATAGTATTAGTAAGATAATGTTCCACTTCCCCTCTCTTTCTGTGTAGGGTGAGAATATTTTCTGTAACTTTGCAACAATTTCTTGTGGTATTTGTATTGTTTTAGTTGTAATCTAGATTGTAACAATTTTTTCCCTTTGTTTGTTGGATTTATGCACTTTATGGACTCTATTATGGACTATTATGGGCTCACTGATGTGGTTCTTGGTCTCATGGACTTTTTTCTATGTAAATGCAAATTTTCATTGCACCTTGTTAATCATCTTAATTTTTAACCATTTAAATGTTCCTTGCACCACTGATCCATTATGCTTGACAAAGAGGCGTTGCCCCGAAACATTGCACTTCCCCATTAATAGACTAGCAAGGGTTTCGCCTATTGTGCTGGTGAATTTCCTATTACATTAGTAAGATGAGCCACAGCAGCAGAAGGGGTAGATAATTATAGGGATCCTAAGATTGATGTGATGTAGGAATTAGGCTTTGGGCCAATGAAGGGTTGCCACCTTTTTACACTAAAGATACTGGCCATGATGAGGGGACAGGTCCATGATGGGACAGGTCTGTGGGTGGAGTCCTACTGACACAATGTAGAGTCATTACATAAAGAGATAGAGTTGTACAGTCAAGAGTTGAAGGTACATTGCTGGTGAAATAAAAGCCAGGTGGCAACCCTAGGCCAAAGTGATGGAAGGAGAATGAATTATAGGGAGAGCAAGCTGACCCCTCACTCTTTATTATAACTATTTGTAACAAAGGAGTTATTGGTGTCTATGGTTTGATGTTTATCTTAAATGTTACTTATATTAATTGTTAATATATTAATATAAACAAGCTGGGGCCTTTTAATAAAGGTGATGGGTTTGTCATACAGGGACAGGCCTGTCCATTGATGTTGCCATTGTCATGAACTGTAGCTAGTGATGGGCGAATTTGCGCCGTTTTCGCTTCGCCGAACGGCGAAAAATTTGCGAAACTGCGCCAGCTTCTCGTTTATGATGCCGGCGCCCGTTTTTTTTACGCCGACGCCCGTTTTTGACGCCGGCATCCGTTTTTTCTGAAATTTTTTTTTGACGCAGGCGAATTTTTGCCGCAAATTTTCGCGGGTGTTTCTCGCATTTATTCGCTGGCGGCGAATCGCGCAAATTCGTCGCGAATTCGCACTTGCCGAATAAATTCGACCATCACTAATGTAGCAACAATAAGCCTAGTAGTGGTTCCCTTATTCCTGGCGGGGCTGCCCAGAGGGAAATAGAATAGTTATGTCAGCCCAGAACCTAGGAAGCCTGTAGACTTGGGTTGCACAGACCTGGTTGCTGCAGGCACAAGTGCACAATATAACTGAAAACATTTGGGAACGCCAAGACAAACATTATCCTTTAGGAGCAGGTTATATTTTAGTTTTCCTTTAATCGTTATCAGTGCCAATTAATCTCTCTTTCACAAATCGTTGCTTCCGCTACTTGTAAAATGAATTAGAATGTATTTAAGGGATCCAGTTAGACTGGCTGGAGAAACACTGAGTTAACACAAGCGGGGCCTTATCAGAGAATATCAGAGTGATCAAGACTGCATAGGTTAATATTTACACACGGCTAAGGGCTAACACATTTGAAAAGTTTCCAGCAGAGCCATAAAAAAAATTTACCCAAAGCTAAGCAACGACAATCCTCGCCCAAGGTTCTGTTTCCTTACAATGCAGTATTTATTCCATGGATAGAATTAAAGGGATGCTGTTATTACATAAATAGTGACTTTTTGTTTTTGTTATGTCATTTGGTAAAAGGGATTTCTTCTTGTGTCTCACATTAAAGGGGTTATTTACTAAACTCTGGTTGAGCTTTTTGGGGCAAAACTCAAATTTTTCAGGTTTGTTTAAAAACTGAGAATTTTTCAAGATTTATTAAAGCCAGATGCTGCAAAAAGCCAAATCCGAAAAATCTGAGGTCCCTATCCTATTTGGAAGTTTCTGTGGTCTGCGCTGGAAATTTTTTTTGGTATCTGACCAAATACAAAAAAATGAAGCAATTCGGGAAAAAAAACAGAAAAAATCAAGCGATTCGGGGAAAAACCCAGAGAAAAATCATACTATTTGGGTTTTTGTTTAATTGCATTGCGTTTTTACCTGAACCGTTTGTCGAGCTTTTTAATTAATAAATAAGGTAAAATCGGGTATGGGAGTTTGGTGGTCGTTTTTTTTATTTAAATAATAATGAGATGAATCCGGATTTTAGTAAATAACCCCTTAAGTGTTCAGATTTCATGTATTAATACATTTTTAAATTTCAATGATTTTGTCTACCGTGTCTTGGCCAAAGCGTAGTGCAGTAATTGAGCTTTTATAGATAAAGGGTAACTGATCCTACCATGTTCCTGTAAGACACTTTCTCTAATCCCACGTGCCTGTTTCAAATACCTGCTATAAGCAAGTCAGAACTCCTAAATAAATTCCCTTTATTTGCCCATTTTATAGACGTCGGTTTTTTTTATGTATATACAATTTCAGCTTTAAATTCTTCATGTGGCAGATATTGATGCAGTTACATAAAATGTAGTTCTATATAGGTATAAAATTACAGTTTTTCTCAATCCCCTGGGGAGCTGAAATGTTTGTCTGCCTTGCTGAAGGAAGAATGGAAGAATCCTGGGCCAAGCAGCGCTGAGGCTTCCGCTACTGTAGTTCCTTTGGCTGCTGTCACCTCCATGGAAAGGGGACGGAAAATAATTGGGGAAGAAAAACAAAAGGCTTTCTTCCCTGGCACATGTAAAGCAGAGACATGTGTAATTAATTAAACAGTACAGGAGAAGAAAAACCTCAATTTTCTCCCAGGCTTTGAATTATTGCTGGGGGTGAAAGAGAGCCAGAGCTAAGGGTGTAATTAATCACACAGAGGTGAGAGGGCTTTGCATTTCTCCTGCATACGTACTTCCTGTATGCCACAGCAATCCTGCAATGAGCAATTAGCCCTGTCACTTTTTGAAGAGGAAATTAAATTTCTATTGCGATGGGGTTGGGGGGGGGGGTTGAAAAAAACTTGGCAAGAGATTTGAAGAGAGAGAGAGAGAAAAAGAGAGAAGGGATCGATGGGTCTTTAATAAGGAGATATAAAATGAGTGCTAATCTATGACCTTTGAACTGACTGGAATACTCAGATGATAGGCACCAAGACGCAAAGTCCACTGCTCGGATTGTTACTCCCCAATGTCAGGGCAAGGCTGGAATTATATACAACGCAGCTGGTATTGTGGGACGGGTCTTCTCACAGGAAGGGAGTCCCTTCCTGTGAGAAGATTTGGGACAACCAGCGGCATTTTAAAGCTGGATAACAGTATAAGAAAAGATCTTCTTATTTGGGGAGGCCGCTAAATAAGGGCAACTTTGGTCATCAATGCTCTGGGACAAAGTGGGCTGATCCAATAATAGGGAGACCAGTTGGGAGAGGACAGCATCAATGAGCCAGTGTTGTCCATGACTAGATTTTCAAACCATTATTAAATATTAAGTAATAAAAATGGATTCTTAGTATCATAGTGCAATAAACTTTATACAGAGAATTTAAGGGTGGCAAAAATACTAATGCAACCTCTTCAGGGTACTCACAGAAAACGCCAGATTATCACTACTGGTGAACTAGTGGCATAACTACCGGGGGAGCAGGGGGTGCACCTCCTCGAGACCCAATGGAAATTGTGCACATAAGGAAACCACAAATCTAGAGGGGTGGGCCTGGGTGCACATCCTGCGCTTGGGTCTGCAAAAGATTAATTCTGTTACTGTGGTGAAGGGATGGGATGCTTTGTTCAAGATATGAGAGCAGTGAAAGGCACAAAAAGTGTCAATGCACATAGCTGCACATATGCCTTTATGCTAAAGGTAAACATCCCCTTGAAGTAGGTGGTTCCCATTGAACACTACATTTGTATACAATTTCCTTGAACTACTGAACAGAACCACCAGCACAGGACCATAGGACCATGTTTGTAAAAGAGTAATTTTCTAATTTAAAATTCTTCATTTTGTTAAGGTGAAGAGCTGCATCACATATATTTTCATACAAATAAAATTATAGGGATGAATTAAAGTCTCCTAAAAAAAAAACAAGGTAGCCTTATGGTTTCTAATATATGGCGGAAAGCACTCCTACAGCAGTGTTGATGAAAGTGACAACACCAGTCCGGTGAATATGAAAAGGCTTCCCTTGAGATATGGAATCATTCATGTCTGAATTATGAGCCGGGGGACTCAAGGGTGGTCTGGCCAAGTTCAG
Organism: Xenopus laevis; assembly: GCF_017654675.1. Taxonomy (NCBI): domain Eukaryota; kingdom Metazoa; phylum Chordata; class Amphibia; order Anura; family Pipidae; genus Xenopus; species Xenopus laevis. The sequence goes on from NC_054385.1 coordinate 33,593,962, forward strand.
TAGAAACTGTAATATGACGAATCACCATTAATAATCTTCTGTCCATTTAAATAGCTGGATGAGGATGCATCAGGAATTCTCAAAGTTTTTTGAACATGTGAATGTAATTTAGGCATATATGTCAGAAAGACCAGTCTATTGTTTAGGTGGATCAGCTGTCCATTTAACCACTGTGATCTTGGTTTTACTTTACTTAATGAATGCCCATTTTCTATAAGCATCCAGTGAGCTGCCCCAGAAACAGTATTTGGCTCTGGGTGTTAGAACTATGGGACAATCAACTTTACTGCTGTGCTACATCACATGATGTAGACAGATAAATGTCTACATCACATAGTAACAGAGTAAAGGTGGCCATAGATGTAACAATTATGATCTTTCTTGGAAACGATCTTTCCAAGAAAGATTGTTCGTTTCAATACACACGTATAGAGCTGAATCATCAGATATACAGGTAGAAACAATAGGATTCTACCTGTATCTGACGATTTAGCACTAACAATAGCCAATGTTTGGGTGCCTTCAAAGGCACCCAATCAAAATTTTCTGTCCAGCCCGATCAATGAGCTGACCGATATTCAAGTCTTCTGCCGATATCGGTCGGCTCTTTTTCCACCATACACGCACCAAATATCATACGATGTTATCTGGGTGTCTATGGCCACCTTTAGTTAGGTTGAAAAAGCCGTAAGTCTGTATATAAACTGCCTAACTGCTAGTTGATCCAGAGGAAGAAAAAAAAAAACATATTGAAGCCTCTCCAATTTGCCTCAGAGGGGAAAAAATTCCTTCCTGATTCTAAGATGGCAATCGGACCAGTTTCTGGATCAACTTGTACTATGAGCTATCTTCCATAACCCTGTATTCCCTCACTTGTTGAAAAGCCATCCAACCCCTTCTTAAAGCTATCACATGCAGTTGAATCCAAAGTTCATGGAAAGAACAATGGTGCAATAGACCTACAAACATTAAAACTCATAAATTAAGACATATTGATGCACTATGTATATAGCTGTGGTTTCACTGTTATGAGGCAACACCTGCTACCAGGCCTGGACTGGCAATCTGTGGGTTCGGGCAAATGCCCAATGGGCCGCTTGCGTTAAATTTAAATGGTACGCTCACCTAAAAAATGCTAATTAGGTCTGTCTTTAATGTGTCTCGCTTTAGAAATGTAAATGAGCTGTTGCATAAAGCAGCCTAGTCTCTTCAAGTATACCACACTTTGGCCCTGTGACACACATGGTGTGCCAGGGTGCATAGGAAAAGTTAGAATATACGATAAGTATAGGGCCACTAATCATCTGATAGAATGGTTGTGATAGAAACTAGGGTGAGATATTTGTTGTAAGGGCCAGTTCCAGCACATAGGGTGTATAAGATTGCTGGGGATTATATGGTTATGTACTCTTAAAATATCTATTAATAAACACTAGTTCCAGTTAACGTTGGGGTTGGAAATACTGTATATATAGTATCATCATGCTTTACATGCGCGTGAAACATGGTCTGCTTTGATACTTTTGCCAGGGCTGCTTTATCATCCAAGTCCTGCCCTGCCTGCTACCATTGTCACATTAAAGCCAATATGTACTGAATGCCTGTGCAGCACAATTTGTTTGCTGGAGTATAGTCTCCATATTGGCATAGAGCTTGGTACCCTGTTGATGCAAGACTAACAGTGCACAGAGGGATCATGGAAAGCTGACATCTTGTTTTGAAATATTAACACTTGTTCATCTGCCACTAAATTTGCTCTTTACAATGTTAATTGATGCCTGGGGGTGCCAAATCTGGGCTGTGATTGGCTATTGGTAGCCCCTATGTGCACTGGCAGCCTTCAGGGGTCACTGTTTGGCAGTACATCTGTTTTTATGCAACTTTGCATCTAAGCCAGGAATTCAGCCTCTGGTTGGGGATCACTGTCTTAGGGCATTGGTCAGTTGTCAGGCAGAGAATAGAGTAAAGAGGGGACTCAGCTCACTGTAATTAGGTATGAAGCATCTGAACATCCTCAGAAACTTTGCTTCATTAATAAATATGTCCAAATAGCAGACATTGTAATAGTCTATGTGTAATAATAATACATTTGTCAGGCATCTTAATCTGCTTGTCTTGTGTCATAAATGGGAAAATAATGGTAACATCTAAAGGGGAGACTGTAATGGTTCCATGGTCTGGATGTAAAAAGAGAAGATAAACCATGGTGTACATCCAGGACATGTTTTTTCATCAGGTCATTGCCGAAAGACTGCTTAGAGATTCTAAAAGATAAAGGGAGATTTGGATGTGAGTGATTTGGAGAGTGATTACTGGATTTTGATATGGTGAGCGCATTAGTTGGCCTTATCCGAATCCTTCTGCAGCAATTAGGGCATACAGAAAATCATTGCCCAAGGATCTAGGGCAGTTGAGGACACATTGTTATAAATTTCTTTAAGTCATTCTGATCTCATTAGAGACTTTAAAGTAGCCCAAAGAAAGAATGAGCTCGGCTTTGTTAGTATTATGGCTATATTTATTTATTGAAAGGTGGCTTTACGCTGTGCGAGATCATTGTTTATCTGCATTTGTTTAAGCATTTAATTGCCTGCAACAAAGTCAGCCTTGGGTTTGCCTAAAATATTGTAGCCAATGAAGATATTTGGAAATTTATATAAATAAAGAGAGAGAGAAATTATTCTACCAGAATCCAGCCCTGTATCTGACAGTGCTTCCACCTAAGAAAAATAGAAGCACAGTAGAAAAAGGAAAGCACTGAATTCTAACCTGCAAACAGTTTTTAGCACAGCTTTTCCCAAGTGGCAAGCTGTACGATTGTACACAATAGTTGAAGGGATCCCTCGGGGCAAATTGAAGGTTATAAATAGAGATTCAGCTACAGTAGGAGAAATAGGGGGATGGAACTGGTCTTGGTGCGTATTTTGCAATATCATTATCGTGAATAGCAGGATAGTTCTTGACTGACGTAATGATTGCTAGAAGCTAGGTAAGATGACCAAAAGCCCCAAACAATATTGGACAAAAGAGAAAATACAACAGAAAAGCGAGCCCTACTCTTAGATAATGCTGTAGAGTGAGAGATTGGAAAACTCATTGATGGGACAAAATAGAAAGCAGAGCAAATGCAATGATCCTTAAACCAGATGCAGGTAAATGAGAATGTTCTTCCATCTCTGGAAGTAATTGCTGTAATGCAATGAATATCTAATAAGTAGGTGAACCTTAGAGGTCACTTTTGCTCTCATTACAAAGTTTTAGCAAAGAGTAAACTCAATCTTTCCATATGAAGCCATCAAAGGCTCAAGGAGAGAAACCAAGCAAGTGGAAAAGCAAAAAAAAAAAGTATATGTACCTAACATCAGACAGGAGGACAGATAACTTAGCTTCACGGTCAACCTAAGGTCACATGTAATCATAAATTTAACCATCTGGGTTGATCTTGATATGTCTCTGAAGGCAATTAGATAAAGTCCGCTCAACACATCTGAGTAAATTTGTTCTGTCATCATCTAATGGACAGCCCAAAGCCAGAGTGATATACCATGTGATGTTGGAAAAGTTGGAACCTACTGCATAATAGTCCCTGCTTAGGCATATGGAATACAATGGACACACTGTAATCATTACTTTATCATAGTCCGTAAAACATACAAATGAAGAACAGTCAAGAATGGGTTGGTTTTGCCACATTGGTAAAACAGGCCTCCTGGAAATTGTACAAAATTTACAATTGCTCTTGGGAAATGTAATGACTTGTTTCCATTAAATAATTGTTTTAATTTAATAATTTTTACTGGTAACCCTATGGGGCTGATTTATTAAACCACAACTTTTTCGGGTCACACTTTTTAACGCCAAAAATCGAAAACAGTTGTGGGTGAAGAAAAGCCCAACTTTTCGGGGATTTATTATGCAAAAAACAGCTATTCAGAATGTGAAAATGCTCCAGCTAAAACCTGTCAAAATCATGTAGAAGTCAATGGAAGATGTCCCGTTAACAACTTGGAAGATATTTCTTTCAATAGAGGTTTTCCGGTGTTTTTGACACTTGTGCAACAATATGCTACAAGTTTTTGCAACTTCTCTGCGACTTTTCTCATTTGTGCTTTTGCAGTCGGAATCTTACAATAAATTTCATGACATTCCTGGTTTTAGAGAAAGTCGTGGTTTCAAAAACCTCTAAAAATGAGACTGTTGATAAATAGGCCTCTGTGTTGGACAATGGTCTCAAAATACAATTTCATTCCATTCTGTGCTGGTGCAATATTAAAGGGCTGGTTCACTTTCCACTTAACCTTTATTATGTTATAGAATGGCCAAGTCTAAAGATTTTTTTTCAATTTTATCTTCATTATTTATTTTTTATAGTTTTTTAATTATTTGCCTTTTTCTTCAGATTCTTTCCAGCTTTAAAATGGGGGTCACTGACCCTGGTCTAAAAACAAATGCTCTGTATGGCTACAAATATATAGTTATTGGTACATTTTATTACTCATCTTTTTATTCAGGACTCTCCTATTCATATTCCAGTCTCTTATTCAAATCCGAGTATGGTTGCTTGTGTAATTTGGAGCCTAGCAACCAGACTGCTGACATTGCAAACTGGAGAGCTGCTGAATAAAAAGCTAAATAACTCAAAAACTACAAATATTAAAAAATTAAAACCAATGGTATATCACTCTCTACATCATACTAAAAGTTAAGGGTAAAGAACTCCTTTAAGGAATAATATATGAACAAGAAGACACCAAACACTTCCCCTTTCTTGTCTTGTAGAGAAGAATAAGAAGGGGCTTAATGTTGTGGCGGATTACCCTGTATTTATATGCACTTATCCATGACTTCAAACAAGATTTTCTCGCTACAAAACAGGAGATTGCCATTTATTGAGGATTTAAAAATTGCAGAAAAATTTTACTTATTACATTTTAATCTAATACATGCAGTCGTGGAGTCACACGCGCAAATTATACTTGGATCGAGACAGGTTCTTTTAATAGAGTGAGATGAGTGTAATGACTTGTGCTTGGCTGCTGTTCTTCCCCTCCAACACTCCTTTGAAACACTGCAGGAATTCTATGACATTAATGGTTTCATGATAACCAGGACCTCTCAGCACCCATCAGAATTTGTCAGTGAAGACACAGATGAGAGTCTGGTACAACACGAGCGAGAGATAAGTGAAAAGAGGGGAAAACTCAGAACTTGATTATCTCTCCCTATCACCTTTACAAGCACACAAATAAATTGTCTTTGATATCATCAAGAGAAGAAGTGGGAGAGAAATGCATGGCATGCCAGCCCATCTCTATACCGTGGAGGGAACTTGGGGAGGTTTGGAAACTGTGATTCATCATTTTTAAAGTGGGGAATGATTATCTGTCCTCCCACAATAGGGTCAGCCGGAGGACATGGGAAGTCTCCATGAAAAAGGGAGAAACCTGGGTTTGGCTCAGCACGCCTGATAACACAGAGATATGGCCGGGGCCTTGCATTGTGTGCTGAGACAAAGCTCAGATATGGTACATACATTTCTCCATGGTGACTGAGCTATTTATAGATGTGGCTTGATGCAGGAAAATGCAAGCCCTGGCCAAGTGATCTCTCAACGGACTCTCAATCATGGACTCCTAACTGTAATACAGTGAACAATACTAACTAATGAGCCCAGGCGCTGGTGTGGCAGCCACTTGCACTGAGGCGCTAGGGAGCAAACGTTCAATGGAATGATAAATTGTATTTTTCTTATTTTTAAAAAAAAAAGTGGGTCATGTAACCACAATAATGGGTAAACATTCGGTGGTTCTTAGAAATGATGCTAAATAGTAGGTGCTAATTAAGGTGGCTTGTCGGCCTAGTAATCTAGTTTCTTTGCATAAGAAGACAACTTGAAAAAGACTGTGATGTCTTAGGGAAACAGTGTCTGCTAAGTTATCCATCAATGTTAAAGCCCCAGTGCCAACATTGTCCCTTTCTCCAGAAAGAAATATTGCTGGATCCCTCCCGTTGGTAATAGGGTGCCAGCTTCTATCTGTCATGCATTCCTTAAATGTCTGTGGTTTGTAGGGATGCACCGAATCCAGGATTGGTTCAGGATTTGGCCTTTTTCAGCAGGATTCAGATTCAGCCAAATCCTTGTGTGTGGCCAGGCTGAATCCTAATTTACATATGTAAATTAGGAGCAGGTATCAAAATCACATGACTTTTCGTCACAGATGAAGGATTTTTTCCACTTTTTCCTTTCCTGCCCCTAATTTGAATGTTCAAATTAGTATTCAGTTTGGTATTCGGCCGAATCTTTCACCAAGGATTCAGGGATTCCGCCGAATACCAAATAGTGGATTTGGTGCATCCATAGTGGTTTGTTAGAGTGCCTGCCACCCCTGCTGATATTCATTCTTGTAGTGCAAGGTGCAGATAGAAAGCTTCACACTACAACTTCAAGTCACATTGGAGCATTGAGCTAAGGTTGGGTTTTGCCAGATTGGTACAGCAAGGAAGGCATTAGTATAACAACACAGCACATAGGCGATTCTATCCTCTACTGAGCAAGATGCACCAATGCAACACACCTGGCCTGGGTGGCAGGAATTGACACTTGCTATATTTAAAAGGGTTATTCATATATAATTTATTATATTTGTGCTTTACTTAAAATGCATAATTGGGGGCAAATTTACTTAAGGTTGAATATCGAGGGTTAATTAACCCTCGATATTCGACTGTCGAAGTTAAATCCTTCGACTTCGAATATTGAAGTCGAAGGATTTAGCGCCCGATCGAACGATTAAATCCTTAGAATTGTTCGATTCGAAGGATTTTAATCCATCGATCGAACGATTTTTGTTCGACCAAAAAAAGCTAGCAACGCCTATGGGGACCTTCCCCATAGGCTAACATTGACTTCGATAGCTTTTAGGTGGCGAACTAGGGGGTCGAAGTTTTTTCTGAAAGAGACCGTACTTCGACTATCGAATAGTCGAACGATTTTTAGTTTGAATTGTTCGATTCGAAGGTCGAAGTAGCCAAAAAAACCATTTAAATGTTTTTATCCTCTATTCCTTCACTCGAGCTAAGTAAATGGGCCCCTAAATGTTATTTCCATATTGTGTTATTTTTATAGTTCCCATTTAATGATTCAAAGTTGATATTTGTTTCAATGTCCAAATTCCAGAGCGTAATAAATAAGCAGAAAAGTATTGGTAGCAAACGCTTCAGTTCACCTACCCTACATTTACTCTTTGCCCTTTGGCCTTTACTTCACACACCATGTAGCACATGGCATTTCACTGCCTAAAGACTATTCCAACATAGGATTTAGGAGGAGATTTTCTTGGGGAGGTGTCAAGATTGCATCCTAGGTAATATATACAGAGTGGTTTTGCTAATTGGCCTACTTTCCTACTTTTAATTATGCCCAAAACACTGAGCACACTTGCTGACCTCTCTCAATGCATCTCCTTCTATATACCAATACAACAGCCATACCCCAGGCACTGGGCCAGAGGCAATGTGAATAGGAAAGTTAAATATTTTTTGAGCCATTTGGACCAACTGTTTTTTTTTTTTGTTAATTAATATCCCCCACTATACTGATCAATATACATAATAAACATTACTTTTAACAATTTTAACTGTGTACAGCACTTTTTAAGCAATACTTTAAACAAATTTTACAGCTTTAGTTTGTGTCTGCCCTATAGGGCTTGCAAACTACAAAGAGATTTGCCAACGTAAAAGGTGAAACATTAATTTAACCAGATCTCCAAGTTCCAGAGTCCAGTGTCTTTGGCTAGGACCAAACAGGAGTTGTATTGCTACTTATAGTCACGTGTCCATCTGGGAAGTTCAACAAAATAAACAAATCTTTGCTTCCATTTCACAAGTGGTGGGCCAGATAAAAATTATTTGATCATTTTGCCTTCAGGCCAATCACATGGAGACCATGGGTACATCAGAAGAGAACCATATCTATTGCCCAACATGGTCCTCACCCCAAGAAAATGTTTTAATCCTTTCTGATCAATATCTCATAAAACTCCAATAGGCCTTAGTTGCCAATAACTGTCACAAATAGCCTGTTTATAACCAGCTGAAACACTACTCCTTTTGACCTAAGTAGGCATTTACAAAGACCCAGACAAAAGTACAAGAGCACTAAGGGGTTCAAAAGCATATTCCTTAGATCTCTTTTTGTGAGCTCTTCTGTCAAGGGTATGGCTGAGCTCTGCATCTTGATCCAGATAAAGAATTTGGTGCAAGGTGCAGAGTGCACCATCTGCAGACGCAAGGCCTTTATGCTTGCCATGGGGCAGGGTGTAAAGTCAAGACCCCAATGCAGCCTACACCCACCGGCACTGCCTAACTTGCATAAGTTAGGTCAAATATAGGTGCAATGTATTTAGTGTATTTAGGGGGTGTTTTGAAGGACAGAGGCATGTGGCAACACCATTCTGTCTATAGATAGAACATCAAATCTTCACAGATCAAGGCAAGGAAACATTTAAGTGAAATATTTATTTAAAAAAGATCATAGACATAAAATCAGTGACCCACTTTTATACCTCTTGCTATACTCTGGTTGTGGGGGAAAATGAATGAATGAATACTAAAACCATACCTTTAGTTTGTGCTTGTAAATCAATACCCTGTTCTGGTCCAGCCTCTCTTTGTGCTCTCTTAGACAATGGCTGACCATTCTGCTTGTCAATGATCAGTTGGATAACTTGCATGTTAGCCTTATGTATGAGTGAAGCTCAAACCAGCAAAATACACTTTAAAGCCAGGGGTCCCCAACCTTTTTTACCTATGAGACACATTGAAATGTAAAAACAGTTTGGGAGCCACAGGATGAGAAAAGATCCCTAGAGATGCTGTTATTGGCTATTGCTATGTGGACTGGCAGCCTACAGGAGGCTCTGTTTGTATAAAAATAGGGGTGTGGAAGCACTCTAAAGGCTAAGTAATAGTATATTTAAGTATAATGGAAGTGCTAGTTTTAATGCACATTCCCTGGGCCCCTGTCTCAAAAGTAAGTTTACAAAACAGGGGTTTTTAGTTACAAAGTTATGATCATAAAGTTGAAAAGCCACCATACCTCGTCAAGGTAAACCCCACATGGCGGTCCCTAACTTGTTTGCCTTTCGGCCATAGTATAAAAAGTCTTACTGCATAGTAGCATTCAGTGTAATCAGTGTCTGTTGAACCTTGGTTTCAGTGAAAAGGATCTATCCTCCCCCGCCAGTATGCGGCTTTTAAGGGAGAGGCATTGTCCAACCAACGCCCATTTTTCAGTGAAAAGGATCTATCCTCTGTTTGGCAGTACATTTGGTTTTTTATGCAACCAAACATAATCACCTTTTTTGAGGCCACGGAGAGCAACATCCAAGGGGTTGTTGAGCAATATGTTGCTCATGAGCCATTGGTTGGGGATCACTGCCTTAAGTTTTACGAACCCCATTTTTATTGGAATGTGTTCTTGGTCAAATACTGAGTCACATGAGATGCCTTCTAGCATATGCCTTCGTTCAAAGTACCATATGATGGGCAAATCAAACTCTGCATAAAGTCTCAAATTTCTAGGAACATTAGATGTATCAGTTATCAGAAGAAATCTAATAACTGATAAATCTAATGTAGGTTTCCAGGAGAAATCTCTATCTCGTCTAAATATTATCTTTAGGAATGGTGTAAATGTCCTCCCATGCTACACCTAGTATATATACTAGTGTATATATATATATATATATATATATATATATATATATATATAGTACATGGTAACAGTGGGACTTAAAGACAATAAAAAAAGCTGTGGATGGGTCTTTAAAGGTCTTATTTTTTCATAGATGTTGAAATTGGAAAGATTTATTTTGAGAGGTACATCAAAAAAAAAAAAAAGGAGATGCCTCTATCATACTACAGCAGTTTAATAGCTTCTGCACCCTAGACTTCAATAAGATGAACCACTGGCTTATAGTTGTATCTAGCTTTCAGTTTCTCCACATCAATGACCATAGATAATTACAGCAATCATATCCAGTATGTCAAGTTGAAATTCATAAACATCTTTCTCTAAAGCTTCACTAGACTTCAATTTGTACACGGGAGAAAGCTAGCCATTATATATTATTTTGTGCCCTACTTCAATGACAAATGCATCCAGCTTCTCTACAGCAGTGATTGCATGAGCTGAAGATTACAAATCAGCCCTTGCCGCATATTCAGAATTTTTGCAGGTCACCTAGCCCCTGCTCCAAAAACTTACATGTCATATGCAGTCTCTGTATGGAAAATATCAGCAGAGGGTGATGCTCTATAAGATATTTTTTTTCTCTCCCATCCCCACCTTATTTAACTCCATATTTACATTTAATAACGTATAGCAAATATACACCGCTATAGATCTATATTTTGAAATGCTGGCTTTGTTGACCAATCAATGCATGAATGGAGAATATTTTGGATCGATTGACAGCTTGATTAAACTTTTAAAATGGAAGATGCAAGGTACATGCTCCATGTATAGAATCCCATAGCAACCAATTGCCCTGGAAGAAACAATGTAACTATTTCATATATGCCCCATCGTCTGCAATGAATCAGAGTAATATTACTTTATACACAGCTGAAGTATAGAGAGGAAAAAGCAGCATTAGCTCAACAACAACTCAACCCAACCATTTGTACAGAACCACATCCATGTGCAATTCATTGATCTCCATGATTTAGGGGCAGATTTAATTTAAATTCTGAACAGTCAGGAAAGATTTTGAAGTGACACATATATAAAAGCCAATGAATGTGTTTGAGTGGATGGATTTGAGTTTTGTTTTTTGAGTGTGGAAAAACGTTTTTAAAAAGTTAAATATTAAATTATATTTTTTAATGGAGTCTCCTTCTTAAATTAATTGTTCATTATACAAATAAAAATGGTAAATAGATAGCCTGTGCAAAATAGAAAATGTTTTCAATATAGTTAGTTGGGCAAAAATGCAATGTATAAAGGTTGGAGTGACTGGATGTCTAACATAATAGCCAGAACACTACTTCCTGCTTTGCAGCTCTTGGTTCCATTGATTGGTTATCAGGCAGTAACCAATCATTGACTTGAGGGAGGGCATATGGCTCATAACTGCTGCTTTTCAATCTGACCTGAATGCTGAGGATCAAAAGCAAACTCGCTTATGTCCCATGTGGCCCCCTTTAAAGTCGCTGACTAACTCAGAGTTAGAGAGCTGAAAAGCAGGAAGTAGTGTTATGTTAGACATCCAGTCACTCCAGCCTTTATACATTACATATCTGGCTAACTAACTATATTAAAAACATTTTTTGTTTTGCACAGAGTATCTATTTACCCAGTTTTTATTTTTACACTTAACTGTTGCTTTAAGGCAAGGTCAAAGGAGCAGACTGTTGACTCCCCCCTGCTTAACTCTCCATGTTTGATTCCATCCTGTCTAGGCTGTTTGTGAAAAGCCCAGACAAATAGATCAATAGATGATGAAAAACAAAACACAACAAATTTTGTCACAAACAAACAGTAAAATTAGATTGGAAAAGTGTAAGTTATCCCTAACTTCACCCTGGTCCCATGGTCACTGCCTCCATGCTGCCCCATCCTTATGCCAAGTAGGGGAGGTAGCGGAATATGAATTATATAATTGTTTAAAACCTGGATTTCCTGCCTGTGTTACAGGATACTGCAAGGCTCTATGCAAGCTGGTATGAACAATTAACTGATTAAAAATAGGATATTGTATGGTGAAACAATGAGTACAATACGGTATAATCATTCCAAGTCTGTTCAAGAAACCACCCTTGGTCATTTAATCTACCGACTAGCAATGAAATCTCACATGTTGTTGTTGTTGTGCCAAAACGTAGAGGTAATTGTGTGTAACAATAGACTGATGAGGAAATCGCAGCCTCTATAAACAGGTATTACTCAATGCGTCCTTTTTAACATTTTAATTGAAATGCTGCTCTGTCATTGTGTGTTGCAATTAGACATTAATGCATTTATATATTTTAAAGAGTCGCTGGCACGCTCATACTAAATGGTTCAATAAAAATTTCCCCCAGCCAATGGTTCAAGCTTGACATTGGTTGTATATCAAGTAACAGTCTTTGACCCTCTTTTTTACCCTCTTTTTCTATTTTTACTTCCAAAGCCTAAAGCAGTGAAGTCAAAAGGGGGTGCAGGGAGTGTCAGGCTGGGGTTGCTGAGGGATCACGGGGAGCTGGTGGCAGCTAGCCCAGAATTTTTTTGGAAGAATAAATGAGACGCACTTAGCTGGGTCAAGACATGATTTTTAGCTAGAATTTGTATCCTTGCTGACTGTGCTGTATTTGAGGGTTGCATTCTTATTTCAGGTTATCATATTTTGAATATTGAATATGTTCTGCTTTTTCTCAGGCAGGTTTCACCCATGAATATGCATGCACTTCTGGTTTCTAGATATATTTAATATATTTGTTGAGAAAATGCAGGCGCCTTTTTGGTTATGTGAGTAGCCCTATTTAAAGGAGTCATAATATCTACATTTGTAGGAGTTGTCCTGCTATATCCGCATTCACCCCATTCTGCACCCTATAGAGACAACAGTGGCCCTGTCCTGTATCACTTTCAGTTTATGGGGATTATTTATCAAAATCCAAATTTTTCTTATAATTTTATTTTTACATTTTTATAAAAAAAAAAAGACTGAGCAAACTAGAATCTACGGTTTGACCTTATTTATTATTAAAAACGCACAATTTAATTGGATTGGGGAAAGCTCAATAAAATCTACCAAAAATCTGAATCGTACCATTTTTTTGGATTTTTTTTCCTTATCGCTTAATTCATTTCTGGCTTTTTCCTGAAATAGTCCCAATTTTTTGAGTTTTTGCCCGAAAATCCTGAAATAGATGGATTTTCTGGCTAATTCCAGTGCAGATCATAAAAACTTCCAAATAGGATAGGGACCTCTCCCATTGACTTATATACAACCTCGGCAGGTCTGAGATGGAGATTTTCAGATTCAGACTTTTTCCATCCTTGGGGTATAATAAATCTAGAAGTTTTCCGAGTTTTTGCATTCGGACTTTAATAAATAACCCCCTAAATGTTAGCTATTGACAACCCTACAACAAGTCAGATAAGGTGTGGCTGTTGTTAGTAATCTGCCCACAAATAAGCGAATAAGGAGTAAGCCCTGTAGTACCATTGCATGTGAGTCAAAATGGTACCTGATGTTAGTTAGCAATAAGGAAAAATACAACATAGAGAGGTTTCTGACATTTTTGGCCAAAAATCACATTGATTTTGATCTGGCAGGATGATCTTATTAAAGACTGATATCATCCACCTTAAGGTGACAATATACTAAAAGATCGGCACATTTGGCAAGGTTGCCAAATGAGCGGATCTTTCCCCGATATGTCACAGAAGGTGGACAATATCAGGCTTTAATCCAGTCATTGTCCCTGGGGCCAAACAATCGGATTACAGTGCGGGTATACGAGTTGTCAGAGCAAGGACTACATGTAGTCTATGTGGCCCCAATCTGATGGGAAAATCAAACCGGATGGATTGAAATCTGGATCTTTTTTAGCCATATATCGGTTGGCTGGGCCCATTGGAGGTCCCCAAATGAACTGCTGAATCAGTTTAAATGGCCTGAATATAGCCTGTGTATGGCTACATTTACAGTAGATGGGTATATCAGGGAAAGATTTGCTTGTTTGGCAGCCTTGCCAAGCAAAGCAATCTTATAGTGTGTATCCCATTATATATCAAGTTTGGCTTAGAAAAACACAATAGTTGTCTCTCACAACCCCTGGGCTTGAAAAAGGAGGTCAGGAAAAGGGGTGGGCGAGTGTTATGCTTCTTATGCACAGGCAGAAAATGGACAAAGGTGCACCTGGAGATGGAAAGGGTTGCCAAATTTTTGTGATTTTTTTTTTACATAAAAAGTGACGTCTATTATCAAAAGGAGTTTTTTTAACCACTCTCCTTCCTTCGTTTCTTGACATCTGCAGCAATAGCCTTTTGTGCACAAATACCATAAATTTGGTGTTGGAGATTATCATTAAACCATGTACATAAGGAACTGAGATATTATCAGTCATGCACAGCACCATGATATTGCTTAGAGCCACTTTATAATTCAGAATATATTTTCCATGATGAATGCAGATTCTTCATGGTTAGGTGACGCCAAGGGAATTCGCATTGAATCATGGAAGAAAGGGGTACCTGCGCTAAATTTGGCACTCTACTGGCACAATGAAGGATGGCAAAGCTAAACAAGAGGTACAGAGTTCCCTGGATGTGACCTAATAGTGCTATAGAGAGAGTAATAAGAGAAGCCGTGAGAAAGCAGGAGAATAATAGCCAGTAATCCGTAGGATACAGTTTTTTGGGCGTTTCAGATATTTCAGGTCCTGTGTGATTCATTCCCTATCACACCTGTTCTATTTTCTTTCAATCTGTCGCAGTCCAGAAAGGAATGGATTAACAGCTCCCGGGCCCACTTAATTAGCACTTAGCTCTCTTGTGCTAATTAGCTAGTAGAAGTGCTCACAAATTAACATCAAGGGGCTGTGCATGCATCTCCCACATAAGCACGCAGCTCTATGTCAGATGCACATTAACTCTCTGAGCACGGGCATCTTCGGGGAGGCTCAGTAGAAATGGAGCCTTGGGATTCAACAGCAAATCCTTAAACCATCCCAGGTGGAGTGATCTAATTATCTGACTACAAATTGCTTTTTTCCAGCTACAAATTCTGAGTTAGATTTCCCATTTTGTCTGTCCTCTTAACTGTGTGCCTGGTAATGCCTTACCTGACACCGTGAGCCATTTGTAAGCTAGCCCTCAGATGTCACCGGCCTCCTGCTGGCCACATCTGTCCCTGGGTTTAATTCAGTGTATTAATAATGGAACAGATGTAATTATGCCTTTTACTTCAAAAAAGAGCTATGCCGTGTTTAACAAACGTTTCTGTGATGCGATCAGAAGGACCAAATTCCATGAATATGAATGAGGCACATTTCCCAAAGCTACTTTTCAAAAGCTGGAAGATGATATAGATCTAACTTTTGCCCATTCCAGGATTGGACAGGCTTGTCAGAGTATCAGATGATCTCCCAGTAGGCTCAGGCCCTAGTGAAGCCCAACCAAGAAAAGTCTATCAAGCTTCTGCTAATGCTATCTGGTTTAAGAGGGTCACTGACCCCAGCAACTATAAAGAGATTGAAGTTGGGATTTTATTGTATGTTTATTTGAGATTTTATTGCTTATTTTTGTATTCATGCCTTTGCAATCTGCTGCCTGGTCGCTGTGACAATTATGCCGAATATTGCTCAGTATTGTTGCATACATAGCATTGTTGCTAAAGCAAATGGAATACAGCTCAATAAATACATGTACAGCTACACAATGGCTCTGGCCCTAAAAGACCAATAATGTCAATCATTTATAAACCGCAATAAATAAAAAATGAAGACTAATTGCAGATTGTCTTGGAATACCACCGCCTACTTCATCGTGAAGGTTCATTTTAAGGTGAACTGGCCCTTTAATTGAACACATTGCTAAGGCTGTTAATGCTTCTCAACCCTCACCTTTGTTAATGAAGTTAGTGTGAGCATGGTTTCTGTTAACCCCGCGCTGGCTTACCGAGGTATTATTATTGTTAAATAATCTTTCTAGCGCTCAAGCACCATTTTCATATCAGCTCTGGTCCAGGGCTAGTCCTACTAATGAACTAATGAATACGGCTAACAGAGAACATATACATGGGGGTTAAGAGGGCCCTGCTTGCAGGTTAAGAGAACACTGTTTTTTTGTCTAATGCTGAGTGATCTCCAGAGAGCAGAAATCAGAGACAGGCTTGGATAGAGCTGGGTTTCTAGCTAATGTAGTGTGACCTTCTTCCTGCAGGCTTGGACACACTTGGGGCTGGATTAACTCTACTCACCAACAACATATAACTGCCTTGGCAGAAAAATGCTCCGTGTCATGGTGTATTCATAATTTATAGTAGTGGGCCCCTAAAGGTGTGACAGAGGCTGCAAGCACTGGCGTAAAATGCAGCTGAGGAAGGCTCAATTAAAGATGATTCATTCATACTGAAGTTAGGCCTTAGAAAAAACTCAAAGTACTTACCAAAACTTTTTTGTTGTTGTTTGGGTGTTTCAAAATGTCACTTTCACAAAGGAAGCCCTTGTAATGACAGTTTTACAAGTGGGAGGGGGGTCTCTTTTTCTAATCACTGCTGGAGTCAATAAAAAAAAGAGTTATTGCTACTGAACAAGCAAATATTTGGCCTGTCCAATTGGTTTTTGATTATTTATTAGGAACAAGTCCCACTGTTGTAGCTGAAATAAATGTGTATAAAAAACGGCTCCGCACACACGCTGATTAATGCAGTCGGGGAATATCCCCTTTTATTCAGCCACCAAACATCAACGTTTCGGGGGGGGGAAACACCCACCCTTCATCAGGATGAAGAGAATTACATTGTAGCTGAAATAAAACCATAGAAGAGACAGGGCCATATTTTATATAGGTTCCAGACGGCAGCAGCTGTAGAGGCGCAGTCTTTAGTTACATATATATATATACATACATATATATATATATATATATATATATATATATATATATAGTGGATAATGTACCCCCTACTGTTATTTATAAAGATATTATAACACCGAGGAGTTATGTGACCATATAAAAGCACGAGGTCGCAGGTCACAGAACTCCGAGGTGACTTCTGATGTCTTTATAAATTTCTAGTAGGGGGGCGCATTATGCATTATAATCTACATTTTGTGGGGGGGTTGGAGTCGAAATTCTGGTCGCCAATGGGCACACCAGCGTCCCTTTCTGACTCTCGGGCGTCCATTTCGGACGTCAGAACTCGCCGTTTATAAGGATATAATTTACAGTCTGGTCCCATAGGGAAATGACCAGACTGTAGATTATATTATTATAATACACAAAAGCCATGAATATCCTGTAAATTATATTATTATAAACGGTGAGTTCTGATGTCATCAGTTATAAACGGTGAGTTCTGATGTCATTTCTGTCACATGACTCATTGAAATTTGTGTATTATAATAAATAAAGTACCCCCGGTTGTAAAATATGTGGATATTAGAAGTTATCTCGGAGTTCCATGACCTGTATAAAAACACTCAGCCTTCGGCCTCGTGTTTTTATATGGTCATGAAACTCCTCAGTAACTTATAATACCCCTATGTTTTACAAAAGGGGGTACTTTATTCACTATATATATATAATATATATATAAAAAAATGTAAATGCTAAAAAAAAAAAAATGCCTCCCTCTTGGCTGGACATTAAATCCAGAGTTAGAGCTAAAGAAAGGGGGTTAGCACATGTGCAGCAAGAGGAGGGGTGTGGGCTTGGGGAATTTTGTTATCTAACTGTCCCCCTAATAAGACAATAGAGGTACACTAAATCCACAATTTTTCAATTTGTGTGGATAAAGAATCTTTCATTAAAGATTTCCTCCATTCTGCCCCTATACAGGTGCCAGAAAAAGCTCAGTTGCTATTTTTCTTTTCCTTTTTTTTTATTTTTGGTGGGTGAGAGGCTGTGTGTAGGGTAGTGATATAGTTAGGCCCAAAACGTACATGCTCTCTTCTGTATACAGTGTTTAAATGAAAGAACGGAAACATCTGATAGAAAACAACTTGTGTAATTGAAGTAATTAAACAGCAATTAACAAAGACTTGACAATCAACTATTTAATATGTAAGTTTCTATGGAAACATAAAAGATTGAACAGATGCTGAAAGAGGTCATACTGTTTGTGCTCGAAATATAATACTGTTGGTTCCCAACTTGCAGGTGGATCAGTTGCAGAAATCATTTGATGTGTCAGCATAGGAACAGTGTCAAATATAATGACAGAACATGCCAAACAAGGAAAAACTGCAAAAAGAAAGATATAAAGAATTACTAGGGTGCATCTACAAACCCATGACCCCCTGATACAAACCAATGAGTTTGGGGTAAAGCTCCCATTCAGATACCACTTGTAAAGCAGGCCGTTCCATTTGTTAATATGGTGAACACACAAACTGGGTTCTGATGCAGCACAGGCATGTCATTTTAGCTGGTGGGAAAAACTGTAAACGAAGTTTACATGGAATGTTTTTGATTGTTACATATGTTGGTGGATCTAGTACAATATAAGGAACCATCTTACATGAGTATTTGGAAGATATTACAATGCTGAGTGGTAAATTTATGGTCAAGAGACTAATAGCAGTAAAACTTTGTTTTCTTAAAGGGATACTGTCATGGGAAAAAAAAAAATTTCAAAATGAATCAGTTAATAGTGCTGCTCCAGCAGAATTCTGCGCTGCAATCCATTTCTCAAAAGAGCAAACAGATTTTTTTATATTCAATTTTAAAATCTGACATGGGGCTAGACATTTTGTTAATTTCCCAGCTGCCCCCAGTCATGTGACTTGTGCCTGCACTTTAGGAGAGAAATGCTTTCTGGCAGGCTGCTGTTTTTCCTTCTCAATGTAACTGAATGTGTCTCAGTGGGACATGGGTTTTTACTATTGAGTGTTGTTCTTAGATCTACCAGGCAGCTGTTATCTTGTGTTAGGGAGCTGCTATCTGGTTACCTTCCCATTGTTCATTTGTTTGGCTGCTGGGGGGGAAAAGGGAGGGGGTGATATCACTCTAAATTGCAGCACAGCAGTAAAAGGTGATTGAAGTTTATCAGAGCACAAGTCACATGACTTGGGGCAGCTGAGAAACTGACAATATGTCTAGCCCCATGTCAGATTTTAAAGTTGAATATAAAAAAAATCTGTTTGCTCTTTTGAGAAATGGATTTCAGTGCAGAATTCTGCTGGAGCAGCACTATTAACTGATTCATTTTGAAAATATTTTTTTTTCCCATGACAGTATCCCTTTAAGATGGTTAGATATTCCATGAAGATGACACCCCTTATATACTGTTCTGTTATTCAATGTACAGATAGAGGAAGTCTCCTTCCATGTCCACCCAGAGTGATTAGATCTGAACATGGTGTGGATCCTTATGATTCAACCCCAAAAGGTACACAGAGAAAACCAAACAGGCAAGTGCTGCACCGTGCAGTTTCTCTGGGCTATTAATCAACAATTGCAATTATCAAATGTGTATTCGGGCTCCCCAACTTGTACAAGTCACAAGATCAAACATCTTTTAGGTGAAACCTCTGGGTAAAACCCTTATGTCTTCTGTAAAATTGACCCTGTAGCCTCACCGGCCCCATTATCACATGGAGAGGCTGCTTATTTGAGCAACCAATTGCAATAAAATTGCTGAGACCTCCCATACTTCATCTAGGGTTCCTTGTGCCGATCCCCACCCTGCCTGTCATCATAGTTCACGGCTCATAAACTGTTCATTTTCAACAGGAGTGTGTGCATGTGCCTGGCTAAAGTGACAATAACCTTAAAAACAAACACTGACTACACAGGGCTGCAGGGCCAATGCAGGGTGTGTATGTAAACAAAGCAATAAGCGAATTTGAGTTCAGGCATGTTTTTGTTTTGTTTTTCCTCAAAATACCTCATAAATTTCATTTCCACCTTTTAAGACACCAGGGCTTATTTTCAAACTGGGCATCATGTACTTCTGCTTCTATACGATGTTCCCTAATGTGATTTAGTGGCTTAATGTGATTTAGAAGCAGGACTTGTTTCACTGGCAGTAGAGTCAATGTCATACATTTACAGAGGGGCAGTCATTCCAGAAGAGAGATGCAGCAATTAGTAGAGATTGTCATTATATGGATTTCTGGGCATGCTATATAAAAAGGGACCAGCTGGTGAATCCCACTCAGTGCTGCCCCTCCACTAGCTAATTACCAGGCCAGTCTTCATTTCCAAGGGTGGTGGGGAACTCCATTGTCCATTGAAAAATATAAGCACAGGCTGCATATGACAGATGGCCTGCACATTTAAGCACCCACACCCAGGAATAATCCAGGTGGGCCATGTAATTGTTAAACTTATTAGTAAAGCTTTGCTTAGAAAGTCATGTACAGCTTTGAAATGGGCCTCCAATCCTATCAATGTCTTTCATATTTCTTAAAATGTCCATGCACGGGCAGATTTAATCTTCTGATATGGGCCATTTAGACCAATTTGACAGTTTACCTGCTTTTGTATGAGGACCTCCAATGGGCCCATTGATATCTAGCAGGTTTAGGGTTGCCACCTTTCCCTGACAACATTGCGGGGGCTGGTCAGTAATGGCTGTGTAGCTATGACATGGTGATCTGCGATTGCCTGATCTCTGTGTGAGTCTCAGGGAATCCTGCCCGGATTTCCTAATTTGGAAATCAGTGCAGGCAGGTTTGACCCGGACAGCCCATATTTTTGAAAACCAGGACGTCCGAGTAAAAACTAGACAAGTGGCCAGGGTCGGACTGGCCCAGCAGGACACCAGTAAAAAAACCCGGTGGGCCCCGACCCTCGTGAACCCCTGCCAGTCCAGATCTACTCTCCCGATTGGCTGCCCCCTTAATAAACAGCTGAATTGCCGTGCCGGCGTTTGTGCATGCAACCAGGGTGCCAGCGTTCATGCATGCATGCTAGCCAATCCGACCCTGCAGGTGGCAACCCTGGGCAGGTTTGAATTTCCATCCAGTTGTTGTTAGTAGATTTGTAGTAGTTTCACATAATCACTGTTGTAATCCAATCATTTGGCCCTCAGCAAACGGATTAAAACCCAATATTTTTCACCTTAGATGGGCATATTGGAGAAGGATCCTCTTGTTTGGAGAATTTGCCAAACGAGTGGATCTTATAGTGTATACCCATCTTTACAGGACCGTGTCACAGAGGCTCAGTGATAGAGGTAAGGTGGCAGAATTAAAAATGAGGAGAGGAACATGTGAAAAAAACAAAAAATCTAAGAAAATAGAAAAGCCCAAGGAAGGCAAAAGGGAAAGTAAAATAGGAGGATACAGGAGGAATAGGAACACCCGTCTACCCCTCTGTGGGATCCACTAGTGTGTTTTCTAATGATGTGTATACAAAGGAAGAGAATCCTGGGGCATGAAGGAAAACAAAACTAGATATACTTCGTCTGTTCCAAATGATTAATATCTACTGCTTTCCAGCACTCCCAGGGTATATTTCTGAGAAGCCAAATGGCGGCGTGGATTAGGCCTCAACGAGTGACCATTCAGGAGCCTTGCATGCGAAGCAGCTGATCCTGACAGCGCCTCCAGCACACACACACCAGATGGCCTCACTTACAGGGACCCAATGCTTGGTAGGAAATATTATATTTAAAACTCTCCAGTATCTGTTTACCTAGGAAATGTTTCCACTGTTTATCTTACTGGCTCCTTGTTTATATTTTCATTTTCTTGGTATTTTTGTGTGTTTGTTTTAGAACATTGTACCTCTCTCCCTCCCAGTTACCCAAAAGTGCCCCTGCTCCAAAAACAAAGGCCAACGCCACCACTCAGTTGAGTTAACCCCGTCTCTGCTGAGTTTTGTGGACAACAATGATGTTTCAACAGAAGTGGTTTAGATTCAATAACTTTTTTTAAAATCACAGCAGATGTATGAGATTTCTTTTCCTGAAAACGTTTAATGATTGTTTATGCTTAGGATAGTTAGTAAAGTAGTTCCTGCTCTTATTCGCTATTAAACTGCAATAATCAGTACTAACACTTGAGCTAATATGGCTAAACCGGTTTGAAATTCTGCTATGCGATGACCACACAGCTAGAAATGTGGGGGTTCTGCCCATCTAGGACCACCTTAAGGCCATCAGAAACCAGCATGGAAAATCTTATCAGCTGATGTATCCTGTTGTTGCTTGTCAAGGTTCATTAGTCACATAGGTAGTTGATGATGCCACAATGTGTGTTTGTTAATTTGTCCATGTTTAAGTGTATAGCTGCCACCTGGCCTTTATTTTACCAGCCGGCCTGGAAAACATGATGCCTGATACCAATGATATCAAAAAGGGCAGAAAAAGGAAAATATAGAATTTGGAAAGATTGGTCAGCACTGCTGCCCTTCAGCTTTTGTCGCAGTACAAGTTCCACTGTCCACCAACAGCTGAAAGGTATCAGGGTTGCTGAGACATGTAGAGTCTAAGTTGGGTAATTCTACTTTTTATGGATACTCTAGCCCAGTGGTCCCCAACCTTTTTTACCTGTGAGCCACATTCAAATGTAAAAAGAGTTGGGGAGCAACACAAACATGAAAAAGTCCCTTAGGGTGCCAAATAAGGGACCTTATTCGGCTATTCGGTAGCCCCTATGTTGACAGGCAGCCAACAAGGGGCTCTACTTGGCACTATACTTCATTTTTATGCAATTAAAACTTGCTTTCAAGCTTGAAATTCAAAAATAAGCACCTTCTTTGAGGACCCTGAGAGCAACATCCAAGGGGTTGGAGAGCAACATGTTGCTCGCGAGCTACTGGTTGGGGACCACTGCTCTAGCCCCACAAAATCTGTTTTGACCCAGTTGCATTTAGAACTAAAAACAGCCCTGGCCAAACATGACTGACGGTCTTAGTACAGGAGCCATGAAAGGGTAAGAAAGCAGCAATTTCTTGCAAAGCTTATCAACTGGTCCTCACATTATTTGGGTTCATGCTCTAAAGTTCTTTAGTTCTTGAATGAATTCCTACAGGAAATATACGGCTCTCCAAATATTTGCATTACCCAGGGACATGATGTGATATATAAATTGTGATTTCTATATATAATTCATGCTTTTATTCATGAATCATGAATGAAATGTTACATTTAGAGTAAGAAGATGGCTGTCTTTAGTCATCTAAGGGGGCAAGGGCATGTAAAGTTAAATTACTTCTATGAAGTCTGTCCAATCTGTGGCCCTCCAGCTGTTGTTAAACTACAGTTTCAGAGGTTGGAAAGCTGGTTTACTACATAAAATATAGCTATTTTTTTTAAACAATTCCAGTCTAGTTCTGCTTCACCATTCATACCTTTGCACCCCTCTTCTGGCTAAAATGAAAGGCAACATATTAAAGTTTATATGATGCCTTGAACAGGAGGGGTCATTGAGATCCTTGAGTCCTAATGAAGGCCCAGCCACCTGGTTCTGCTGCTGATCCCATTTTGAATGAATAAGCATTTTTTCCCTCATAGTAAAAAGCATTGACCCCTAACTTTCTTAGAATAGTTTCAGTTCAAAGCCCTTAAATTCACCTTGATGCTCATGCAAGTCATACAAATGGTTACAAGTAATTGTGTTTATATAATCAGATTTCTGAAATTATGTCAGAGAGTGAAACTCTGTATATATGGACCATGTTTTATTTACATAGTGCCATGCAATGTATGGAACAATTTAGTATGTAAAGGGGGAAAAATGCCATTGGCTTAACTGTTGGGAATCTAAACCAGCTCCAGCTGCAAGGTAGAGATTATGTGGTCTGGTGGGGGAACACTTTCTTTATACTGAAGGCCTCTGAAATAGGGAGCACCCTCTAATAACCTTATGGCGGCCATGACAACATCTTTAACTGCCTGTAAATATGTACTCACCACATGCATTTATCTCTTTATCATCAGTAAAGATATAATATTATCTGCATTAGAAGGCCTTTGGCCGTGTTCCTTTAGGTCAGAGACACACGCTCAGATTCCGTGAGATTAGTCACCCGGAGACAAATCTCCTCTTCTTCAAGGCGACTAATCTCTCTGAACTGCCTTCCCCTCCCTTCCCGCCAGCTAGAATGTAAATCGCCGGCGGGATAGCACGGGGAACGCTTTATTTTCCGAAGTTGCCTCACGAGGAAACTTTGGGAGACTTCGGAAAATGAAGCACTCCGAGTGCCATCCCACCGGTGGGATAGGGATAATAGGGGCGAGATGGCAATAGCAATACTTTATATACTGAAAGTCTTTTCCGGTTAAAATGTAATTATATAGTCTACAATATTTGTTTTTGGGCAGTAGAAATAAAATATATTTTGGTGGTGGCCCCAATGTACCTCCATCTATAACCATGGGTGATGGGAAGATCTGGCTTTCCTAGCCTTTATAACCCAAAGATGATGCAGGGTTCTCCAGGGATCATCTGTCTACCTATGTGATATGTCGATGGAATCCTTATTTCCCTACACAATGGGCATCATGTCAACAATACACACTGGGTTATTTCACAACATAATGGGATCAAGTTAATGAGACATGCAAAGTCATAATGAAAGCAAGTGCCACGACAAAGACATTGATCCTGACATAGTTTGTAATGCAAGTAACATCCCATCATCATTAATGCAAGTTACATCCCATTATCATGAATTCTAATTCTGAGCAGTCTACTCTGTTTTGTGTTGTTCTATGGCTATCATGACAAGATACCTCTGTGACTGAGAGAAAGTGATCGCTGGGGCATTTTTGGCAGGAACATGCAAATTAAAACATGCTTACACGTTTTTACGTTTATTATGCTTTTGTTTGTTTCATTGTAATTAAGAGAAACAACAAATGTCAATAAATCCATAGCCATCTTGAATGATTACCTTTCACCTTGTATTAATAGACCTGAATATTATTAACACTTAAAGGATTAATAGACCTGAATAGCATCAACACTTAAAGGAGAAGGAAAGTGCTTTTATACTTGGGGGTGCCAAAAGTTAGGCACCCCAAGTGGTTGTATTTACTTACCTGGGCCGGTGCTCCAATCAGGAGAAAACTGCACCAGTCTGGGGATTCTTCCAGTGAGGACAACAAAGCGATCGTCTTCTGGTTTCTTCTTTCAGCTCATGGCAGCCCATGCGCAGTATAGCAAAAGGTTGAACTTAAGTGAAAAAGCCGGCTTTTTCGTTTTAGTGTGAATGTGTCTGCCACGGAAAATTGGAAGAAAGAAGAAGCAGGAAGAAGATCGCTCCATTGTGCTCATTGGAAGAACCCCGGGCCGGTGCAGTTTTCTTCTGATAAGAATTTCTTCTCCTTGAGGGTAGGGGCACACTGGCCGATTCGGGGAGATTAAGTCGCCTGGCGACTAATCGCCTCGTCTTTGCGGCGACCAATCTCCCTGAACGCCTTGCCTCTGTCTTATAATGAATAATCGTCTGCGCTAAAGCACATGATTTTTCATTATAGCTGGCGCAAGACAGAGTGAAGGCGTTCGGGGAGATTGGTCGCCGCAAAGGCTAAATCTTCCCGAATCGCCCAGTGTGCCCCTACCCTAAAAGGATGGCAATAGTTGTAGCAGAATTGTACCGTGTTTTTTATTTCCATGAGATAAAGCTTATACAGGCATGGGACCTGTTATCCAGAATGCTCAGGACCTGGGCTTTTCAAGATAAGGGGTCTTACTGTAATTTGGACCTCCATATCATAAGTCTATTAAAAATCATTTAAACATTAATTAAACCCAATAGGATTTTTCTATTAGGGGAATGTAATATGTTTCGTTAACGCAAAAAACGTTCGCAAACACCTTTGCGAGCGTTACCAACCAAGATTTTCCTCACAAAGTTATGTTATTTGCTTAGCAATAATGACCGATGTAATATTCTCCAGCAAATGATTTTACATTACGTTCAGCGCTAAACATCCTTTTAAAAAACTCTTGCGATTTTTAATTACATTCCCCCCTATTATATCTTAGTTGGGATCAAGTACAAGGTACTGTTTTATTATTACAGAGAAAAAGGAAATCATTTTCAAACTTTTGAATTACAGGTATGGAACCTGTAATTGAGAATGCTTGGGATCTGGGGTTTTCTGTATAATGGATCTTTCCGTAATTTGGATCGTCATATCTTAAGTCTACTAGAAAATCATGTAAACATAAAACAACCCAATAGGCTGGTTTTTGCTTCCAGTGAGGATTATTATATGTTAGTTTGGATCAGATTAAGGTACAGTTTTATTATTACAGAGAAAAAGGGATTAATTTTTAAAAAGATGGATTATTTGCATAAAATGGAGTCTATGGGAGACGTCCTTTTAGTAATTTGGAGCTTTCTGGATACCGGACCCCATACCTGTAGTAACTATTCATTTTCACAATAGTTCCACTTTGAGCCTAAATGCTGATAAATATATATATATATATGAATTCAGCTTCAAGCCAGACTAAGTCTCATATTGGACTTGCTAAACACACCTCTGAAGATGAAGTCAGAAGTCCAGTAACTCTTTCAAATACTTAAACCGTGAGGGGTTTTTTTGCCCAGTATTGACAATGTTTGAGAAAGGAGCATGCTGCACCCAGTGTTCCTATAGATATGAATGATGCATTATCTATACAAAGTGCTGCAGAATATGTCAGTGCTATATATAAAGGCTAATAATACTGCATTTACCCACAAACACACACTGTTACAGATACCCTACTGCAAAGTTATATAAATTAGCTAAGCTGTGACCAGTCTGATAGTATGTATAGCTACCAGGGAACCTGCATCCCTGACGTTTTGGCTTATGGTTTGTGGCCATACCCTTAATTTCCTGAAATTGTCCTATATTCTACATTTCTTAGGGTTGGCTGGACATTATTAAATGTAATTATATATATATATATATATACATGACATGGCTCAGATAAAAGTATGAAAATAGCTCATTAACATACTAAAAGGCCAATTTTAATTATGTCATTAAAATGACTGCATGCAAATAAACCTATGAATTGCCATACTGAAATTGTGACGCGTGACCTAGTGCCAGTTGGCTATTACAGGTATGGGATCCATTATCTAGAAACCCATTATCCAGAAAGCTCTGAAGTACGGGAAGGCCCTCTACCATAGACTCAATTGTATTGAAATAATCCAAATATTTAAAAATGTTTTCATTTTTCCTCTGATAATCAAACAGTATCTTGTTCTTGATCCCAACTAAGATATTAGTAATGCTTATTGGGGGAAAGACCAGTCTATTGGGTAAATTAATGTTTACATGATAATGTAGTAGATTTAAGGTATGAAGATCCAAATTATTGAAATATTATTTATCCAGAAAACCCTAGGTCCTGAGCATTCTGGATAACAGGTCCCATACCTGTACTCTCTACCATTTAATATTTAGAACAGTCTCACGGTCCGCTCATTTGGAAAATTCCCAGCTACAGCTAGCAGTTAATTCCAATTTCTCCCATTATGCAGTGGGTCCAAGAGAATTTCAACCTTTGCAAGAAAACATGTCTTTCTGGCTTGGAAATGAAAACTCCAGCCCTGTTAATGTAATCTGTGCTGCGGAGTATTATTATAATGTCTACATGGCAGGGTTTGTCTCACTGATTACCATTCCCTAGAGGATGTATTACTGTATTGCAACTAAATGAGAGTGTCAGCTCCCAAGCACAGAGATGCTTTCTCCTTACAGTCCCATGTATGTCTGGATATTGTATCTGTTTATTGCTCTTGACCTGAGCTCCCTTTCTGCCTGTCTCTGGATTGCATCTGCACACTCCCCTTTATATACATTGTCTGTAAGCTCACTTTGCTGCATATATGGCTAAAGGTTTATCACTGTTTACTTGTTAAGATGGCAGAACACTGTGCAGGAGATACAACCCAGAAGATGTCATGGTTCACTATGATTTCTGTGTTAGGAGCTAGGCAGTAAGTGATATGCCAATGTAACAAGGTGACTTTTAACCTCTCGGCCTCTAGGACACCTGAAAGCTATAACAAAAATGTAAATAATTAGAAATATTACATGGAGGAGCTCAGAGGAGCTGTTTGCTTGCTATAAAAATATGGCTCAGCTTGTTTAATTTTTACAGTTTTGTTAGATAGCATGTCTTCACTATGATGATCCTTTATTTATAAGCTGCCTGCCACTGCTACTCCGCACCTTCTTTGTGATTTCTTACAAATTCCCTGTAATTGGGGAAAAGTGGTCTGTATTGTTGACTTTTTTTGGAACTTTTTTAGGAACTAAAATGTTCAGGGTTTTAGAATGGCTTTCTGTCCCCCTGGCATCCCAAACCTTTTGCAGTAAATATCTAGTTAAACAGAAGGGGCAAGTAGGAAGAAAAATATGGATGAATGTGGAAAAACAAGAATGAATGGATGTGACAGGAAGGAGGCTGAAAACAGCAACAGTGGAGTCTGTTCCTATATACAAAAGGATCTCACAACCAAAAGCCAAACAGTCCTACTAGTAATCTGTGTTAAGCTTATTTAAGGTAGATGGCAAGAATAACAAGAAACAACAATATTGACACTGCTCGGTGTTATATTACCCGCTGGCACCATTAGCGCAATTCATCACAAGGCAAACATATTCATATTCCTATTTGGATCAGACACAGAAGTGTTTATTGCTCGTTGCAATAAAGTCCGATCTCCCGATGAGCCTGTGTCAGAGACTGAAAATCAATCACCGTCTTAGAACACAAAAAGCCTGCCAAATTTGGGACAAGTTAAAAATATAGTTTGACTTCTGAGAGTCTTGAAAGAAAACATATACCACAATTTTTAAATTCTAGCCCATGCATTAAAGGCATCAGGCTAAGTGGGTATAATTATAGGGATTTCTCTATTGAGGAAGGCCGATACCTACCTTTTTTTGCATTGCCTAAAGTGGCTGTCAGGACCTGTCAGGTTTATGGCGGAACTTTATCATGCTTGTTTGATCTTGTTCTCTGGATCCTTCACTGGGTTCATCTTCTACCAGAATTACAGTTAAGTTGTGAATGAGTTATGTTATATCTGGGTTTCATGACAGTAGCCAGCTTTGAGAATACTAATCTAAATAAGTAGAATATTGTTGTTTCCAGTTCAAGGTTCTTCAGCTGCTTCCAACCTTTAGCACTCGGAGCTCTTGATTTGTTTTGTTCTGTTCAGAGCTGATGGGATCTCTCCTCTAAGATGAAGTGAAGTGTGATACTTTATCAAATTATAGTGAGGTTTTCTTCATATCATTGTAAGAAACCCACTGTCCTTAAATAATGGTACATGTATGGGCCTGGGACTGGACAACACAAGCTTAAACTCGTTTGGCTGGCCCTCAAACCAGAGCTGTCATTGGTGATTCTGAAAATAGGGACTTCCCAAGCTGTGCACGTAAGAGCCCTACAAAGAAGCGGTTGCAAATAGGAAAAATGAGGGACTGAATGTATAGTAGAGCTAGTTGTCAACAGTAGGTAGAGTTGGTTACATTTACACTGCCTGACCTGCAGTTGAAGAACTGCAACACAATACCTGCCTAAAGCAAAATAAAATATCAACAATAACACTATTTGTCTACAAATTTTAGCAGAGGCAGGCCAAGCCAACTGGGCATTCTAGGCAACCCAGCTCACAGGCCACCATTACCCCCCCCCCCCTGTCCACACACAGATGTCAGGGGCGGGATCGTGTGGTGACAAACGGCAGCAGGGGGAACAGAGCCCAGACTAGGGGTGGGAAGAAGACTCTGAGGTACCTGCCCAGCGCCCCCCCTAGGCAGGTGCTTCTTCTGTCTACCCCTAGTTGAATTTAAGCTACTTGTTTTACAGTCACTGGACCCTCCTGAAGTTGATGCTGAGTTATGAAGTAGTGAACCAAAATTTTTATTAATTAATCAGCTTTTTAACATATTCCCAGGGACTTTTCCATGCACGTAAAACAACTAGGTAAATTGGTGGTGGGGCCCTATGTTTAACCTGAGCATAATCTACAAAGAGTTTGTATGTTCTCCCCATGTCAGCATGAGTTTCACCCGGTGCTCTGAGTTTCGCCCAGTGCTCTGGTTTGCCTCGAACATGTTGACTTCCAATAAAACTGATCCTAGTGAGAGACCTTAGACTATAACTGGTACAGAAACTGATGGGAATGATGAACAGTGTCTGTGGAGTGCTGTAGACTATGTCAGCACTGTATACATAAAGAAGAGTAACAAAATCTATCTCGGCCTTCGCTGTATACACAATGGTACTAATAGCATCATTTTAACGGATGCTGGTCAGACATGCAGGGTACAGCGTACTTGCATTCTGTGTATTTTGCTGATATTATAATCTGGGTCCCTGTGCTTACCTAGGGCTTAAGTTCTGAAAGAACTTTATTACTTTCAGACTCTGAGCTGGGCAGGTTAATTCAATCTGGCCCAGAGTGGGGATGGAACAAGTGCGCTATGTGTGTCAGACATGATTAGCCTCACTTACATACACTGCGGAATCTGCTCCTCTGGGACCGATTGGCTCGGAGCTGAAAGAGAAAGTAATCCTTACTCATAACATCTCATTATCCACTCTCTTAGCAGGATTTCCATGTTTATTGAAACCATTGTTTTCACATAAAAAATGTATGGATGTAGGGTTTTTTTCCAGTCCAAAAGCTTCAGTCTTGCAGACTCAGCAACATTCCGTTAAGCCACTGACCTAAGGGAGAGACTGGCGGCACTACATGACCGTTGCTCTGTGGCTGCTTTATTAATTGTGTCTCCGTGCCATTGTCATTGTGTGGCTGTGTATGTATTTATTGTGCTGTATTCCATTTGCTTTCAGCATCTATACTATGCAGTGCTATTTGCATTGTCACGGCACTTCTGCTAATATTTATTAGAAATCAGCCTGGCACAGAAACTCAATACAATAGATCTCGTTCAGAGAGACTTTTAGCACAAATCCTTGAGGTGACAACTTTCAGCACTCATATAAAGATACAGAAAAGGCAATTTTATGGACCAAGCAAAAAATTAACGAACAAGGAGATAGCTTAAAGAACACAAGACTCAAGCTAGGATCACTCCAATAAAAACTCCCTCAGGACAGCTGACAAGTGATCAGGGGGACATATTTCATAAATACTACACCAACCTCTATAACTTAAACACTGAAACCCCAGGAACCCCCCTCCAAACCAGGACCTGGCCTTATTAGTTAGATTTGTTTTTGATACTAATTTACCTAAATTAACTGAAGATGACAACCAAACCTTTAACGACACCATCACCCTAGAAGAACTAGCTTACATATACTTGAAATACTTAAAAATATGCCAAGTGGAAAATCCCCAGGCCCTGATGATTTCCCTTAGAGTTACTGTTCATAAGGTTCTAGATACTTAGGAGATTTACTTAGCTCGAGTGAAGGAATGGAGGAAAAAAACTTCGAATTTCGAATGTTTTTTTTGGCTACTTCGAACATTGAATGTGCTACTTCGATCTTCGACTTAGATTCAAACGATTCGAAGTAAAAAACGTTTGACTATTCGACCATTCGATAGTCGAAGTACTGTCTCTTTAAAAAATAGTTCGAACCCCTAGTTCGCCACCTAAAACCTACCGAGGTCAATGTTAGCCTATGGGGAAGGTCCCCATAGGCTTCCTAACAATTTTCTGATCGAAGGAAAATCCTTTGTTCGATGGATTAAAATCCTTTGAATCGTTCGATTCGAAGGATTTAATCGTTCGACCAAACGATTATTCATTCGATCGTTCGATCGTAGGAATATCACTAAATCCTTCGACTTCGATATTCGAAGTCGAAGGATTTCAATTCGGCAGTCGAATATTCGACCATAAGGAAATTTGCCCCTTATAGTAAGCTCTCTATTAACAAAATCAATGTTGGCAAAATCGAAGCGCTTCCTCTCCATATTCCCCAGCATTTATTATCATGCCTTCAAGATACCTACCAATGGCAAACTGACTCTATCTCATACCTGGGAACACAAATCACTTCAATATATTTAGATCTGTTCAGATATAATTATGGCTACATCATTCAACAAATTAAGTCACTAATACAAAAATTTTCCACACACTCTCTCCTGGTTTGGAAGAATATCTGCTATAAAAATGAAAATTCTACAGAAGCTTCTATATCTGTTTGAAACTCTCACAATTTGGTTCCCCTTAAAACTTTTAAAGACGTCCAAACTTTATGTCATAAATTTATTTGGGGCAATCAAAGACACAGAATCTCCGCAACAGTCTTAACTACGCCCTGCAGATCCTGCTTTTGCAGAGTTTATGAGGCTTGAGGCGGTCCACATTGACATATTAGAGGGACTTGAACTTTATCTCTTGAATTATCTAATATGTTATCAACAACTCAAGGAAGTCTGCACTCTTCTCATCAACACGGCATATGTTATCACTTTGGTACGCAATCAGACAGATACATAAACTTAAATTCTCTAAATCACTCAATATGTTGTTCTTGGGCAACCTGGACTCACCCTTACTTTATCAGCAAATGGAAAGATACGGATGCCCAAATTGTGGGTGACCTAATGAACCCCTTATCCAAGGAAATCTTACCCTTTAATGATATCATCCAAAAGACATTCCAATATGCTTTGAAGTTTTTTGAATATTTCCAACTAAGACACTTTGTCGAACCTTACAGCGATAATGCAAAATTGGCACTACCTTTTGAATCATTCATTAAACTGGGCCTCCCACAAAAAGCGATAATTTCCAAAATCGACCAACTTCTTTCTGCACCCCAAGCCGACCCTTCCTCTAGACTTCCATATATGATCAAATGAGACTCGCATCTTCCACAACTCTCGCTGATTACTAGTGATGGGCGAATTTGGGGCGTTTTTGCTTCGCTGAAAAATTCGGCAAAAAAATCGCTCGTTTTTGATGCCGGTGTCCAAAAAACGGATGCCGGCGTCAAATTTTTTTTGACGGCGAATTTTCGCGGCGGTTTCGCGATTTTATTTCCGGCGGGAATTGGCAGAGAATTCCCACCTGGCAAATAAATTTGCCCATCGCTACTAATTACAATTGGGCTTCTATCTGGTTTAATGCAAAGAGAATGTCTACCTGTTCGAGACAAAAAGAACATATCTATAAGTTGTATAAACACACTTATTTTACAGAGCTGTGCAATATGTTGGCAGTCTATAAATACATTTTAATAATAATAATAATAATAATAAGGATCAATTAAATCTTAGTTTGGGTCAAGTACAAGGTACTGTTTTATTATTACAGAGAAAAAGGAAATCGTTTCTAAAAAATGTGGATTATTTGCATAAAATTGAGTTTATGGGAGACAGTCTTTCCATAATTTGGAGCTTTCTAGATAATGGGCTTCCGGATAAGGGATCCCAAACTTGTACCCACCTCTATAATACCTTGTGAGAGCCTATAGTGATTGCTGGAACAAATATATTGATTGATTGATGTTCTGTAAATTAGAGAAATAAGTGTGAAAAGTGTCTAGGGGCCATAAAATAATAGTAGGATGGCCACAAGAAGCCTCCAATGCACCAGTTTGAAATGTCTGCCTTAGTAGATATCCTTAAAATGTTCATTATGGATGTGTTCAAACCTATGGTGTTGGAAATTCTATGTTAAATATCTATTCACCAGTCTTGTTATAATTTGTATATATTTATTTGGGGTAGTAGCACCTGTTGCAATCATTTTTTGCTCTTTATGTCTAGACAGGGTTATTACAAAGAGTGGTCTCCGAGTTAAGATGGCCATACACTGGTCAACTCAAAGGTATCTGACAGATAGTGCACTGTTATTTAAGTTATTCCATTATTTGAGCCGACAACCCAAATAATTAGAACAGCAAGTGCCCTCATCTAGCAATGTACCATACACTGGCAGACATGGTAGATGTCAGATCGATCATCCAACCGATATCCACAGAATTATGGTCATGATTTAAGCAATACATGTATGACTTTTCTGTAGCCAGAACAAGAGAAGTTTGAGTTCAAAAGTTGATAGAGCCTACTGCCATAAGAACAGAATACTTGTGTGAAACAGGCCTTTGTACAGAACAGTGATATCCTATTTTGGTCACAATTCTGTTTTTTGATTAACTCTGAATATTTCACCTGGAGACATTTTTTTTAACAGCTTTCATTTCTGAGATTATCCAGAATTACGTTCAGGATTTGGTCATTTTCAGATGGATTGAGATTCAGCCAAATCCGAGTGCTTGGCAGAACTGAATTGTGACTTTTAGTCCCACAAAGGAAATTTGCTAATTGAAATTGCAAATACACAATTTAAGGTTCAGATTCAGTTCAGTATTTGGGCAAATATTAATTTCATGACAGATTCAGGATTTGGCTGAATCCCAAAATTGTGGATTCAGTATAAAAGAGAATAAAATTCTCTTGACTTGTATGGATTCTGTTCTCAAGCTAGTCTTGGTCACTGTTCCCCTGGCCTTGAGGGCAGAGCCACCTTTTTGGCTTTAAGAGCAGTTCTTTGTTTTTCTGTGCTGTGAATCGATATCTTTATGCTCTCTGTTTTACTCTCGTACTGTAAAGTCCTGTCATGTCTTCTCAAGTCTATAAAACCCCTGTGATCTCTTTGTTCTGGGTGTTGACTTTGTGAATTTCAAATCCACAGAGCTTGTGTCTAATATACTTTGCCTTTCACCTCAAGTGGTCTTCAGTAACTGAATTTCCATGACCAGTACATTCCCATTTTACAGACTCTGTACCTTGGCTCTGCTTTACTCCGCATTGTAAGAAGAGTTTTTTCATTTTTACCCATAGCAGAACCTCACCTGCTTTTGTGGAATGTTCTCAGTCATCATTAGGTGGAGCTGATATCTGAGTTAGAGCAATTAGGAACCCAGGAACCAGAAAAAAAAATTAAGTGCCCTCCATTATTATTTTCTTCTAAACACAACACTCCCACAGACCCAATATGAAGCATTTTCCTACAGAGCTAACAATCTCCACACAAGATACCCTTATCAAGGGCATTATGAAGGAGGACATCCTATTTTTTTACAAGACAGCAGATAATGGCAGATGGGAGCAGCTGGAGGAGTCTATCTGAGGATTTGTGAAAGTGTGAGGAGTCTGTGATGTGTAGAGACAGGAGGGATCTGCAGACTACAGGCACAGAGTGCAGAAAGTGACCTGTAGGGCCCAGCTTGCCTGCCCTCATTTATCAGCCCCAAACAGACTGTCTAAAGCCATTAAACAGGCCCCTATTATGGGATGAAAGTTGTACGAGTATCCCTTTTCCAAAAAGTCTAGGTTTACATCCCAGTCACTTGGCCCTCTCCTTCACAGTAAATATTTCCTCTCTGTTTTGAAAACTCTGAAATGATTAGCGGAGATAATCCGGCTGCTAGAGATTATCTAAACAGAGAAGGTTTCAGACGAGAAATAGAAATGGGAGATGAACTTTTACCACAGCAGAATTGTAAGTGATGATAAGGAAGTGAAAGGGATTGTGGAGGAGACTTGATAGGCTATGTAACAATGTAATGTCCTTACATGGCTCTACTGAACACACAGTCATGACCCGCCTACCAAAATGGCCGATGCATTCTTTCCCATTAGGCCTGCATTTTCCTAATAAACGTTCAACAATCGCTCCTTTGTTGCTGCAGTGGCCGACAATATGCTTCTGAGAACGGATGAAAGGGAAAGTGCTTTTTAAAAAATAGCTATAATTACATTTAAATGCCGTGTACAGTGCAGTCTCCTGCCACCAGTATTTGTGTTTCCCTGTTTCAATATTTTGGTTCCTAAGGAGAAAAACAGAAAGGGCGCATTTCTCCAGGAGGCGTCCATCTGTTTTCCAGCAGACCTGGAGGGTTAGACAGGAGCACGCCCAAGAGGCGATTTTTTTAATTTTTTTATCTAAACTGAAATGATCACTTTCATGAAGTGTTTTTACTTTGGTTCGAGCTTTTAAAGGGGTTGTTCACCTTTAAATAAACTTTTACCATGATGTAGAGAGTGATATTATGAGAATTTGCAATTGGTTTTCATTTTTTATTATTTGTGTTTTTTTGAGTTATTTAGCAGCTCTCCAGTTTGCAGTCTGGTTGCTAGGGTCTAAGTTAGCCTAGCAACCACATATTGATTTGAATAAGAGACTATAATATGAATAGGAGAGGGCCTGAAGAGAAAAATGAAAAGATGTAGCAATAAAAATTAATTTGTAGCACACGGGGAGATTAGTCGCCCGCGATTTTTAAAAAGGAAGTCGCCACAACAAGGCTATCATCTTTGTGCAGGAAAGATTTTGCGCAACTTTTGATTCTGAGCGATTTATATCCCATAGTGCTTCCCGCTACATTCTCCTCCCATGCAAGAGCCGGAGGTTGTCTCATCATTCATTCCCTCGGCATGTTGTTTCCACTCTCCACATCGTTACACCATCGCAAGAATTTACATACTATAGTGGCTACTGATCTGTGTGTTTTTGTGCTTGCAGGAGATTTCATTACTTCTCTTTGTATATGCTATTTCTGAAAAATCACTTCAAAAACTTTCTCTGTGTGCAGGGGCGATCCTACCCAATTTGCCGCCCGAGGCGTCCTTCGTTTTTGACACGTTGCTAGTGCAGAGAGCGCAATTGCGCTCTCTGCACTAGAAGAGTCAAATTTCCGGGTTTAAAACCGGAAATTCGGCTCTTAGTTACCAGGAGCAGGATTCTGGCCACCCCTGACAGCCAGGGGTGTGCTGCTGCCTGAGGCGAGTGCCTCAACTCGCCTCATTGGCGGAGCACCCATGTCTATGCGTTTTGGAGCTACAGGCGATCTCAGATCACGTTGTGTGCAGAAAAGCTGATGATTTGCGTGTAGCTGCATGCAAAGTCAAAACGAAAGACTTGTCGCCAGAACTCGCTTTTAAAAATCGTGGCGACTAATCTCCCCGTGTGCCCCTACCCTTACAAAGCATTTGTTTTTTTAGATGGGGTCAGTGACCCCCAATTGTGAGCTGGAAAGAGTCAGAAGAAGAAGGCAAATAATGAAAAAAACTATAAAAAATAGATAATGAGGACCAATTGAAAAGTTGCTTAGAATTTGCTATTCTATAAGTTAACTTAAAGGGGAACCACCCCTTCAAGTGGGCCGCAGTAAAGGGAGGGCTAGATGGGCGAATTTGACTACTTTCCCCAAAAATTCGCCGTCTGCGAAATGTTGCTGACGCCCATTACAGTCTAAAAAAAATATTTTGTTGTGAGTATTTTTGTTTTTTTGACGCACAAGGCCATACAAGTGTATGGGTGCCATTTTTGCAGTGAAACAAGGCGAAAAAATCATTTCTATGCTAGTAACTGACTGGTTTATTTCATTTAGATTCTAGTAACTGAATTGGAATATTCAGGTCAATATATATCTGTGATTTGCTTCTTTAACTGTGTCTAATATAAGTAATTAAAAAAAACAAAAAAAAAAAACACCTGGCAAGAATGAGAATCTAAATGTAGGTTCACATGTTTACAGGAAAATAGTGTAGCAAAACTTATCTCTGTACATTTATAGGCCAATGTAACTAGCATGTACGCGTGCCATGGTTTCTGCAAGAGCACAGTGGCTCATATAAATCAAAGAGATGAGATTATTACCTAAAATGGCAGTCTGGGATAATCCAATGTCTGATATTATTTGAAAAATATTTATATAAAAAATGAATTAAAATATGTTATGTTTAATGTAATGTATTTTTATAGAATACAATGCTTATACAATTCTAGTTATATACAGTTTCTTTGCCTTTTTTAGAGGTCATTTACAATGTACATTTATGGGCAGAAGTGCAAGAAAATTAAGAAGCAAAGCTCTTTATCTTACCTCCCAACTGTCCCATTTTTCATGGGACAGTCCCAGTTTTTACAGCTCAACCCCAGTCCCGGATTGTTACTGAAATGTCCCGAGTTTCTGTTTGATCTCCTGTACTGAACAGCCAAAAAAAGATTCTGAAATGTAATTAAATAAGAGGCTTTTGGCAGAGAGCCCAGAATACACAGAAACATTTGCAACAATTTAAGATAAGCAAAGATACAAT
Organism: Xenopus laevis; assembly: GCF_017654675.1. Lineage (NCBI taxonomy): Eukaryota > Metazoa > Chordata > Amphibia > Anura > Pipidae > Xenopus > Xenopus laevis. Next base: position 33,631,691 of record NC_054385.1, read on the forward strand.
TGTTACTATTTAAGATAACCAGGTCTTAGGGAAACTGTGATTTGCAGTTTAAAAGGCTATTTACCTTCATTAGCAAAACTGTAATAAAACATAAAAAGTGACCCTAACCCCCCCCCCAGAAATGTGTTCAAACTTTCCATAACCTGCCAAATTTTGTAAAATTAATGTGCTCAAAAAATTCCGCTATGGGCAGAGGATCTTTTTGTCCCTATTTCTATTTTCTAAATGTTGGCAGGTATGCTTTAGTGCTCATGCGCAAAGCACTTCTGGGGTAGCAGGTATAATAGGGAGAGATTGTGCCTATATAAGCAGTGGGATCAGGGTCGGAACTAGGGGTAGGCAGAGTAGGCACGTGTCTAGGCCGCAAAGCTGGAGGGGCGCCAGGCACGCACCTTCTCTGCCTCTGCTATCCCCTAGTCCGGTCCCTGCTCTGGCCGACGTGCGCACTCGCACTTGCGCACTTGCTCCCACTGCGTTGACCCGGCACTGAGTGGGATAATCGTCTTTGGGTAGGGACAGAGGCTGTGGGATAACAGGTATAGTAGGGAGAGATGGTGCCTATAGTAACAATGGGATAATAGTCTCTGGGAAGGGACTGTGGCTGTGGGATAACAGGTATAGTAGGGAGAGACGGTGCTTATAGTAGCAGTGGATAATAGTCTCTGGGAAGGGACAGTGATTGTGGGATAGCAGGTATAGTAGGGAGAGATTGTGCCTATAGTAGCAGTGGGATAATAGTCTTTGGGTAGGGACAGTGGCTGTGGGATAACAGGTATAGTAGGGAGAGATGGTGCCTATAGTAACAGTGGGATAATAGTCTCTGGGAAAGGACTGTGGCTGTGGGATAGCAGGTATAGTAGGGAGCGATGGTGCCTATAGTAGCAGTTAGGGTTGCCACCTTTTCTGGAAAAAAATACCGGCCTTCCTATATATTTATCTTTTCACCCTATTAGTAACATTGGGATCAACCATCATTTTTAATGGCCAGGGCGGTAAAATACTGCCAAGTGGCAACCCAAGTAGCAGTGGGATAATAGTCTCTTGGAAAGGACTGTGGCTGTGGGATAGCAGATATAGTAGGGAGAGATGATGCCTATAATAACAGTGGGATAATAATCTCTGAGAAGGGACTGTGGCTGTGGGATAGCAGGTATAGTAGGGAGAGATGGTGCCTATAGTAACAGTGGGATAATAGTCTCTGGGAAGGAACTGTGACTGTGGGATAGCAGGTATAGTAGGGAGAGGTGGTGCCTATAGTATCAGTGGGATAATGGTCTCTAGGAAGGGACTGTGGGATAGCAGGTATAGTAGGGAGAGATGGTGCCTATAGTATCAGTGGGATAATGGTCTCTAGGAAGGGTCTGTGGGATAGCAGGTATAGTAGGGAGAGATAGTGCTTATAATAGCAGTGGGATAATAGTCTCTGGGAAGGAACTGTGACTGTGGGATAGCAGGTATAGTAGGGAGAGGTGGTGCCTATAGTATCAGTGGGATAATGGTCTCTAGGAAGGGACTGTGGGATAGCAGGTATAGTAGGGAGAGATGGTGTCTATAGTAACAGTGGGATAATAATCTGTGGGAAGGGACTGTGGCTGTGGGATAGCAGGTATAGTAGGGAGAGATGGTGCCTATAGTAGCAGTGGGATAATAGTCTTTGGTAAGGAGTCTCTGTATCATTCTCTTAACAATGTGGTGGTTAACCATCACAACAGTGCTGCTCCTACCAATCTGCTAGTAAAACTGTGAAATGAATGTAGATTGCAGATTCAGAAGAGCTTTTCTTCCCTTTTCACCCCCAGTGCCATAGCTTTCCCTTTCTATCAGCCCCACTAATAAATGCATATACCCTGTTCACTCTCTCAGGCCCCCTCTTTTTGGGTCCCACAAATGAACGCCCCCCCCCCTTATTTTCTCCTGTCTTTTAGAACTATGAATTCACTCCTTTCCTGTTTCTCTCAGCCAGGGTCAGACTGGGCCGGCAGGACTCCAGGAAAAAACCTGGTGGGCCACGCTGACTCAGACCTGCTCCAACTAATGCCTTGGATGCTGCCACATGGCCTCCCCCTGATCTCCTGCAAAAAGAGAGACCAAGGAATACTCTGGGGGAGAGGGGGGTTGCATGGCTGGGACAGGGGGGCCCTGGGTCGTGTGTGGGATCCCCTGAGGTGGCCGCGCTGGTAGGCCCCAGACCACCCAGTCTTATGCTGCTATCAACTTCATGAATTAAAACTTTTTGTAGATATTGTTGAAGAATACTTCAGATTAGGAAAGCTCCATGGCAGCTCCCACCATAGGAATACATTGGCATTTAGATTTGTGGAGTTATTTTCTCGTGTAAAGCATGGGTTTCTGTTTTGCTGACCTAAACCCCATGCAGCAGATTTTCTCTTTACAAACTGTTATTTACTGTTATTGCAGCCTTTGTTACAGCACCCTGTATGTCCGTTTCCTTTGTATGGGAGCAGAAAACCAATCTTTTTTTCCTCTGTTTATGAAGATACCAGAAGTGTTAGGTGAACAGAACAGTGATCATTTGGAGAATCCTGGGAGCTAGCAGGAGGGCAACAAATTCTTGATACTGAATAAACCCTTATGCTATTTAGAATTGGTTGGTGCCGTTGCTGCATCTGTATTCACTTTCAGGCCCTCGGTATATAACAATGATGTTGCCGAGGGATTGAGCCCTCCATTGTTTAATGGGACTGAGGCTATTACACAGCATTGGGCTGCAGGAGAGAATTCACTGCCTATCCTGGGGGAAACCTGAACTGCTCATGGAGCAGGAAATTGGGGATAAAGGAAGAAGCAGTGACTGATTGATGTCTGAATGGGGCACTCTGAGTGGCTGGGCCCTTCATTTTATTCCCACCTTTCTCAAAACCTCCATAAGGGATTATTCAGGAGGAATCTTAACTATGTGTGCAGGTGCTCTTCTTGCAGGGCCTCCTGTGCTTTACCAGTGCCAGGAAGAAAGGGGCTTACTGTGCTCTACTGTATTACTGAAGCAGAGGGGGTGCGGGAAGGCAATAAGATGCTCCCATTCTGTTTTACTTGTCTCGTGCCTTCTCACTACACTTTACTTTATTGACCATTGTGGTTGTAGGAGGCTCAGACTGGCCATCTGTTGCACAGGAGGGTTGTCATATTAATATTCCTGCTTTATAGAAGTCTCTACACATTATTTTCACCTCCTTAAAGGAGTGGTCAACTTTTAGTATATTATAAAATGCCCTATTCCTAGCAACTTTGCAATTGGTTTTCATTATATTCTTCTGTCTCTTCCCAGCTTTCAAATGGGTCACTGAACCCGGCAGCCATAAACAAATCCACTGTGAGGCTACAATATCACCCGTTCAAACCACTGCCCAGTTGCTAGGCTACATAAGGCCCTAGTAACTTAATAGCAGCTGCTAAACATTAGTAAAAAGCATCAGCATTTGCGAAAAGTGAAAAAACATTTAATTAAGTGCCACTGGCAATGTTTCAGGCTTCAACCCAACCCTTTGTCAAGCCTATAATTACAAAAACATACAAGTTTTCCATTAGCCACTGAAATACTTTGGATACTAAATTGGTTCACAGAGCGTTATGGGTAATGAAGACGAATAATTGTGACCCCTCCTCTTCCTGTGGGTATTTAACACATGTATGTATTTGTAATTATAGGCTTGACAAAGGGCTGGGTTGAAGCCCGAAACGTTGCCAGTGGCACTTGATTAAAAGTTTTTCCACTTTTTGGAAATATTACTAGAATGTTGCTACTATTTTACTAATTTGTACGGTTTTACCCTGGCAGTGGGTACAGCTTGCACCCGGGGCTGCAAAGAGCGGTTTTCTGCTGTGTATAACACTTCATCTGATTCTATTTACAATGTACCAAACTGGAGAGCTGCTGAACAAAAAGCTTAATAACTAAAAAAAATATAAAAGACAAAAAATGAAGACCAACTGAAAATTGTCTCAGAATGTCGACATCATACTAAGTTAATTTAAAGGTGAACTTTAAGTATGATGCAGATGTTAATATTTTCAGACAGTTTGCTCTGGTTGATGGGGGTAAGTGATGCCTGACCACCACAAAGCAGAATCATTTCTGCGCTAGATTTTTAGTATTATTTCTATCTACTTATCTTTCTATTTTCAACCCCCAGAATGTTATTCTTTAAAAAAAAAAGAAAGAAAGAAAACAAATTGCTTGTTTGTTAGGGTAATTGGACAATACAAGACCAGTGATGATAACAATGGTGGTGCAAGATCACCACCACTCTCCATCTGTCATTACGCCCAGGTGACAGGATTATAATGAATTTGTCATTTATTTTCTATTTTCAGAGTTTAGTTTTTCGATATTTGCATTTTTAGACTGCTACTACCAGGCTTTAAGCTCCCTTTCAGAGCCAGAGAGTGAATGACCCCAATTGATTATAAAAGATCTGCAGATGGAGCATAGTAGTTAGGGTCGCTGACACTCTGGCTGACTGTAAAATAGATTTGCTGATTTGAAAGTCTGGTGCAGGCCCGGACTGGCAATCTGTGGGTTCTGGCAAATGCTAGAGAGGCTGCTGTAAGTTCCCATAGACGGTCACTATTTATTGGGCTGGTGGGAGGCTGCTTGAGCCTCAGTGTACTTGGAATGCCAGGGCCTATTTTTATTCCCAGTCCGGACCTGGTCTGGTGATAGCAGTCTAAAACTGCGCCTATCTCAGAAACCTCTTAAAATAGAAAATGCATGTAAATTGCTCTTTTTAGAGAATATTGATGATTTTTCTCTCCCAATTGCTCAATGAAGTTTGATGTTCTCTATAAAGAAGGCTAAGGGGGAAAAAAAATCACTGAAATCTGCAAAGTCTGAATTGTACTAGTTTGACGGTTATTAAATAGGGCCCTTAGGGTTTAATGCTTTAACATGGAAAAACATTATTTTGGTCCAGTAATTTCTTAACAATCAATTGGATCATTGCCTTTATTATAGTAACTGCAATAGAGTAGAACAAGCTAACTGCTGATTGGCTGAGATTGCTTAGTAAACCATGAAATCTTTTACCCATGTAACTACGCAACAACCCCAAAATTATAAATAGCAGGGGCTCGCTGTACCCAAGCAATTCACTATACAACAATGTGCATAATTAGTGACACAACAGAAGATAATACATAAAAATATAGATATTTTTCCGCATTCTAATAAAGCAATACAACTCATGGTGAATAGAGCAGAATAAGAAGGGAGGGGGGGATATAATGCATAGCTCTGTGATCAAACAAAGGACGTAGTCTTTTCCCTTATTGTCTGTAACCGACAGAGAACGCATACACGTGGCTTTGAGAATTTAACTCTTTCATTGGCTTAGGGAAAGGAAACCCACCCCAACACTGAGCATTTTTGTCCCTTCTGGTGGTGACGTGGTTAAGAACGACTGCTTCGCCCCTTGTGCCGGTTCCAAGGGAACGTAAAGAAATGGGATCAATACAATCTGAGAGATGTAACTTTACGAGCCGATAATGAAATGAGCCCCTTCAGGTAACCGTCTCAGTGACATAGAGGCATAACCCGCCTCGTTTAATCCATTGTTCCAGTGGCTACGTTGAAAATGAAGCGTGTAATTACTCTTACAAGACTGCCGATCCATTAAGGGCCAACCCCGAAACCATCCGGCATCTCCTCGGGGATTGGCCCAGACATCGTCATGGTTACCGACTGTCCAAAGCTTTATTCATATGCTTAATTAAAAAGCCTGTTTTACCAGCTTGCTATGGACACTGTGTGTATAGGTTGCGCTGTTTGGCTCAAGTTAAGGATCTGATGGCAGAAAACACAGGCTGCACTTTAATATGTTAATATCTGTTCATTGCACTTAGTGGTAATGGGACGGACAAACCTAATATTTATTGTTCCCTTGACTTTAAAAATGTTCCACAGGTACATCCCATTCTCCTTACTATAAACACTTTGTCATATTTATAAATGCAAGTGGAGTGCACAAAGTGTCATTTCCGACACAAATCAAAATGTTGGGGTTTTTATTTACAGCATTTCCCCCATTTTTCACGTTCTGATTTGTCAGCCACAGTTGTGCCCAGTGCTTGGGTTTGGCTACAAATCAGGTGCCAGTTGCATCTAGGATTTTCACAGTGGAGTTGGCATCAGTTGCCGAAGGCACGGTTAAATTGGCATCTGCATCCGATTCACAGGGCACAAGTTTGGGCACCTATTGACACAACTCTCTTGGGTGGGTAGGTCCAGGCTTTGAGTTAACTTTTAGTATGGTACAGGGACAGTGTCAGACTGTAATGGAAATGGAAGTCACTTACATCCAAGATGGCGACGGCGTCCAAAATGGCGACCCCTTGCCTCTCCTTGTGGATCCTGTTGGTCGCAGCGATATGACGCCAGCGTCTTCCCGCCTGCCGATTGGTCGCCGGCGACGGAATGGTCGCCGGCGTCAGAACGTGCGGCGACGCATAAACGCCAGCGTCAGAATGTGCGCCGGCGTCTAAACGCCAGCGTCAGGACGCCAGCGTCAGCGTCATGACGCCATTGCGCCCAAACTTTGGCGCCAATCCTGCCCTATATAAAGCCTTCTGGACACTGCAGACATTGCCCAAGTATAGGTTTAACTTCGTGTATTCCTGGGTGTGTTATTATTGATTGATTCCTGTGTACCAACCTTGCCTGTTATTTCGGATTGACCATTCGCTGCCTGGATTGAACTTTTGCCTGGACTTTGACTATTCTCTTGCCTCATCCTTCTGATACCGCGAACTTTGGTCACTACCTGCCTCCTCCTTGGTCCGCACTCCAACTGTGCCTTCGGGCCCTTAAGCTGGCCATAGACGCAAAGATCCGATCGTATGAATCGTGGATTCGTACGATTTTCGGACCATGTGTGGAGAGTCCCGACATTTTTCGTCCGTCGGAGATCTGTCGTTTGGTCGATCGGACAGGTTAGAAAATATCTGTCGGCTGCCGATAATATCTCTGCGTGTATTGCCGATCGTACGATTTTCAGTGGGAGACTGTCACTAGTGTTGTCAGACATAAGTATCGTACGATTGCTGTCAGGGGCAGAACATTGGGTGATCTGTTCTTATTTGATCGGAATGGTAAAGACTTTGATCTGAATGGTTAGTGGAGGGTCGGGAGATGGGAAAGTCCGATCGTACGTTGATTCGTACGATCGGATCTTTGCGTCTATGGCCAGCTTTACACAGACTGGCCCACCGGGATACCAGGAAAACTCCCGGTGGGCCCAGGTGTCAGTGGGCCTCTTGCTTCTAACCATTTGGCTTATTTCATGGTCATTCCCTATTTCTTTATGGGGAAAAAAGGCTTAACAATGGAAGAATAGAGTATAGTATGTAGAGATAAAAGACTAGTAGAATAAAGAGGTTCAGTGAAGAGAGGAGGAATAATAGTTTGGAAAGTGGGCCCACAGTCTAAGGTCTTCACTGTACAGGGAGTGATATTCTGAGAAAATGTGCAATTAGTTTTTGATTATTTGTGAGTTATTTAGCTTTTTATTCAGCAGCTCTCCAGTTTGCAATTTGTTTAGGGGAAAGTATGTGTGTGATCTTCTTCATTCTCCTTGGCGACGGCAGCTTCTTTGGCAGATTCAGCTCCTTTCTCATCTTGTGCTCCTTTAGGCAGCTTGGGGTTTCCATCGGCTTGGGCTCTTCGTGTGTTTGGCGACAACACTTTCACTCAAGGGGGGCCTGGCTAAATCTGAAACTGCAGCACAGCTGGGCCCCCTTTCAGCTCTAAATCTAACAGGCCGGAGAAGACTGTACCCCCTGATGGCGGTCCTGTGTGTGCTCTCTATTTTTTCAGCACAGATATACTAAGGCAATGGACACAAGGCGCTGTGGGAATCCTGGAACTACTGCCTGTTCCAGAGGTGGCAGTGGCTCCAGGGTTTCCCTGAATCAATGGATACAACTGTACTCAATACTCTATTTGGAACAGGAGGCAGGAAGGACTGAGTGTCAGTGAGTGTGACTATATGGTCATGCCTTTTGACACTACAAGTACCTTAATGAATGGGAATCATTGTTAATCCCACAAGTGTACTAGCAGCTGTAAATGACCACTACTGATTTACAGTGTCACACAGAATAATAAATCCTTCAATAAAATTAGAATTGCTTCTTAAAATAGGTCTCTATGGCTCTTACTGTATAATGGGATTCCAGATAATAGATCCCTTACCTATAGTAACAATGCCGAGGCTGAGTTCCTTGCACTGACAGGGAAGCTGGAGGGCTACAGATTGGAGCTGGACGATGTGCCGCATCAGAGCAATAAAGTGTACTAAATAGTTAAAGGGAATTCTGCGGGAGCACAAAGAATACTGTATATGCAGTTGGCATATTTATGGAAGGGATCCCCCACTAGAATTGCATCTAATTAAGGAATTCTGCTTGGGCTGAATGTAAATATTTCATACATCCCTGGGTGTATAAATAAGAGGATGCTTTCAACAAACCTAAGAATATAAATAAAAGATGAGACAAAATTTGCACCTGAGGATTTAAATCTGGTCGGGAAAGAGGTGGATGGGGAGGGCTTAGTTTGCTGCCAAAAATATTATTTTTCATTAGTATGCTCCCCTCGCACTGTGTTGTTGTTTAACCCTCGAAATGCCCCTATTGCATTATGCTGTTAATTCTACATTTCCAGGGACGCCTTTTCAGTTACAAAGGAAGATCAGAAGGCATCAGAAAGGGTTAATCAAGTTTAGAATCTAACACACTTGTCAGCACAGTAAAAAAAAAAAAGAAGAAAAAAAAAAAAAACATCCCAGGACGTTGAGAGTGCAAAAGGGAAATGGTTCCCCCAGCCCACAGAAGCTGCCTCTTCCAATAGTATCTTTTATGATCCATGCAACTATGGAAACATTTGCTAGCAAACATGTGCCCCCCCCCCCAAGTTAAAGCCCATTCTATTGGAGTGTGTTTTTTTTTATCCCTGGAATATTCATTAATCCATCTTTACTCACAGATTGTCAGCTCTGCAGGTGCTGAGCGCCTTGTGCTTTGTATGCATGTCTGACTGTGACTGTGTTATTACAGTACATTGTGTAAATGAGCCTGGTAGTTATGTTACTGGCACAGAGAGTGTCCCCACACACACAGGGTTTATTTCGCCTGAGTTCATTGTTCTCTCTGATGCACAGAAACAAAAGAAAATGAAACCCATATTATTTTATGTGTTGACACGTGTTCCCCCCCCCCCCAGTCTCCAGATGAAAATCATATGTCAGGGAAGGAAAAAAAAAACATTTTTAATTTGCTGTTGCAGCTAGTTTTTTTTTTCTCATTAGAGACTCTCAGGCATATTAGCAGATAAATGCTTTACAAGGGCATAATAACATCTAGATACCCATCTGTGGCACATTCCACGCCTTATTGCCCTCATACATCTATGACTGCCACTTTCTTAAAGGGGAAAACATTCTCAGGAGCGCAGTGGACTTTTTTTTTTTTGCTTATAATATTGAGTCAGTTTACAGAATAGTGTTTCTGTAGCAGGTTTAACACATAAGAGCTGGGTTAAAACAAGAGAGTTGCTCTGGTTGTCTTGTTGGAGGGCTATCAGCAGGACTGTTTAGCAGAGAGTCAGCCAATTGAAACTGAGATGGTCAGTGGCGTAATCAGATTTAATTTTAGGGCCCCAGAGGTTATGCTTTTTTTACCAAAATATGTTGAAATAGCACATTAATTAGGGCCTCATGGGGCTCCTATACCTTCTGCCTACCCCTACAGCTCAGGGTCTGCTTCCTCTGTAGTTACGTCCCTGTAGTAAGTGGCTGGCCTAAAATACCAGCTATCTGAATGGCTGACACTTACATACTTGCCAGTTAAGGTTAGAACAGAAGAAAATGGCCATTTGATCTCCTAGATTTGGGGTGAATATATAGATGTTGCCAGGGGAGATCCTGGGCCCTCCGCTGCCTGAGGCAGCAGCAGTTCCCGCTGCCCCCCCTCACCCGGAAATTTGCTCTTAAAGTACAAGTGCTGCCCCTGGTACCTAGTGGGGCGCTGCCGACTGAGGCGACAGCCTCAACTCGCCTCATTGGCGAAGCACCCCTGAATGTTGCCTCCAAGATATCCTATAAACTATGAGAGAATCACTGATAAATGGATATTTTCAAATAATGTATCTGTTCAGGTATGAGACCTTTTATCCAGAATGCTTGGGCCCTGATGTTTGCCTGATAAGGGATATTTCTGTAATTTGGATCTTCATGCCTTAAGTCTACTAGAAAATCATGTAAACATTAAATAACCCAATAGGCTGGTTTTGCTTCCAATAAGGATTTAATTATATCTTAACTATACAAATGAAACCAGTATGTGCTGTATAAGAATACGTTGAATAAGCTTACAGCTGTACACAATGGGCCCGGGTACACACACCCCAGACCTTCAGCAAAGGGAGAAGACACCAGGAAGCATCAAAGGAGGCTGACACAAGCCTGGACCCACAAAGTAGTAAAGCCAGAGTCAGATATTAAAAGGTTAAAAAGCTTACATTTTATTCTCCATAATTAAGAAACGGTCTGACACGTTTCATGTCTACCAGGGACACGAGTATTTAAATACTCTGTCTGTAATATTCAATGTCCGGCCTATGACTAAGTGTCCCTGGTAGACACGAAACGCGTCAGGCCCTGTTTCTTAATTATGGAGAATAAAATGTAAGCTTTTTAACCTTTTACTATCTGACTCTGGCTTTACTACTTTGGGGCACATTTATCAAGGGTCGAATATCGAGGGTCGAATATCGAGGGTTAATAAACCCTCAAATTCGACCCTCAAATTTAAATCCTTCGAATTCGAATATCGAATTCGAAGGATTTAGCGCAAATCCTTCGATCGATCGAAGTAAAAATCGTTCGATAAAATCCTTCAAATCGAACGTTTTTTAAACGTTCGAAAAGTGCTCGGGAAGGGCCCCATAGGCTAACATTGTACCTTGGTAGGTTTTAACTATTTAATTATTTTTTAAAGAGACAGTACTTCGACTATCGAATGGTCGACTAGTCGGACGATTTTTAAGTTTGAATCGTTCGAGTTGAAGTCGAAGGTCGTAGTAGCCTATTCGATGGTCAAAGTAGCCAAAAAAATACTTCGGAATTCGAAGTTTTTTTAATTCGAATTCTTCACTCGAGCTTAATAAATGTGCCCCTTTGTGTATCCAGGCTTGTGCCAGCCTTATTTGATGTTTAATTATATCTTGGTTTGGATCAAGTACAAGCTGCTGCTTTATCATTACAGAGAAAAAGGAAATCATTTTTAAAACTTTGGATAAAATGAGAGAGTAATTTGGAGCTTTCTGGATAACGGATCCCATACCAATGCTCATTTCATGATCTGAAATTTCACCAGCAGAACACATGCCTTTATTCCACCTCAGCCACTATGTATGTACATATACCTTGTGGTAATTTTATTCCTCTTACTTGGAAAACTCAAGGTTCTTTTAATGGCAAATTGGCAAAGTAATCCCAAAATATTACAGTTAATTTATTCTTAAAGATTTAAATGAAGGTCCTATTTGGTATTATTTTATTTCACGTGTGAAAATGTGCTTTAAAAAGTAACAAGAATTCCATGTTCTTTTTCCCTGGATTTATTAGGACTAAGGCAACGTGAATTCCATTACTGGGGCCTTTAATTCATTTAAAGAAAGGGATTGGCAGTCATTTCATATTAGCTAGAAATCCAGTAAATAGATCAATCTGCAAAATATTAATGTGCTGGGGAAAAATAGAGCAAGGATTCCCAATGCTGGTGCTGAATGGTATCTTCCAGATTGAATGGTATCTTCCAGATTACTTTGCCTGCCTTTTGGGTTGCTTCTCCAGCCTGAAATGTAAAATGCTATAGGGAACCAGAAATCACATTATAGGACTAGATATGTGTTCTTTTGGGATGCACCAAATCCCAGATTCATTTCAGGATTGGGCCAAACCCAAGTTATTTTTAGTAGGATTCGGTTAGACTGAATCCAAAAGCTTGGCCAAACTGAATTCAAACCCTCAATATTTGGCCAAATCCTTACCTCTGGATTTGGGGATTTTGCCAAACTCTGAAAAGCAGGGATCAGTGTATCCCTAGTATTTTTTTTATGAGGCGTCATAATTTTTCTTTTTAAACCCTGTTCCATGATTTCCAGTTACATTCCAATCTGAAAAGGTGCAGATATAGTAGCCCCTCTGCTGGTATTTCACTGACCTATTTAATTGGCTAAGGCTTGGCCTTGTTTCGGCACCCCCATTGGCATATTGCTGGCAGGCCCAGCCAGTGTCGGACTGGGACACCAGGGGCCCACCAAAAAAACTTAGGCCAGGGGCCCACTCTCAGCACTATTATTCTTCCTCTCCTCACTCAACTTTCTTTACATACTAAAGTCTATTATTCCATCTATTTAGCCTCTTTGTTCTCATAGAAATAGGAAATGGCCATGAAATACGCCAAATATTTAGCAGCATGAGGAACCACTGACACCTGGGCCCACCGGGAGTTTTCCTGGTATCCTGGTGGGCCAGTCCGACACTGGGCCCAGCTATACCCTACATCTAAAAATATGGGTAGAAGACTGATGGGGGCCATAGGTGGGCAGGAGCTCTAAATAATGTTGAATTTTTATGTGCTTTTATATACTTTTTGGGACCCTTTTCAGCAGCCTAGATTACTTTAAGGGTAGTTAATAAAGCTACACAGCAACTCCCTGCACCCCCTGACAGCCTTTAGCTAAGAAGGGATACCACTGAAGTAATACAATCTAGGGGTTCTGGAAAATGTACTGCAACTACTGTTAGAGATTGCCTAGTTGGGGACAGGAATATCAATAAACCAGTATTGCTGATATGATTAGTGTGACTATAACTCACCTGTGGCCATTGTTCCACGTCAACTCCCAGGATTCCGAGAAAGTAGTACAGCTTAAGGGTAAGGGCACACCTGGCGATTCGGCTAATCGCCTCTTCTTTGGGGCGACTAACCTCCCCGAACGGCTTCCCCCTGTCTTCAGCCGGCTATAACGAAAAATTGCCTGCGGCATGGCACACGCGGCGCTTCGTTTTCTGAAGTCGCCCTAATTTACTTCAGGCGGCTTCGGAATACGAATTGCCGCGTGTGCCATGCCGCAGGCGACTAAATCTCCCCGAATCGCCAGGTGTGCCCTTACCCTTGCGTTCAAAGACAAATACCACTGAATGTTTTGGGGAACTATGAGAAAGGGAAGGGAGCCTAAAATATTTTTGCTGGCATGGGGGCAGAGTATTTTTCCAAGATTTCTTTCCGATATAGGAAATATTACCATACTACGAAAATAGATATTTTGTTCACTTGCAATAGTCTATCCTTATCTTGCATCAAACCCAATGTCCCATCTGAAAGTCATTTGATTCCCAGCAGTCTCGGGCTGACGGATTGCAAGGCATGGTTCTAATACTCTTTCCATTGCTGCAGCTCAACCCTCCATCCATCATATCCACCCAATCATAATTCCTCGTTTAATCTGCTTAATTGTGCTAGATTTCTTTGGAATGATGAGGTTACCCACAAAATGGTTTCATTAGATCTAAAAAGAAACCTCAGCAGGAAACGCAAACAATTGACCTAAATTTGCCTTAAATGCCAAGCACAAATTGCAGGAATCGGAACAATTAGGGAAAATAGTCCCTTCTGTAGCGCTTCCCAGAAGGGTTAAATGACGGCTTAGGAATGTGGCTCGTACAGTGAATGAGTGAGAGGGGGAGAGAGAGTCTTGGGGGTCAGGGTAGGAGAAATGGATGGAGGGGAGACCAGAAGACCAATTAATATTGATGAATTAAACATTTACTCCCATCTTATATAATTTCTCCCCGGAGACACAAATTTATGGAATTTGAATCAGACTGGGACCTCCATTTATAAATATTCCTCCCCACAATTAGATATGGGTTCTGTCCAATGGTCATAAATTCCCAAACTGCAAGGCTGCCCCTATTGAAGTGACTCTAGGCACTTGATAGAGGGGCCCAGGCAGAGTGGGGATTAAGGAATCAATGTTGATTATTTATCCTGGTTATTCCTTTAACCCTTTACATGCCACTGGCTGCAGAATCTTTGTCTGCAACTTTCCATTTGATGTATGCCGCCATATGTGTGTGTTTCCTGGAAACATGTGGTTCAGCAAGATCAAAGACACATGGCCCATAAAGGGTTAAATAGAGCAGGGTAATTTGCTCCAGCCTGACTCAGCAACCCTTTTCCTGAAAATGACCCATTCCTATCAACAGTATTTTACAGGGTAAGGCAGCCATTGGCACTCCAGCTGTTGCACAACTGATAGGGCTAGAGGGGGCTGATGATGGGAGTTGTCGTTCTCTAGCTGGCCCACTGCCTGCCTGATGGTACTTGCCCATAGTGCATCTTACTTAAAGTCACATCTACTTTGTAACCCTGGACAATCACTTCTTTGGGCCACCTCCCCATTATCTTTTATTTGTATTTATTTAGATACTTACAGTGTATTAAAGACAGCTCAGTTCTCTACCATGACCCTTCCTTGTGTTATATCCCCATATGCTGGGTGACATGACTTTATTGTAGCAGTTGGCTTGCAGTGGGGTCAGCATATTCAGACTGGACTCTAATGGTCCAGACTTGACTCTGGTGCCAAATGTTAAGCACCCCCATGTGATTGTATTGACTTACCTGAAACCCCCAGGCCGGTGCAGTTTTCTGCTGCCCGGGGTTATACCAGTGAGCACCACGGAGCGCTTCTCTTCTGTCTTCTTCTTTCTTCAAATTTCCCGGGGCAAACGCATGGGCAAGTGAACAAAATAGCAGTAACATAACTAGAGGGGGGCCCTGGCGCAGGACGGTCAGCCGCCCCCCGCCCCCCTCCATACACTATTTTCTCCGCCTGGAATTAGCAGAGCTAGTGGCGCGCAAGCTTCCGGGGGGCCCTGAGGGGGTGCTGGCCCTGGCCCAATCGTACCCCCTGCTCGCCCGGTAGTTACGCCACTGCTTTTTAGTTAAAGTTCGGCTTTTCGTTCTACTGCGCATGTGAAACCGCGCGAAGGAAAGAGGAAGACCGAAGAGCATCGATCCGTGGTGCTCACTGGTAAAACCTCGGCTCGGTGCAGTTTTTTGCTGATAGGAGCACCGGCCCGGGATTTCAGGTAAGTCAAAACAATCACTTGGGGGTGGCTAACATTTTGCACCCCAAAGTGTACAAAGCCTTTCCTTCTCCTTTAAAATGGAGTCCAAGTCATGTGCAAGTGTGTCAGATGTTTGGAAGCAGTTAGATCCCCATCCAAGATCCTTAAAGGGATAACAATAATAATGCAATTATATTGATGTTGAAAACATAAGTATCTGCCGGTATAGACCATTTATCTTAGGAAATCCTGCCCTTGGGTTTACAGGGGCCAATCTCTTTATCCGTTGATTGTTCCAAAACATTTAGATGACGTTTGTGTGCTATTACAAATGACACGAGCCCCATATGTGAACTATTGAGACTGGCTCCCTAGCAGAAACCATCTGTTACCCACCAAAAGTAACATGCTCTGCCTTGTAAAATAGAGCCAATTCTTCAGTGCAACACACCCATTATCTGTTTTATTAGCATGCTCCCGGGTCAGATCATATTAAAATGTGGGTAAAGTAAATGGGCCCCATGGCTTAGACAGGGGGCTAGTAAAAGAATTAAAAAGGCAACAAGTTCTCCTTCCATTTGAATAATCATAAACTGAATGCAAAAGGAAGCCTTCAACTTCATACAAGACAGCCTTCTATGTATATGTGCAAATGCAATATAATCATCTTCCCTAAGGTTTGACTTGTAAGGTACTAAAAAGATTTTGCTATGAGGCCCAATAACTTCCAGTTATAAGATAGAAATACATGATGACTTATTGGGAAATCAAGTCCATCCATTATTATCATGCTTGCATTTATAGAAAGCCAACTCCTTCATATCTAACTGAGAGTGCTATTATTATTATTATTAACATGTATTTATATAGCGCCAACATATTGTATCCCTGTAAAGTAAATGTGATTATACAACTTAAGGTGGCCATAGATGTCGGCACACGCCACACACGATCCGAAAATCGTACGAATCCTCGATTCGTACGATAGGATCTGTGTGTCTATGGCCACCTTAAATCACATGAATTAAATACATAGAACATATGGAGATACATACATCACAATCAATACCGGTGCAAAAGGTGCTAGAGGTTTTGCATCAGGTTGGGGTGCCAACGGCTGAACACATACCTCTTGCTATTTCTAATTCAAATTTTGTAACAGTAAGGGCCACACTGCTGATCTGACCAAGCCAGACCAAGTATAACAAGCCACGTAATTAATAGAGACAGTTGGGAAGGATTCAGTAAATCTATTGGATCAGAAAGTGCACCTCATGGAGGCAGAGCAGTGACGTGGAGGGGGTAGGATGATGGTTGGGGTGGAGTTATGCTGTTGATGTTTGGGACCGAGTAGTTATGTCAAGGGGAGAAGGAATGATATAGGCGGGTAAAGGGGTCGGGCAGATTGAGAAGACCATCCCACAGGATTTTGTCCAGGTTTCAGGGTTTTCTGGTTTTGAACCAGGCAAATCATTCTATCCATGGGCTGTCTGGTTCAAAATTAGACAAGTGCTAGCCCTATTTGGGCCCCTGTCATGCTCTGTGTAAACGTGGCCATACACAGTCTGATAAAAGCCGCTGACAGATGATGTCTGCAGCTTAGTGGCCCTTGTATGGGGCCCTCCATTGGGCTTCCCCAATTGATATCTGGCCGAAAATTGTCCAGATATCAATCGGACAGGTTTATAAATCCCACCAGAGCGAACACCGCATTTGCACGTTGATATGATCTTTGCTGTGTTACTGTCATTGATCAGATAAACCCTATATATGTTTAAGCTGCCTGAAATGCAAGGTAGCAGGCATGCTATTGGGAACCTAGGTTCTACTGACCTGCTCAGATACAGTATACAATACAGTATAAATACCAAGATAGTAAACACTGAGGATGCTTCATACAGAAACTGGCACAATATGTTGTGATCCTATAAGCATGGGAAGGCAAGGTGCAAAAAACTAGCCTATGTTTTGCTCTTGCTCTTTGCACCTTCCTCTGCCATCATACATGAGCCCCCATAGTGTTTTAGTTTAACTGCATGAGTATTGTATTGTAGAACTACTTCTAGGGATAACTATACAGGCTGAGTATTTGCTTAATACATATTGAAGCATAGGAGTTGATCCAGTGAGACCCCCATGCCTAAAGAATTACAGGAAGATTGATACTATTTAAACATTGTTTTGTTGTTATTGTACAACATTGTATAATATAGGCTGAAAGTTTCCTAAATTATTACTTTGGCTTATGGGGGCCACTAGTCCTTGGCATGTCATTTTCCCTGAGGAGAGAGGCCAAGTGGTGAAGAAGAATGCACAGCAGGTGAGAGAGAATGAGGGAACGAGATTAAGAGAGTGAAGGAGTGATAAGAAAGACAGAGTGGCGAGCTGAGATAAAGCAAGAGTGAGAAAAGTACAAGCCAAGAACAAGGTGACATTCAAGCAGCTGAGGACATAACATGGAAGGGACCTGAGGGGAACATAATAGGAGAGGAGGGCTGCAAAGAGATAATAGAGGTATGTAGTACCGGGAGGGGGGGGGGTTGTGGGAAAATATACTGGGATAGGATGGGGTGATAGTAGATGCAAATTCAGGGGTATGAGAGAAGGATATAGTACGGCAAAACCAGAGATGGGAGGGAAAGCTTATAGTGGGGCGATATAAAGGGACAAGAAGGTATGGTTGAACCAGGGGAAACAAACTAGTCAGTTAGCAAAGACAATGAACCAAATAAGACACTGCTTACTGGATAATAAAAATCACGAGTGTCAACTATCAGTTAGGGACTGACTGTCACAAATCTGTTTGCGGTGGCATCTCTTTAAACAAACCCTGAAATTGCTGGGAAATTAACTTATTTCTGGTCAACAGTTACAGTCAGTCTGAATTTCCTTCCTTTATGAATGCACAAAAACATGTGCAAATTCAGAACCAGACAATTCAGCCTGCACATGTCACAGGAAAGTCAGGTTACACTAGAGGGGGACATACAGGCCATGGGTTCTCTTCTTAAAGTGATACTGACGCTTAAAACTACTTTTTAAAATGTGAATGTACATTAAAAGTTACCGATAGGTCAGGTTGATCGTTTTTTGCTGAGAGGTTTGTTGTCTTGTAAGTAAGAATCTGTGGCGTTTCGCTTCGCTGAACGCTTACCGAAACGGCGAAAAATTCGCAAAATGGTGCTGGCGTCACATTTTTGACACCGGCGTCTGCATTTGTACGCCAGTTTCTCGAATCACGGGAGTTTGCCACGAATTTGAGCCTGGTGAATACATTCGCCCGTCACTACCTGTCAGTTAAAGTTTCCAATGCTAACTCTTGCTGCACAAATATGGCAGCCCACTTAAACAGGAACATGGGGCATCAGGTAATGTAAAAGCATTATGCAAATACTTTATGGCAAATTTATAAGTAGCTTTCAAAGGCAATATTATGATAGATGTAAAAAAGTTTAATTTCTGGTGTCAGTTTCTCTTTAAGTTACTTAAAACTAACTTTTATAAATGTAGCGAGTGATATTCTGAGTCAATTTGCAATTGTTCTTCATTTTTTATTATTTGTGGTTTTTGAGTTTTTTTTACCTTTTATTCAGCTGCTCTCCAGTTTGCAATTTCAGCAATCTGGTTGCTAGGGTCCACATTACCCTAGCAAGCATGCATTGGTTTGAATAAGAGACTATACTAAAAAAAAGGCCAATTGAAAAGTTGCCAATAATTGGCCATTCGATAACATACTAAAAGCTAACTTAAAGGTAAACTACCCCTTTAAAGGACCTGACACATGCACAGAAAATGAAACAGGTTATGGTTGTTGTTTAAGAGACTTGCCGATACGACTATTCCTGCCCACATTACCAGTAGTCAGCCCCCCTTTATTTGTTTTTGTGTGTATTCAGATAACCAACCTGACCCCCCCCCCCCTTAAATGCCCATTAATCCCTTTGTACTTTCAAATAAATGAATGCCACCTGTGTGTGGAACTTGTCTCCATATATATTTTGAGTTATAGATTAGTGTGGGAGTTTTATTAGGACTTCCATATCCATTAGTGGCACCTTATATCAAGTTAAATCTCAATAGAGCCGGCCAGACAGAGGCCTAATGGCATGTCTAGCAAGTGATAAATATTTGACGATAAGTAGAGTTTTGGCTGGCTAATTCCTTATGTAGGATAGCTCCAGAATCTATACAGGCATGCAAAATGGGATGATTTCTCTCTGGAACTGACCGTGCCTTAAAATATTTCCTCATTATTGCAATATACGATCATTTGGGTCATTATGAACAATCTGAATTTATTAAAGGGGATTTCATTTTTAGAATACTGCGGGCAGCGCTATTGTAACCATTTGTAATCGGTCTTCACTTTTTATTCTTTGTGGGTTTTAAATGGTTTAACTGCTTGTTTTGCAGCGTCCCAGTTTAGATATCAAGCTGTTGTGTGTGTTCCACTCAAAGGGGTTGTTCGCCTTTAAACTAACTTTGAGAGTGATACTCTGAGACAATTTGCAATTTATTTGTGTTTTTTTGAGTTATTTAACTTTTTATATTCAGCAGTTCTCCAGTTTGCAATTTCAGCAATCGGGTTGCTAGGGCTCCAATTACCCTAGCAGCTGTGCATTGGTTTGAATGCTATACTGGAGAATTGGAGAGGCCCTGAATAACTAGACGAACAATAAAAAGTATTATAACAATAAATGTGTAGCCTTACAGAGCATTTTTTAAGATGGGGTCAGTGACCCCTATTTGAAAGCTGGAAGGAGTCAGAAGAAGAAGGCACTTAATTCAAAAACTACAAAAAAAAAATAATAATGAAGTTTAATTAAAAAGTTGCTTAGAATATATATATAATTAGGTATGTTAGCTTGAAAGTTGAACCACCCCTTTAACTTAGCAACCAGGCAGCAAGTTTCAGTGACCAGTGCCAGACTGAATTCCCTTGGGCCTATTGGGGGACCTGACCTTAAGGGTCTGCAACCAACTGCAACCTGCCAATGTCACCCACCCACTGCGTATCTCAGTACACTAGAGGCCAATGGCACCCGTCCAGCCACCACTGACGTCAACTCCCCACTGCCAGTCTCTGGGGCTGGATGAGGAGCAAAGATTTCTCCAAGTATATGGGGGGCCAGTCCGACTCAGTGACAAAATAATAAGAACACTACAAAACCAGATTCACAACAAATCTTCTTTCTGGTTGCCATGTATGGCTGATCCTGGCAACCAGACAGCAATTTTAGGTTTCTAGATAAAGGCAGAATAGAAAGGCAAATGGATGAACACCACAAACATAGGAATAGGAACAAATTGTTTTTACAATACAAATAGTTATATTGTACTGAAAAAAAGTTAATTAATGAAGAAAATGCCTTTTATACAATTAAATGTCATACTATATATGTCCCATTTATAAAGCACAACCTGCACGGCTGTACAATAGAACATACAGATTACATACAAATACTGACTAATACTGACTAATACAGGGTTCTGCTCTAGAGCTTACAATCCTAAAATCTATTGTTGCATTAAAATCTTCCAGTGGAGGAGACATGGTATTTAAAGTGCTAAGAAGCTTTGCAGCCATCATGGATTCAGGAACCCGGCCCAGTATCTGTGTCTGTATTTCAAGGCAAAGGAAGGAAAGGAGAGTTTTACTCTTGTGCCAAGTCCTGTTAGCGCTGAAGGACAGTAGGAAATGTTGCTCCGTTATATTTTGTAGTGATACCAATCAAGGTTACCCAAGGAAATTGAGAAAAATCTCTAAAATTCATATCGCATGTCATAAGCTACATGAGCGACTGACAATGCACTGAAGATGCAACAAGTCTCACACTATATAAAGTTAACAAATGACAATGTTCAGTCATGATCCAAAACACATTCAGACCAAGGACTTGACTTGTGAGTGTTTCCATGTGTCAGTCATGCAGAAAAATGCCAGGATGCCTCTAAACCTACATTTTCTGGTGTCCCCACGTTGTACCCGGCCCAGCAGGCACACATAGTGAATAGTGACATTAGTCTTCTAAAAAGATCTCGGGAGACACAAGAGCTTAAGAAGTGCTGCATGGAAAGGGTGAGGCGCAGTGAAAAGGTTCCATCAGTTCACTATAGTCAATGTTCCTATGATTAATATTTTTCCTGAACTTTTGTAGCTCCCATTTTTCATACGCACTCTCCTCTAAAGCTTATGTTGGAGCCGCAGAGTGCTGGGTGTCAGAGACAGGGGGTTATGTGTGTATGAGACCCAATTATGTAGAAACTGTCAGATCCCTCTACAATAAACCATATTGAGTCTAAAACATAAAACAGGCCAAAATATTATGTATTGTGTGGCAGAGGGATACATTTACCTGTTTTCATCAAACAGACATATTTGTGAGCAATTTGTTTACCTTTCGGATGGGGGACATTGTTAGTACTCTCTTGCCACTTATGGGGTGTTGATTGATGAGCCCCACTAAGGTCTGACGCAGGCCTGGTGTGGGCACAATTTCAGCCCATTAGAAGCCATGTCTGCTGATGAAGCTCATTTGGCGACTAATTATAGAACTCATTAGGTTGTACATCATTTTAGCATCTGGCCATGTGAATTTTGAGAAATGGCCCCATTCTGTCTCAGCATTCCTGCTTCTCCACAGTTTTTGTCCACTTCTACACTTAACCCCTTCTCTGAATACAAAGTTGCTCGTTTGCAAGTGTGGGTAGTACAATATAATGGCTTTCTTTCTAACCTGGGTCCAACGGCATCATCTGAGTGCAAGAGATGGAGCCCATGACTGTTACTGTATGAAATAAGATGTCTCACTGTCTATTGATTTTATGTGGTGGGAGTTTAAGAAATGCCTGGCAAGTAAATGAGCTTTTGTCTCTTTCTGGGCATAATTCTATTAATGCATATGCATGGTAGCAGCCATATTTATTACAATAGTTTCCAAAGCTGCAACATCTCTTCTAAGGATCAAAAGACATTTTTTTCTGTGGTGGATAAGGTTGCCACATGGCCAACAGGAATGATACCCGGTGCCAATACGATCAGTAAAATGGGAAAATGTTACCAGAAATGAATTGAAGACCAGTATTTGGATTTCAAAGGTAGTTGATATTGTTTATGGAGAAAGCCCTGTACTCACAATAAATGATGTCATATGAAAAATAAATGGCTTCCATGCCCTAGATTTAATACAACACAGAGAAATACATGAACTGCCCATATTCTTTCCATCTGGGACAATCAAGTGGGATTGTCTGAGATAACAAAGCAGGCGCCATCTTTCCATTGACCCTAAGAATCATTTGGGCATCTTCAGTTGCCTCTTCATGAAAGCAGATAAGTTAAGGGGGAGATTTATTATGGGGTATAAAAAACAGCGAGATAATTTGCCACTCATCACCAGGCAGAACTATGTAATAAGTGGAGTAAAAATTGCATCTTTTTTTACGTTTTTCTTTCAGCAACTTCCGACGGCTCTTACTCTCAAAGGTCTGAAGCAGTGTAAAAATAACGGCAGAAAATCTGACGTTCACATGGTGTAAAATAGCACACACTTTCATAAGTTTGCTATTTATTTTACACCACTTTTTACCCCAATTTTTGGGCAAATTTAATTTTACATAGCATTATAAATAGGCCCCTAAGCGCAGCAAACTCTATGTATTTTTCTTTATAGCACTACATGTGAACGCTGCCCTGTAATGCAGAACAATACATTAATAGAAGAAGCTAAATAGAGCTTATAAGTGGGCAGTATGCTGCCCTAGGCCCAGGCCTGTGTGACTTCTCCATAAATGCAGGCTTCACAGCAAATATACAATTTTATAACAACTAATCACCACTTTTTGCAGCTGCAACAATGGGGATAGCACCCTGCTGACTGCCTTTAAAGCTTACAAAACTTGTCCTGTGAACATTCTTGTGGTCTTATCACCTTTCTAAGAAATGCCAATATTCACTTCTCCTGCTGGCCTGTCAGAGCCCTAACTGATAACCTATAATGAGAAGCTCACCCCCTGCTGTGACAGTTTAAGCTCCACCTAATCCGAAGGGTTTGGAGGGTTATGGAACCAAACTGTACCTTCCTCCTGTTACAGCCAGGAACTTTCCTTCTCTTAAGGTAGCCATACACAGGGAGATCCGCTTAATTGGTGCCACATTGAGGTGGGCGATATTGGGCTGATCGATCGTGGGCCCTAGGGGTCGGTTTTTGGGCAGATATCGATCGGGGAAGCCCATCTGAGGGCCCCACACACGGGCCAATAAACTTCTGACTCGGTCTGTCTATCATGCCAAGCTTCATTGACATGTCATGCCAAGGGCTAACTGATTCCTAATAGTGATGGGTGAATTTGTCCCGCTTCACTGAAAAATTTGCGAATGTACTGCGAAAATTTTGAAACGGTGAAGAATTCACAAAACACATTGAAGTCAACGGGCGTCCAAATAATTTAGACGTGCAGCAATTTTTATGCCCGCGACTATTCTGACGCTTGCCAAAATTTTTTGATGCGCAGGATTTTTCGCCAGCAAGTTTTCATCACAGTTTTGTGAATTTACATTTTTACATTTGCCGAGAATTCGCACCTGTCGAGTTTATTCAGTCATCGCTAATTCCTAACCCTGTCATGGCCCTTCAGCTCCATGTTTATGCAACATACTAAAATACAGAGGTGCATAAAAAAACAATTAAAGGCTCTGATAATAACTTTTCCACTTCTGTGACTGCTCCTATTTTACATCAGATATTCCATAAACTGAACTCCTCAAGCTCAAACTGAATTTCATAGAAGATTCATTGTTCAGCTGAAGGGCTAAAGCGAGATAAATTGACCCAAAATAATCACACCACCCACTTTCCACATTTCACTGTCCTTGTTTCTTTTCCCATGGTGCATTCTGTGTTGCAGGCTGTTGTGGCATGGCATCTGAGAACATGAAGTCGTTGATAAACCATTATTTCCTCGGCCTGTGACTTCTCTGCTGGAAAACTGTCCCTCTTTCTTGTGCAGGAATAAATCAGTAGAAAATATTGCTTGCATGTTAATGATATTTTTAGAAGACTTGTGACCCACTTAAAGGAGCATGCCTGTGATCTGTACCTGCTTGATTTCACACTTCATACCTGCTTTTATTCCCAGAAGCATATAATATGTGTATGAACCCTTTAAGCCATTTTGGCCCCTGACGTGCACATGCTAGGTGCCAGCTCCCTCATTTTCTCTCCTTGCTTCTATAAATGCCTATATTCAGCAGGGAATGGAAGAAGCCATGTCCTGTGTACATTTTGCTGATGAACATGACAGCCAGCTTTATTACATGGCAAATGGATCAGCAACAGTGCTCCTCCCAGCGCCTACCTACAATAACCGCTCTGTTCCTCTAAAATACCCCAACACAAATCTCCCAGCTGACCCTCCTGCTCTTTGCTTTAATACTAATAGGCCCATTTTAATAATGATGTTTTGGAAGCAATTTGAGGCCATGAGTGTGTCAGCTTGCTTGTTACTAAAGAGAGCAAGGAAAGCATTTTAATAGATTCCCTCTGACAGAGGACGTGTCTCAGGGCTGAAAGGCCGTGGCTCTGTGCATCATGGGAACCATACAGCCAAATGGGAAAATAAAGCAGAGCAGCAGAGGTGGGCTTCATTCCCTGTCACCCTCCATATCTTCAACTTCACTCCAACAAATTGTCTTCATTCACACTCGTTCTCAATCCTTCTGCCCATCATTAGTTTTCAGATCTCATTTGTGTCTGACTCTGGGAGCTAGACAAACAGTTAGGTATGGCAGCGACACTTTTATGGCAGTAATAGTTCCACCCAGTTGGATATTGGTAAATTGTGCACATTACAGTACAATTGACAGAGTACATTAAATCTTTCTTGCTAGGGAGGCTTGTATGGTAACAACATAACAGCAGACCCAGTGGGGGTCCTGACTTATAATGCCATGAAACTTCTAGTTCCACAACTGTTAAAAGCATTGCACAGCACTAACAGTTTTCAAATAAATATACAGGGGGCCTAAAAATTAGTTGACAGTCAGCACTGTATTGGTCTATGAACTTGGGCACTATCTGCAGGGAGTTTGTATGTTCTCCCATAGCTTGTGTGAGATTTCACTGGATGCTCTGGTTTCCACCCACAATCCAAAGACAAACATGCAAGATAAAAGATGTACTGCATTTTTCAGAATTATTTGGCCAAGAGAGCATTACATTGTGCAAATCAGTCTACCTCCTCAGAGCAATCATGGCTGCCTCCACTGATACAAATAATCAGAAATATGCACAAAAAAGAATTCTCCTGCGCAGAGAGTAGTCCATGTTGACATGTTTCACTAAAAATGGATATAAATATAAAATGAATATACACTCTATTGTAATTATTTTAATGTAACATACGACAGAGAACTTTACAGAGCAGGTTTCAGCTTTCACATCAGTGCCTGGCCCAAGTGGAGCTTAAAACATGTTCATAAGGATCCAGTTAACCTGCCACTATGGGGCAAATTTACTAAAGGGTGAAGTGACTAACACTGGCGAAAATTCACCAGCGTGACGTCATTTCTGGACTTCGCCGATTTACTAACGGGCACTGGCGTAAATTCACTAGCGAAGGATACTGTAGAGCTACTTCGCACTCTTAACGCCAGGCGAATTTTCGCTCTGGCGAATGGACGTAACTATGTAAATTCAGTAAGATGCGGATTTTAATGAACGTTACCTCTTGCGCCAGACTTGCTTTCGCCACCTCAGACCAGGCGAAGTGCAATAGAGTAGATACTAGTTCCTCAAAAAAAAAAATGAAAATCTTTCTCAAAAAACGATTGCGACTATTCAATTTTTTAGGGTGATAGGCTGCAAAAGATCTGCAGCCTATCTGTTTGTTTTAGGATACCTGGCTTCCCCCCTACATTTCCTAACATATGGCACATAAACTATACACTGGGCTCATGTGTAGGGCAATATAACAACTCTATTTTCTTTTTTTAAGGTTTCCTGGGCTTGTGTAGTGTAATGTATATGCTGCAACATATACGTCCATTGAAATTTAATTTCAAACCGTATGCAAATTAGACAATACTAGCGCAACTTCGATTTGCTTGCCGAATTAACGCTAGCGAAACTTTGCCTTTACGCAACTTTGCATTTTAGTGAATTAGCATTGTCCTGGCGAATTTTCGCCTGGCGAAGTGTGGTGATGTGTGCGAAGCCATCACTGGCGAATTTCTGGAGGTTAGTGAATTTGCCTCCATGTTTCTAGACAGTGGGAAGCAGGTACAAGAAACCCACACAAACCAAGAGGGAACATACATAAAATGAATATACCTAAAACACTGCTGTCATCATAATGCCACTTTCTTTAAATAAAAATGTATTTTTAAAATATACGAGAGTGCAGCTGTGCTTGTTGCAGACAGGATGGCATAAGATAGTGAAGGCCACTCTTTTGCATAGACTGTGTGCCCATAATACTCATTCATCCAGTGACAAAAGAAAGTTAAATTTCCCCATAGTCTGGGAAATATTATGCATATATGGCAAAACCTGCTATTACAGGTATGGAATCTGTTATCCAGAATGCACGGAACCTGGGGTTTTCCAGATAATGAATCGTTCCATAATGTGGATCTTCATACCTTAAGTCTACTAGAAAATAATTTAAATATTATGAAATAAACCCAATAGGCTGGTTTTACTTCCAGTAAGGATTAATTACATCATAGTTTGGATGAAGGACAAGGTACTCATAACTCCCAATATTCAAAAATCAAAAAGATGAACAAAGGGTTCTGCTGCACATATCGCGTCGACTTTTTTATATCACGTCCATTCTTTATATCACGTCAAAATCGAGACTGTCCTGTGGGAGGTTTTATACTGCTTTATTATTACAGAGAAAAAGGATATTACTGGGAAATGGCCTTCGTGTAATTCAGAGCTTTCTGGATAACAGGTTTCTGAATAGCAGATCCTATACCTGTATACAGTTATTGTGAACTACAGCTTTAGCAGTGGAAGTAACTGGTCACCAGTGCAAATGCATATATTAGTAAAGATCCCCGCTGGGACATTGTACTCTAAGGCCTCTAGCGGTTGCAGGGCCTGCTGTCTCCTTAATACCTGTAATTCTCAGCAGGTCCTAATAAACCCTGGGGAAGTGAGAGTATTAGTTCTAGGCCCCACTGTGAAAATTGCCCCTTCAGATTATGACCTATTTAACAATTTTATGTCCAAGGCCCAACAATTTTATTATATGTATTACTTTCCATTGTCCGAATGGTTTAGCTATTGTTAACAATCGGGTGTGTATAATTGTTTACCTGGGAGCATATGCAAATGCCGATGTATTCTGCTTCCCAGTGTATTGTTGTGGACAAATACCCATGCGGTGCAGATCACATGTTTTAATTTAATGTTGTAATTGCAATGTCACCTGGAGGTTCAACATCCCCGCCCTACCTTGTCTTGCTCAATCCACATCTCAAACCCCATTTCTATCAAGTCGTAGATTAAAGACAGTTACTGTGTGAAGGAAGCTCCATCTGAAAGTGGAATTGTGGGAATTATTAGAGGGGCTCTCATGGTGCCGAGCGAGAGGGAGCAATAATGTTACATACACAGCACAAAAATACTAACACATGTTGGATTCCACAGGTCCCTAATTCATCTGTAACTGCCTCATCTTTGCCCAGAGAATTCCTTCAGTGACTAATGTTAACAATTAAGGATAATTGAATTATTAAAGTTTTTAAATAGATGAATAGTCAGATGGGTCCCACACCAGAGACAGACACAGGGCATCATACAGGCTCTGATTTACAATCCCTCGCGAGAAACCTTCACTGAAATGTTTACATTGGGAACAGCAGTTTTCTTCAAACCCAATTATTTTGATTTGCCTTTAACCAGATCTCGAGCCTCCCCTGTGCTTTTGTTTTGACGTTTTATTTGGAACAGGCCGAAGCCTGCTGTAGAGTTCTCCAGAGTTGACTGCGTTGTTAAGGCAACCAAAGATAATGTTTTTTTATACAAAAGCTGGATTAAACGATGAAGGGGGGTCCTGGACACTACTGGAAAGTCTTCAGCTGTCAATGGGTTGTGGGTAATTGTTAAAAAAAAAAAAACAACAGATGGAGAGTTGCAGCCACATATATTAAAAATAAATACCCCAGCTGTCTTAATTTTGGTGAGACATTCAAGAAATGTCAAGGGTCTGGGCTGACTAAATTAATGGAAATTGAAAAGGTCCAAATCCAGCCAAAAGGTTGTGTCCAAAATAGTGATGTGCCGGTTAAAACTCAATCAGCACCTTACCTTAATCAGCACCCAACAAAATGCTGCTGTTGGGGTTGCCTTCTTTCCCCACCATTATTTCCAGGCGGAGAGGATGATGTCACAGGTGCTGATGATGTCACTGGGTGGGGTTATGATGTAGCAATTTTCTGATCGCCATGTCAATCACAGGGAGTATTGCCCAGTTTTCCTAATTTGGAAAACCGGCAGGCAGTTCTGAAACTGTGCAGACAGATGGCAACCCTAGTTGCCGCTGTAGGACCCCCACCCATATCTTCCAGCTTTAAACTTCTGCATACATCTCTGGTTCCATGACATGGAATCTTCAGGAGCAGAGCTGGAGTATACTTCCCAAGTCGGACCTGCACCCAACCAGAACCCAAATTTTAACCTGAACGTACATGCCCTGCTGGTAAACTTGTGGGTCTCACAGGGTTCAAAGCATTCTTGCTGAGTTGACGTCTTTGTGGCGTGAATTTGGGCCTGAACGTAAACTCTGTGTGAAAGACTGAGCGATTCTTCTCTCACAAAATAATACAGGACATAAGCGGCCTGTTGTAGTAAGTAAAATTCAGACAGGTATTTGGAATGAGTGATTGCAAAAGTTTTCCATACAAAATAAAGTGGGAATTAAAGAGATTTCCCTTACCAGCGTATTTCTTTCGCATCACTACATATTTTAATTTACCAGTTTCTTTTGCAAACAGTGAGAATGCAGCTGATTTACTGCTGCTAATAAAAATGCCTTAGAGGGAAAACGAGCACCTTGAAGATGAAAATAGGGCTGTATACATTTAACATCCTGTACTCACAGCCACTATGTTTTTATGTGTGTGTGTCTGTGTGTATTTGGGGACGGCAGGTGTAATCCATGACCCCTCCTAGATTTTTGCTATGCCTGACAACACCTGAAGTCAGGTATTGCCATGGACAGGCACCTTTTGTTAAAGTGGGTTGATTATTCTGTGTCTAATAGTTACATTAGACCTTGTATGGGCCAAAATTACAGTTTCCCCAACCAACAGATAGTCGGTGCTCATCCAGATATTCATTGGGCTCTCCCAATCAATATTTAATTCTTCGGAAGTCAACTTGGAAAGCTTGAAAATCTGATCAGCATATGGTCCTCATCTGACAATCAGATCAGTCTGCCACTTGGGTAACTAAACCAGAAAAGCACCTTCTTATAATTCAGCCTCACCAAAAGAAAAATCTTCCCATGTATGGTACATTGGGTTGGTGACCCCTGCCTCTGCCTTTATACCCTGCTCTGTTATTGGGGCGATCATTTAAATTTTGCACTTTGGTTGTTGTATTGGATTTTATATTTGAATTTGAAATTCATTGAATTTATTTTGGGTGGTACAGGTATGAGACCTGTTATTCAGCATGCATGGGATCTGAGGTTTTTCGGATAAGGGCGGAGGCACACGTGCAGATTCGGGGAGATTTAGTCGCCTGGCAACTAATCGCCTCTTCTTTGGGGCGACAAACTCCCTGAACTGCCTTCCCCCTGCCTTCCGCCTGTTAAAATGAAAAATTGCCTGTGGCAATGCACTTGCGACGCTTTGATTTCCGAAGTCGCCTAAAGTTTCCTTGTGAGGCAACGTCGGGCGACTTTGGAAATGGAAGCACCAAGAGTGTTTTCTTATTATAGCAGCTGGAAGGCAGTTTGGGGAGATTGTCGCCCCGAAGAAGAGGCGATTAGTCGCCAGGCGACTAAATCTCCCTGAATCTGCCCATGTGCCCCTGCCCTAAGGGTTTTTTCTGTAACTTGTATCACCATATACTATCACAAGTCTACTAAAAAACAATTTAAACATTAAATAAACCCAATAGGGTTGTTTTTGTCTCCAATAAGGATTTATGATATGGTAGTTAGGATCAAATACAATGTATACAAAATCTCTTTATGGCTGTGACATTGAGCAGTGTGTTTCATGGTAACATTGAGAACCAGACCATTCTCTTCCCCTTGGTTTCCTCTGTTTATTTCTGTTGATTCTCCCTTTGCGCTTACTTTGAACTGATTCTCCCTCATATACATTATCTTTGGGATGCCGATGAAACAAGCTGGCAGTGACCTTTGTCTGTGATGCTTTCCCCGGCCTGATTATCTCTGCCCCATATGTACTTACACAAAGAGCGAAACTGACCTTTTCTTTTGTACCTTCCCCCCTCGGTCACTAAAGAAGATAGGGAGAGAGTTGACCTTTCATATTATTTGGACAGTGCTCTCTCCCAGTGGGAGATGACAGAGGATGGATGAAGTGCTCCAAAGCTGAATAAATCCTGTGTATATAAAGGGACATTGTTAATCCCAACTCTGTTTAAACACTGTCTGAGTACTCTCCCTGCACAGGGGTCTTACATACAGAGATATTCTACAAATAAACACTGCACACAGGAGTCCTGTGTATTGATCACTTACACCCCACCTTCTTGTAAGCAAACACACTGCAGTATAAAGTAGTGAAGAGTATGCCCTGCCCGGGGTGTGAATGCTCTGTGCCCTTACAGACAGTCATTGTTACTCTGTCTATTTATACACTGTCTGCAGATACATTATCCCTACAACATTATCCCCACACAATGAGCTCAGATAAATAAACAGTCCTCCAGCTATGTACATGCAGGGTGTACAGAGAGATCTTGTATACAACATTAAGCAATCAGAGCAAGACAGTGACCCACAAATCCTGGAGCAAATTAACATCAGGAACGTCAGCGGCTGAAAGCAATGTTAAAATTCCAAAGACAGGGATAGGCAGCCTTTAGGGTTCAGGATGCTGCACAACTGCAAATCCCATCAGGCCTGCACCAGCTAAGGGAGGGATGTGATGTGTTTTGCTTTCCCTACATTAACAACGAAGCTTAGGTTGAAAAAAGACACATTAATCAAGGTTAATCTTCTATCTGATCCCGTGGAAAGCAAAATATACCTCTTATGCTCTCTCTTTGTACCTTGGGACCTTTGGTCGGAGAATATACCAGAACAGCCCACGTATGGCTTCCTTAAGTACATGTATGTCTGACCTGTTAGCCAGTATTTTCGGGACATGGGATATTCCGGATAAGGGATCTTTCTGTAACTTTGATCACCATACCTTTTTGGCCCGTGTATGGGGCCCTGTGACGTACTTCCCCGATCGAGATCTGGCCCAAAGTCGGCTAGATCTCGATCGGATGGGACTAAAAATCCCGTCAGATCACGGCCACATCTGTTCGTTGATGCGGTCCTGCGATCCGACTGCCCGTTACTATTCGACTATTCGTTAGGATCCGATCGTTGGGCCCTAGGGCCCACGATCGGATCAGCCCGATATTGCCCACCTCAAGGTGGGCATATCCGGGAGAGATCCCCTTGTTTGTCGACATCGCCAAACGAGAGGATGTATGGCCACCTTTACAGAGAAAAGGAAATCATTTTTTAAAATGTGAATTATTTGATTATAATGGAGTCTATGGAAGACGAGCTTTCTGTAATTCAAATTCGCTTTCTGCATAACGGGTTTCTGGATAACGGATCGCCCATACCCGTATATGCTAACGTTCCTTCCCATGTGATACGCATAAAAATGCAAGGTTATTGTGAGGAATATTTACAATTGGGCCCAATTTCTGTACCGGTCCCTGTCCATTTACTTGCTGATTCTTAAGTGGAGGCTGAAAGAAAGAACAGTTTCATTTATGCAACCCATAGAGAAAGATTAATAAATATATGTTACAAAATGCTTGCGTGTGATATAGAATCGATACAACATAGGTGTTTCCCAGCCATATATACCCTTTAATAAATGATTTGCTTATGTATATTTACACGTCCCACTATAAATATATCTCAACTATGACCCTTTTAGTATCTATTGGAATAAGGGAGAACTGGTACTCGAAGTTGCAAAACTTCAGAAAGGCAATATAACTTTGAACTGGAGCTCTACATAAATATTATACCTGTATTTATTTCTTACCAACCAGGTTTAACTTTATATAGGGGCACATGATTAGGTAAAAAAAATCACAGTACCCATAATGGCCCTGCCTGAAGTCAGCTGGCATGCCCGGTCCTCCAATAATGTATAAGGGCGTTCCGATTAGCCCAGGCTCTCTGAAATAGCAAGAAGCGGATTGGTAGCAAGAATTTCTTTTTAAAGAGTAAATGGGCAGACAGATGGGATCTTGGGAAGATGGATGGCCTTTCTTTTTCTATGACAGCTTCAAGTCTATTAGTAGCAAATAGTTTCAATAAAGAGAGAAAGCAGAAATGCCCTGAAAGGGCAGCTCCCCTGTATTATGTCCCCATACCTAAATAAATGAAAAGTCTAAAAAAAAATGTTGCTAGCTATTGTAAGGCACAGAGTGTCTACTCCCTCGTGCTACAATCAACGGCCCAAGGACTGCTATAAAATGAACACTCTCCAGCTGAAGTAAACAGCCATAAAGATTTGTGTGGTCAGTAGAGATTGTGGTTGTATTACTACCTATTTTTTGAAAAGTAAAAATATAAGATATGATGTCATATGTATAAAAGGAAATTGACAAAGAAAGTTCAGTGTACTTTGCTTATTAATTGCTCTAATGAGCAGTTTTTGTATGTAACCTGTATGTTTGGTATATACACCCTTCTGTTGTGCAACTGTGGAATATTTCCCTTCACAAATAGATACAGACTAATAATAATATTCATAATAATAACTGATGGGGAACCCCTGCAAATAACCCCTTTATAGCTTAACTCTGAGTTCTGCTGTCTGAGGGAAAGGGCTGAATAAGGGAACAATCTTTTATTATGTCATCCGCATAAAGCAGCAGCCTTCATTACATTAGCCTATTGTGGGCTGGATTCTGGCCAGATTTTTCAGATTCCTTTAATTATTACATACCTTATCAATTAGGTCACCCATTATTTTTCTTCTTACAGTCTGGTTGGCACATTGAGCCCTCGCGAGCTGCAGTTGACCCCCTCCTGTTTAATAGATCTCGGTGGTAGTTGGTGGAGATTAAAATATGTTAAGCTCCCCATAGACGCAAAGATTTTTCTTGCCGACGACCGGTTTTACCGAAATCCTTCGAAATTATCGTGCGGTTAGTGGGATTTGAACGATTGTACATCTTACGATTTTTCGCCCGACATCTGTCAGGTTAAAAATTCTTTGTCGGTCCCAGTGCAACCTATCTATGTTTGCAGGGCCAAGTAGACAGCTACCCTTTGTTTTCCTGGCAAATTGGTCTTTTTAGTTGAAGAACAATTCTTACGATCGTTTCGAGATAATCGCGGTCTCACGATGACGATCGGATCTTTTAAAATCTTTACATCTATACCCAGCTTTACACCTCCGATACTCCACAGGTTATAAATTGATTCACTATGTTACAGGCTCCATTGTGGCCCAGTCTGTTTGATGCCCATAGATGTCATGTTTAGTGCAGATACCCCCTATTATATGTGCATACCTGTTGAGTGAAGTTTGTCATTGCGGCTGCAACACCTGAAATGTTCCATAAACACTTTAATAAATAAGTCCAATCAAATCTTAATTGGAGAGCAAGGAAGGCATTTACTGTGTCTGGGAGTAAACATAATTTATGTCTAATTGGATAATTGACATCAATAGACAGTTCCAGGTTGCGCCATTCAGCTTTATTCTGCACATTCCATATAAGCCACCCTATAGTTTTTTTCTTTTTTTTGCTTTAGCGCTTCCTTCATATTATTAATGTTTTTATTAACAAGTATTTATAAAATACCAACATATTCTGCAGCATTGTGCAAAAAATGTCACCCCCTAGTGCCTGGTTTTCTTGCACCAAACTTGATACTATGACATTGTAACGATAATCTTTTAAGCATTTACGCACTTCCATGTATCCAATAGTCCCTATGGGACTAGGGATCAATTGATGGGGCAGTAGCCAGGGGTCTAGAACCTTAAAGTAATCATGAGTGCAACTCACCAGTTGGCAGGGACAACTTCCACAAGTAAATCCCAACTCTAAAAACTACCCCGTCAGAAGGGGGGTTGTTTTGGTCACTTTAAATGCACTATTTTTAAATATTCCAAAAACACAGCACCTGAAAGCCTAACCGTTAAAAATAGCCCCTCAGACACGACTTCCAGTACTTGTCAACTGACAGTTGTTCGAAAAACTTTGTTTAAACATGGTATTTAGGCTAATGTCACACAAGGAGGAATGCCTCGTGTGCCCTTTGCCTTAAATTGCTTGGAACATCCCTGTCTAATATTTTCCATACTATATCCCCCATGGTACAAGTACAAGATTGACCTGAGCTGATCTGTGATCATATGTGCAAATCAGCTCTACCAGAGGAACAGGATGCTCCAGTTATTCCCATCCCTTTCAATAAAGATTTATTCGTGTGCATATAAGAAGGCCCCAAGAGCTGAACACAGATATTTCTAGC
The DNA here is from genome assembly GCF_017654675.1 of Xenopus laevis. Classification (NCBI taxonomy): domain Eukaryota; kingdom Metazoa; phylum Chordata; class Amphibia; order Anura; family Pipidae; genus Xenopus; species Xenopus laevis. Next base: position 33,666,568 of record NC_054385.1, read on the forward strand.
TACCCAATCTAGTCCAGTCCTTCGCTTGCTTCGTGTGCTGTTCCTTGTAGCCTTGGGAAAGTCATTTCATCACCTTATGCTTCCAGCATTAGATTGTATGCTCTACAGCTCAGGGACTATGTGTGAATTAAAGATTCTGTGTTCAGCATTGTGTACCCCCATATATAAGGAAATACTGAGGCTCACTATATAGAATATAGTGTCTCTTTGTTGGCAAGGATATACTGCCAGCAATATATACTACACTCCTACACCCGAGGCCTTGGCCTGCTGTAACCTGGCGGATTTCCCTGGGATATGTTAATGGGAGCACATGGTGCCTATACAAACACAGACTTTATTACTCACTATAAAACTTGTTACTATATTGGCAGCCTGACACCTGCAGTTACAGCTAAGCCTTCGCTGGAGAGAGACAGAATTAAAGAGTCACACTTATAGTATATATCTGCCAGCATGTCATGCACAGGGGAGCATGCGTCTCCATTGCTCAGACAGAGGAATCCCACGTATCAGAGGATCTTTATTTGCTCAATACAACAGTATCTGCCAGCAATGTTACTGCCAGATATAACTTCATGCATAAAAATCTTAAAATATAGAGTGGGTAAGATCAGCATTTCGGTTACCCATGTCACTGGGTAGTGGGGGGGCTGTGGCAGATCCCTACAACTGTCACACTAATTATAGTGAGGGGCTCAGCCTTGAGTCAAACCTATTTGTTGTGATCATGTCACAGCAATTAAACTGCCAGCCTTAGGAGACCTCAGAGAACGATGTTGCAGGGGAAGTTTACAATAGGTTAATTGAAAGGGCAGAGTGCAGATGAAGCTCCAACCAGGTGCAGGGAGTGAGCAATGCCCATTGCATGCTGGGACTGAGGCTGTTTCGGAGACTTTCCACCCCTGAATTCCTCTGAAGTAGTGAGGCCCATGAGGACATGAGAGGGTATTTAATGCCCACCATCATCCTCTCTCCCAGCCAAAACGCATAAGTCTTTTTCTGTACATTCCAGTTATTAAAGCTCAAATTATCACCCATTTATTAATCAGTTGTATGGCTCGTCTGGCTTTGAGTTGGTAGGACTGTGACTGATGCACAGCTTTCAGGGAGCTTGTTGGATCTTGTCCTCCACCCCATTAACCTTATAGACTAATGCGCTTGTTTTTCTTCTGACAGTTCCACTAATTGCTCTCTGAAAAGCAAACACAAGAATCAGACAACCCCATTTTCCCTTAAATTACTTTCAGATATATGGGGTGACCCCTCCTTAGCTTTCCCCCCCCCGCACTCACCTTCCCCCCACTACACACAGTATGAGCACAGGCAGGGAATTTGTTTAACCCCATTCCCCAACATAGCCCTTAGCCCATCTGCTCAGGGGGTGGAATAACGAATTGGTGGCCTGTCTAGAAAGGAAATGGCTGTCCAATTGGAGGAACCAAGAATGATGATGCTTTCTATGCTGACGTAGCTCCATTGGTAACTATATCTGGATGAAGGAAAATAAAAGGACAAGTAAAGCACCAGTAAATGCAAACATGGGTTTAGTGGGTTTACCATACACACAGAACTGATGTACCAGTCCCGATATACAGTAGAAACCTTATTTTCATAAACTGATCCTCTGAAGTGGCAGAAGTAAATTTGTTCCCTGATTAATAAAAACTTAATATGCTGAGTGGCTTTGCTCACACTCAACACATAGCCAAGGACAACAGGCACAGCTCCAGGGTACAAGTACAAGGTGAAAGATCTACCTCTGGGCTAGTGCAAATATGTTATATTCTGTGAACAAGATGCTACCACTTATTTACATAATTTAACAGCTGTCCAACTAGAGGCCCTTGGGACATATCTGGCCCTCTAGGAAAATTATATGTCCCCATTATTCTTAAGGACTCCATAGACATCTTCGTTTTGATATAATGTTGGTCAACACTGCTGTGTAGTTCATCCTTTGGATCCTTAGCAGTTAGGCAGGTTTCACATGGACAAAAAATAGAATTTGATAGAGGTTTCTTCAACTACTATGTATTTTTTATTATTACACTTACACTTACAGCTGAGAGTCAGTGAAAAGACATAGGGGCAAATTCACTAAGTGCCGAAGCGCCTAACGCTAGCGTCAATTCGCTAGCGTTGGGCATTTTTGTTACTACGCAAATTCACTAACGAACGCTGGCGTAACTTCGCTAGTGTTACTTCGCACCCTTACGCCTGGCGAATTTGCGCAACGGACGTAACTACGCAAATTCACTAACACGCACATTGTACTGAACGCTACCTTTTACACTAGACTTCCTTCGCCACCTCAGACCAGGCGAAGCGCAATAGAGTAGATAGGGATTGCTTCAAAAAAAGTTCACATTTTTTCTAAATCCCAAAAAACGCTGGCGTTTTTTCTATATTATGGGTGATAGGCTGAAAAAGATCCAAATTTTTTTTGGGGCTCCCCTCCTTCCCCCCTAGGTTTCCTAACTGAGGGCAACTTAACTATACAGTGGGCACATGTGTAGGGCAAAATAAAAATTTTATTTGATGTTTTGAAGGTTTCCCAGGCATTTGTAGTGCTGCTACATATTCCTCCATTGTAATTTGAATTTGGCACCGTATGCAAATTAACCATCGCTAGCGTAACTTCGCTTAGCGAATCAACGCTTGCGCAACTTCACAACCTTACGCTACCCCTGAGCGCAACTTCGGATTTTAGTGAATTTGCGGAGTGCTGGCGAAACTACGCCTGGCGAAGTGCGGCGAAGTTACGCCTGGCGCAACTATGAATCTTAGTGAATTTGCCCCATAGAGTATGGCTTAATACTGTGTGTTATCACAGGCATGGAATCTGTTATGCAGAATGCTCAGGAGCTGGGGTTTGCCAGATAAGCAGTCTTTCTGTAATTTGGATCTCCATGCCTTGTCTACTTAAAATAAAAATAAAAACATTAAATTAACCCAATATGATTGTTTTTTCATGTGGTCCGGTTTTATTACTACAGAGAAAAAGGAAATAATTTTAAATTGAATTATTTGATTAAAATGGAGACGGATCTTTCTGGATAATGAGTTTCCAGATAATGAATCCCATTCCTGTACAAGTTTTCATGAGTGTACAGGTTTAAGGGCTTATTTAATAAAGCAAGTGATCCTGGCCTGGGTACATGATACAGGGTGCCCCATCAGTGCTCCACATTACACTGGTGCCTGGCCCTGCTGCAGAGAGCTTTACTCTATACCCTTTTGTCAGTGCATCTGACAAAAGGTGCAGATACAAGGGAGTCCTGTACAACATGTCTGCCCTCTTCAGACTCTAGGTAGAGGGCTCCAGAACACCTTATATCCCCTTGTACTCCTACTTTTGTGTTCTAGTAAAGATGTACATCCTCAGAATGCACACTCCCAGAGGGATCAGGAGTACTGTGGCACAGAAGGTCCAGCGGTTTGTCTTTGTTGCTTGAGCAGGTGCAGGTCCTGTCAATCTTTCTGGACCTTTCCAGACATGAGCATCTGTTTCCCCCCCATGAGCCCTAAAATCTTTCCATCAGCTACATTGCAGTCAACCGTTTCTCATTCATTATTCTTGTACAAGACTCTTTCTGCCTTCATTTTACTCATTAACACAGTAATGGGATGTAAATATTTGATTTGTTTATGTTATTTGCCATTGTTTGTTATAGTAATGTTCTACATGGCCACCTTTCACACCATCTTAAAATCATTTGCTTAAGTAAAGTGCAGCACCGATGTGACACCTGCTGAGGTTCTTAGCAAGTTTACAATGCAGAGGAAAATGGCAGCTGGGACTAAGGGAATATGCCTACATGTTAGATTTTACATTTTCTGAGTGGAAGGAGGAGGGAAGCGAATCTCCTGAGCACTACTCTGGGCATTGGCAGTGCCGCAGCGGTGGGTACAAAGCCAGCCCTTCTCTGTTCTTCTCTACATTTCTCTACTTGGCTATTAATGAGATGTAACAGTTTTCATATCTCTGGCCATAGCATCCCTCCTGCTTTAACTCACTGTCAGTTTATTAGAACTGACAACAAGTTTTTTCTGTGTTTGACACAGATGTAAAGGGACAGGAGAGTGAATAATGGATAGGATTCCACGGAGCTGATGGCAACAGATTGCTCAGGCCCAACCAAATCACTGAAAAGCTCTGCAAGCTTATAGAAGCTGCAAGAAATGAGACCAGCTTTGTGGCTGGTTTTGGAGGTTCAAACGTAGTTATAGCACCAACACGTTTATTTAGAAATAAAATGTTCTGTTATACAGAACCTGTTATACAGAAATCTCTGAATTACAGGAAGGTCATCTCCCATAGACTCTTATTTTAATCAAATAAAGACATTTTTTTTAAAAAATATTTCCTTTTTCCAAAGATCCAACTAGCAGTTAAGCTGGCCATAGATGCAAAGATCCGATCGGACTTCCCCATCTCTAGACCTGCCACTATCCTTTCAGGTCAAGAAAAATAACAGATCAGCCGATGTTCTGCCCCTACAGCAATCGTACGAAAGTTAAGTCTGACAAAAGCTGGTGACACTCTCCCACTGAAAATGGTAATACACGCAGAGATGTTATCGGCAGCCGACAGAAATCTTTTAACCTGGCCGATTGACCAAACTACCGTTCTCCATGGGATGAAAAATGTCGAGACTCTCCACACACGGTCCAAAAATCTTATAAATCGAGGTTTCATACGATCGGATCTTTGTGTCTATGGCCAGCTTTAGGCAGGTTATATGTATAATCTACAGTCTGGTCATTTCCCTATGGGACCAGACTGTAAATTATATCCTTGTAAACGGCGCGTTCTGACATCAAAACGCGCCGTTTATAACAGGGGCCCCCTGAATTTGACGCTGCAGCCTCGTGCTTTTATATGGTCACATAACTACTCGGTGACTTATAATATCTTTATAAATTACAGTAGTGAGTACATTATCCAATATATATATATATATATATATATATTTGAATTCTCTGAAGAAACAGCACTCCCGTATATAAAAATATCAGTTTTTATTTCTGTTACATTCCAACGTTTCGGTCCCTGTTGGGACCTTTCTCAAGGATAACTCAGAAACATTTAGCCAATCTTAAATAGCCTTACAAATTCAAATCCTCCAATCAGTGCTTGTTATCCAAACTTAGTTAATTTCGTGATTTAACCCATTGTGACTTTCTTTGCCTTATTGTCATAAAAATACATTTTTTCTTTGGTAGTGCTATCATTACAAAACACTCATCCCTTGTACATCATAAATATTATAAATAAGTGCATAAGAACATGTGCAAAAAACAATTTCAAATATCGCATAATAAAAACCAGTGTGTATGTATATATATATATATATATACGTTGACAAATAAACTTCACTTTGCTTTATCTCATTATGAAGTCCTGGAGTGCATCATTCCTTGGAATATGACTATATATATATATAACTATATATATATATATATATATATATATATATATATAGATAGATAGATAGAGATATATATATATATATATATATATATATATATATATATATATATATATATATATATATATATATATATATATATATATATATATATATATATATATAGACTAGATTGAACTTGATGGACGTGTGTCATTTTTCTACCTAACTTATTATGTTATGTTCTCTGTAATAATAAACCAGTATCTTGTATATATTACAAACCTATACTGTATATAGTGGTGACAAAACTATCCTATTGTGTTTAATTAATGTTTAAAGGATTTTTAAGAAGCTTAAGGTATGGAGATCCAAATTACAGAAAATACCAGGTCCTGAGCATTAAGGATGAAAGGTCTTATACCTGTATTAGTAACATGCATGGCAGCGCTTATTGAGAAAGATCCGTGGAAAGTAGCAATTTAATAAACAGCATCCAACAATCTTTTCAGACTTATGAGACCCTGGAAGCCCCCACTACAGTTACACCCTAGACAGGTGCCTCTTTTGCCTTCTCCCATTTCCAGTCCTGCTCTCCATCTCCTTTAAGCTACACCATCGTGGAGTGCTGTACCTGCAAGGTATCGCTCAGGGTCGGACTGGCGCATTTGGGGCCCACTGGGTTCCAAACATGTGCAAAAGCAGTTGTGCCGCACGCATCGAAATCCTTATTCATATTTTTCTTTACGTTTCGGCTGATCGGGTAGTCCGACCCTGTATCCACTTGTTGAAAATGTTGGGTGCTCAACCAGAAGCCCCCTTCCTTGCATGGGGACATAAGTCAGTATAGACAAACGTTTAGGCAACATTTCCAACCCCTCTGGGCCCTTTTGTGAATGCTTATAGGCTAAATAATTCGCCCATCGTAATGTGTTTCTGGATTTTGTCTATATTAACAGACGGCATCAGACTGGGTCATTGGGAGCCCACTGGGGCTGCTGCAAACACCCAGGGCATTCCTCACATCCACCAGGACCCTACTCCCAATGTTCAAACCACCTTCCCATGTGTCACATCACATTGTGTACCACTGATCTCCTTCCTTCTCAATGGGGGGAGACCTAGTCCAAGTCCTATGCCCTATAAAGGGTAACTAAAGATTAAACAATAATACTGTAATTTTAGTTAGTCTTGAGGTTTAGGATTGTTTTGTCTTTTCCAAAAGCCAATAGCCTTATATAAATAAAAAACATTGAACCCTCCACGCCATAGTGCTAAGTTACTTTTTTGACCATCCTGAAATGCAGATACAGGCGTGCATGTGCATCAGTAACCTACACCAGAGGATACGTATTGTGTGTATCTTCACTAGGGCTTCAAAAGCAAGAGCTGCCCCTGTGGGTGGACTGCTTGGGGGTTTCTATTGAAAGTGGCAAAGGGCTGCTGATTATTGCCGCCACAATTATAATGAACTCTACCTCTTGGCCCTGAGATGAACTGCTTGTCAATGGGACGCTAGTATGAAAGACAAGTGCCAGTCTGGGTATGTGCATAAGTATTGCTGGAGAGGGAAGCTTAGGTGTGTCTGCACCTTAAATGGTAGAAAGGCCAGAACAGTGGTGCAATGGGTTAGCACTGTGGCCTTAAAGTGCTGGGGTCCAAGATTTGATTCCAGTCATGACACTATCTGAAAGGAGTTTCCAGATAGCTGTAGTAACACTCTACGCAAGCATTGGGCAAGTACAGATACATGTAGTACATGCAGGGCCGGGCCAAGGTATTTTTGCACCCTAGGCAAGGGCTTCAATCAGAGTCCCCCCACCCAGTCCTGCATTACCATTTCCCACCTTACCAGTCATATAGCCCCCTGTACCTGTGCCACCACCTATCATATTGCCTCCATTTGTACCTATGCCAATGGCAGTCAATCTCTCAGATTGCCCCAATCTGTACCTGTGCCAGCATAAAACATCCATCATATTTTTACCCCCAATCTGTACCTATGCGAGCGGCAACAAAAAGAATCCATCATATTGCTCCAATTTGTATCTGTTCCAGCAGTAGCCAAAAATCCATCATATTGCCCTCAAACATCTCTGTACCTGTGTCAGCAGCCACCATATTGCCCCATGTACCTGAGCCAGCAGCAGCCAATCCCTTATATTGCCCCCAATCTGTACCTGTGCCAGCATCAGCCAAAAAATACACACTATTGTCTCCATATATGTACTTGTGCCAGCAGTAGCCAAATATCCATCATATCATCTGTTTACCTGTGCAAGTAGCAGCCAAGATATTGCCCACAAATATGTACCTGTGCCAGCAGCTGCCAAAAGGGAGCTGGGGAGTGATTCTGTCTGGAACAGGGGGTATATAAAGTTGAATAACTATTAAAGGCCAAGCAAATCAGGGTTTAAAAAAGAAAGCAAGGAAATTCCCCTTAAAAGTCTGCCCCGCTCATGATTGCGCCCTGGGCGGGCGCCTACTCTGCCTGCCCCTAGTTCCGGCCCTGAGTACATGCTAAACTGGTGCCTCCTTAGGGTTTTAGGGCAGTTCCGTAGCTGGATAGAGATCATACCATATCCTTTCATAATGTCTGAAAATAAGAATTTCATATGAGCACAAAAATACTAAGTCCGACCGGAATAAAGCATTTGCATTTTTAAACAGCAATAGAAAAGCAAACTGTGTTGCAAAATCCTTTTCTTCTCAAATGAAATAATTCCTGATGACGCCCTGAATAAATCATTGCACCTAAGAGAATCGAGCTGTAAGTAGGTTAGGAGGAGCGGAGAAACATTTATGGTTGTCTAAGCAGGTGTAGAACCGAGCAGTTTGATCTAATTTTACATTCTGCATGCGTGTTCTCTATCAAAGGACCTTAGGCTGTGCCAGCGTGTAATTATGTCGTATGTTGGCATAATCACATTTACTGTTATGTCAAACTAGGACTAGTACTCATCAGTGAATTGGTTAAGCAATGCTGAAATGTGTGATTCCTCCAAGGCCACTCTGTGCAGCCGCTTATCCTCCACTACCACAATTACCATTCCACAGAGCAGTCTCTTGCTTTCATCTGCCCCAGGGGCCAAATGCACTCACTTGCTGTGAACCCAGAATGCACTGAAGAGCTCTCACTGTCCATTTTCCAGGCAGACAGAGAGCAGTCACAATGTGTCACATTAAAAAAAGCATTAACCTGGTATCTTGATCCAGAACAACAGAGACTAGTTATGTTCCATCAGCTGCCATAATAGCAGACAGTTGTCAAGAGAACAGACAACCACAATCAAGTGCAGGGAACACAGAGAGCAGTCACTCCCCATCAATTGTTATTGTGACGAGGAGGTCTCCCTTTTTCCGTGCAGGATCAGAGTGCCTGATAACATTCCCTGCCTCTTGCCAGAATGAATGGGAGCTGTTAACTTGAAGAACTATCACAATAAAAATAGGAAATCACCAAACATCAACTGAAATATGGCACAGCGCTATTGCCTACCATAAATCTGCCACTCAACAGGGTGTAGGGAAAGTGTGGCCTTCCATTAAATCATACACTCAAGATAGCACCTAAATGTATGTGTATATATATATATATATATATATATATATATATATATATATATATATATATATATATATATATATATATATATATATATATATATATATATATATACCTGTATACAGTATATCACAAAAAGAGCATTCAGTTATCCTCTGGCAAAACCTAATAAAAAGATTGTCCACAAATGTCAAATTAACCAATAATTGGCCAATTCAATCAGGTACCAAGATGCAAGGATAATCGAAATGGCCATCCATCAAGCAGCAGAATATAATATAAACAATTCAATGCAACGCTATTATAGGTATCCAAAATGCTCAGGACCTGGGGTTTTCTGGATAAGGGGTCTTTCAGTAACTTGGATGTCGATAACTCCAGTCTTTTTAAAAATTTCTATGAGCTCACCTAGAGGGGCCAGGCTTACAGTTTGGGAATCACTGGTCTCATCTCTTTATGTATATTAAAGGGTTTGTTCACCATTAAATTAACGTTTAGTATGATGTAGAGAGTGATATTCGGAGACAATGTGCAATTGGCTTTCATTTTTTATTATTTGTGGTTTTTGAGTTATTTAGCTTTTTATCCAAAAGCTCTCCAGTTTGCAGTTTCAGCAGTCTGGTTGCTGCGGTCCAAATTACCCTAGCAACCATGCACTGATTTGAATAAGAGACTGGAATATAAATATGAGAGGGTCTGAATAGAAAGATCGGTAATAACAAGTACCAGTAACAATAAATGTGTAGCCTTACAGAGCAATTGTTTTTTAGATGCACCCCCCCCCCCCCATCTGTAAGCTGGAAAGAGTCAGAAGAAGAAGGTAAATAATTTAAAAAACTATTAAGAAATAATTAATTAAGACCAATTGAAAAGTTGTTTAGAATTGTATATCCTATAACACACTAAAGGGGTTATATAATAAAATCAGAATTTATCTCAAATTTTATTAAAAAAAACCACGACCAAACTTCCATGCTCGATTTGACCTTATTTATTAATAAAATAACCAAAATTAATTGGATTGTGGAAAAACATTAAAATTGAGCAAAACCCCAACAAAAAAGTTGGATTTTTGGACTAAACTCAGCGCAGACCGTGAAACTTCAAATTGATATAGGTGCCTCTCCTGTTGACTTTTACAGGACCTCAACTTTCGGATTCAGGTTTTTTTTCAGCATCAGGGTTTAATAAATCTCTGGAAATTAGTTTTCTAGTGAAAAAAAAATCTAGAATTTTAACCCCCTTAAAGTTAACTTAAAGGTGAGCCAACCCTTTATTTATATTAATACTGATTAAATGAGAATATGGCAATGGCAATGTAATAAGTGTACAAAAGATATTTTAAAAATGAAACATTTATATTTATGAAGAATAATTCTAAAAAGGTATATGTAGTTATTAGTATTTGGGTAGCTTTTATCTGTTGAGTAAAGAAAAACATGGGTCTACAGTTGCTCATGTGATGTGCATATGGCTCTTAATATATAAATTTAAAATATAAATATAAAATAATTCTCATTAGTGTATGAATGTTCCAGTAACGCATCTACACTGGATGTACAGCACTACATATACAGTAGTGCTATAGTGATATAACAATGTATTGATGGGTGCACAAAAACACAATGGGCAACGGGTGGCAGATCAGCAGACACCTAGATTGCAGTTTAGCCAGCAGATTTCAGGAAGTCGCTAAACTGTCTGGGAGCTTCTGAGAAGAGGAAAGAGAGATGTATAATAGCAAGCACTTATTGCCCAATTAATGCTCTTACTTCTAAGGGGAGCATGAAATATAAATTAATCCCATTGTTTAAAGAGCAGATAACATCAGGAGCAAGTTCAGAGCCGGTAGATTAAATATGAATTGGTTATTGATCAAGTAAAAATGAGCTCTGAATGGAACAAAGGTTTTAAACAATATATTATTCTAGCAAGGCCATGCCTGAAATGGTTTCCTCTTTGAGGAAGTACACGAGGCGTTTGTACAGAGACAAAGAATAATGCAAAGCTCTGCAGTTATATAAGTGTGTGTGCAATCATCTGCAGGTTACAACACAATCTGACAAACTGCAGCATATTACTGCCCCATTCCTGGGTATCTTTATATATTTTATATTGTCTACATTGCATTCTATTTATCATCTATCTATCTATCTATCTATCTATCATCTATCATCTATCATCTATCTATCTATCTATCTATCTATCTATCTATCTATCCATCCATCTCTCTATCTATCTATCTATCTATCTATCTATCTATCTATCTATCTATCTATCTATCTATCTATCTATCTATCTACAGTATCATCTATCTACCTATCTATCTTATCTATTTTATCTATCTATCTATCTATCTATCTATCTATCTATCATCTATCTATCTATCGATCGATCTATCTATCTATCGATCTATCTCTGTATCTCTCCTGTACATATATACTAGTGCACAGGTGACATGGTGTCACAGTGGTTAGTACAATAATGGAGCGCTGGGTTTTGACAGGGACACAGTGTAATATTTGTATCTTCTCCATGTTCTTGTGTGGGTTTTCTTCCTCAGTGCAAGAAATATTTCAGCAGGTTATCTGGCTCCAGATGAAGATGGCACGTGATTGTGTGCGTGTTTGTGGTAGAGAAATTAGATTGTAAGCTCCACTGGGGCAGGGACTGGTAGTAAAGATTAAACATCATTTGTATAGCAGTACAGAATATGTCAGCGCTATATAAATTAAGGATAATAATTATAATCTATCAATCTGCCTCCGCCTAGCCACGGACCTTTCCCTATCCATCATCCTGTAACTACATACACACAATAAAGATTACATTGCAAGCATTCCTGTGGTATAAATAGATTTGCCGGAAAGATTAAAGGAGCTCCTTTGTCTCATGTTTTCCAGCAATCATCTGTAAAATTACTCTGGCTATTGAAGTAATCCTGCCTGTAATTACACTTAATAATTCAGTATTTGATTTCTCCCGTCTAATTGGTGCTGATTCTGACATTCTCTTCTTATGCTTTTCTCTGGTCTCCCCTCCCTCCCACTTTTCGGGACTACCCATTGGCACATGGTGCAGTCGATTGGAGGGCTGTAAATAGAAGCGATAATAGCCTATTGTGTGCAGTGTGTATCTGTGATGTGCATAGTCCCATGTATCTGTAACATGCAGGCTGGTTTGTTTAGAGAGATGTAAGAATGTGATGAAAGATACATCTAAACTGGTCCCTCTAGCTTGAACATTCTTCTGTGTATTAAAAAGATACAAGACTTCTTTCATTATTTTTTTTATTCCTATTTAACCAGCACAGGGACTGGATCATTTCATGTCTTTAAGCAAAGTTTAAAGGGTGTAATGTAGAGTTGTTATTCTATAGAATAGAAATAGAATTGAAGACAGAAAATACCTAATAAATGCCTCTGGCTATCTATTTGTCTATCATCTGTCATCTATACCAACTATATGCCATTGGTCAAAGTTATATCTGATAGTATGGGCTTCCTTACATTTATTTTTCTTCTACTTTGTATCTATCTATCTATTTTTAGCTATCTGCAATATGTCTATCATCTATCTGTCATCTAGTTATTTTTCATCTATAATCAATCTATCATATATCTAGTTTTATCTATCTATCTATCTATCTATCTATCTATCTATCTATCTATCTATCTATCTATCTATCATCTGCCATCTTTCTGTTATCTATCAATTTTTATCTATCATCTATCTATCTATACCCATTATATGGTATTGGCCAAAGGCAAAGTATTATCTGATAGTATGGGTTTCTTTAGGTTTATTTTACTTCTACTTTCTATCTATGTATTTTTATCTGTCAATCATCTATCTGTCATCTATTTATTTTTATCTATGATCTATCTGTCATCTATATCTTATCTATCTATTTCTATCTAGCTATCTATAAATCTGTCATCTATCTATTTTTATCTATTTATCTGCCATCTTTCTGTTATTTATCTATTTGTATTTATCTATCATCTAACTATTTTTAGCTATCTGTCAACTAGCTATATATTTTCTATCTATCTCTCTCTCTCTCTCTCTCTCTCTCTCTTTCTCTCTCTCTCTCACTCTATCTCTCACTCTATCTATCTATCTGCACTATATGCCATTGGTCAAAGGCAGTATGGTTTTCCTTATGTTTATTTTACTTCTATCTATAATCTATCTATCTATCCAGGGTGGGACTGGAGCCTTGGGGGCCCACCGGGGCTGCAAAATGGAGGGCCCTCCTGGCAGTCCCTTGGGCCCCCTCTCGACCTCCAAATTCTTACCCCATCGAGTGCATGCGAGAATGACACCGCTGAGGCACAGGAGCCAGTTTTTTTGGGGCAGCAGGTCTGAGCCAGCAGGGGACCCATGAGGGCCCAGGCTTTTTCCTGATGTCCCACCGGACAGTCCGACCCTGTATCTATATTCTATCATCAATCTATCAATCACTATATCTATCTAGCTATCATATATATTTCTCGCTACAATCTTATCTTTCTGAACATATGCACGGAGAGAGTAATGGAATGTGTAATGCAGTTTTCTATTCCATAGGGAATACCTTATAAATAACTCTATGTGGGATAAATGACTGGATATTGAACAGTGACTATCCATATGAATAGCCAAATATAATTGTTCTATTTGTTAGGCCCAATGGAAGACATGATCAACAGATGTATGAAGCAGTCCCTTTAACTTCTCAGTTTGTTTCATCCGTGTGTTGAGAAGTGGCATTGACAGATTACATTTTAAGTTTGAACAAACCAGACTGAAATTCAATGGCCATGTTGGATGGTCTCTTGAAATTCTCCCTGAAGTACTTATAGCTGCACAAATAGAAAGACAGATAATATTCAAAATCATGTGCTTATTATGTAGTAGTAGGCTGGCACAAACCGGACCACACTCCAACGCGCCAATGTTTTGTGCCTTATGGGCACTTAGCCTATGACTAAGTGCCCATAAGGCACGAAACGCATAAGGCTCTTTTTTTAGATGTTTTTCGATAAATAAAAACATTTTTAACTAAATCAAGCATTGGAATGTGGTCCGGTTTGTGCCAGCCTCCTACTATATAATAAGCACATTATTTGCCTCCCCGAGCTGAATGTCTGGGGCTTGAACACCTGGACCCCCCCAGTAATTTTTGTAAGTTAAACCCTAACTCTTAACACTGAATGTTTCTCCAGAAATGTTTTAGAGATTAAGGTTTGATAATATGCAAAATAATCATATAGATGGGACTTGCCTTATTCATTGGCCTCTATTCACTAGACTTAAATAGTTGTCAAAATAAATAGTGCACTTTAAATCAGGCTATAGGGTTATATGTTGGTGTAAGAATTCATAGTACATGATGATGTATTCCAGTCGCAGAATGAAGGCTTTCAAGATAAAGGGCCAGTCCCTTTACTTGTGTAGCCTTTAAAGCGCTGGTGTGTGCAAGAAGCTTCTCATGGTCGGTTCCCAGCTGGTAGCTGTGGCAGCTAAAAGCTAAATGTGATAAATGGAAGGGACATACTATCAGCTATGCATACCGATATATCTCTGTAACACATCACTTGGGATTACACATGGTTTCATTCATAAAGATAGATGTTTTCATAAATCACATGTCTTTTAGAACTAGTGTTTTTCTTGTTGTCCATCTAATATAAATGGTTGGTAGTTTTGATTTATTTATGAGATTTATTTATGACTTTCTCTGCATAAAAAAATAGTGCAGCCCTTATAAGTCACTGCTCCCCCTTTACAGAGACCCTAAAAAACCTTTGTGTTTTCTCAGTGGAATCCTTCAGTAGAATGCTTAGACACATGATATCATCACAAGCACTGTATAGTGAAGTCATTGCTCTCTCCACACTCCACAATAGGACACAGGTATTTACTAAAAAGCATAGTATCTGCCTTAACCTAATGGTTGCAAATTATTCTCAACTCAAACCCTTAGATCAGAGACACACACTCAGATTCGGGGAGATTAGTCTCCCAGCAACAAATCTCCTCTTCTTCGGGGGACTAATCTTCCCGACCTGCCTCCTGCCGGCTAAAATGTAAATCGCCAGCGGGATGGCAATCGGTGTGCTTTGTTTTCCGAAGTCACCCAAAGTTGCCTCACGAGGAAACTTTGGGCGACTTTGGAAAATTAAACGCTCCCAGAAGAAGAGGCAATTTATCGCCGGGCTACTACATCTCCCTGAATCTGAGCGTGTGTCTCTGCCGGTAAAATAGAGACTCTGGCCTCTATGCTGTTAAAGGTGGGTAGCCATGATCTCCTCAAACACAGTGATAAGACCAACAACAGACAATAGTTATTCCAATGAAGTCTGTAATTGTTTCTCAAAGAATTTTTGCAAAATATATAAAATACTTTTTCCGCCCCCCTTGGGATAATTACATCACAGAATCTGCCGTGGACAATGTCCAACCCTTTCAGGTGGTGATAAATTAACTTTTACACAGTTATTGAGAAGGATTAATCTATCACATGCATTTATTTGCCTTTTTTTCTAATTTCTCAGAAGAAAAGATTACGATTTTATTAAACTTTAGTAAATGAGCCACCAGGAGAGCTACAACAGTACTAATTAAAGATACAGTTATCCTGGTTCTTCAGCCCTAATGACACAAACAAATTCCCAGGCCAGTAGTTGTCAAACGCTTTCTGTTTAGGATCACTTGAGAGTCTATCCTTTGGTCAGTGCCCTGCCCTTGACAGTCCAAACTATTTATAATATCTGTACCCATAATCTTTTGAATTTTATATATGATAACTGTAACCCTGTTTGTATGTCCACCTGTGGGGCTATTTGAATGAATGACCTTTGTTCAGGGCCAACCTTATCTCATGCAGTGCCAGTGAGTACAGATATAGGGAAGTATCAATGTAATAGTCACAGTTTCAAGAATATTTAGGACATCAAATACATATTTACCACAAATTCCATCCCGACTGACCATCAAGGTGGGTTTTCAAGTATATCAAGGAAATCAAATGGCCATTCTCCCCAATCCTCACCATAACTGGCCTTGAGTCTGTCTTCCTGCCACTGCTCCAAGACCCACCAGGAGCCAGACCACAGTTTGGTAACAACTGTCTAGGCCAGGGATCCCCAACCTTATTTTACCCATGAGTCACATTCGAATATAAGAAAAAGTTGGAGAGCAACACAAGCGTCAAAAAAGTTCCTGGGGTGCCAATTAAAGACTATGATTGACTATTGGTGGCCCCTATGCAGACTGGAAGCCTACAAAAGACTCTTTGGCAGTACACCTGGTTTATTTATACAATTAAAACTTGCCTCCAAGCCAAGAATTCAAAATTAAGCATCTGCTTTGAAGCAACTGGGAGCAAAATCCAAGGGGTTGGTGAGCAACATGTTCCTCACGAGCCACTGGTTGGGGACCACTGGTCTAAGCAGTGCAGATAGTTTTATGTTCATTCCATACCCTGGTGCGCGCACGCACAAATAGGAGCACACAGTCGCTCTGGAGTGGAGAGAGGGGACCAGACATGGGGTAGGAGGCAGAGAACTTAAGCTGTGCGTGCCTGGCACCCCCCAAGCTTTGTGCCCTCAGCAAGTGCCTACTCTTCCTACCCCTAGTTCTGGCCCTGGTGTGCTTTCTCATCTGTAATACAACCGAGGTGTTTCATTGTTCCACAGGGAGCTTTGACAGACAGGGAGCACAACAGCCTATCAGAGCTAAAAACATCCACCCAAAGGTAACTAGAACATGGTGGAAATTTGTGGAAACATACTTCCTAGCCCCCAGTGTAGAGAACATGGATAGTTCTTGTAGGCCTAAGGCTTTGTTTAAAAGTGTTGACAAGAATAACTTTTTATATCTCGTATTGCTCCAAAATTGCTCTACTCAGTGTTCTTCATGGTTAGGAATCTCTGATTCCATAATAATCCTTGCTTTTGTGCAGAATTCTCCTCTGACAGTGAGCCAAAGTTAACTTCTAAGCTCCGTATTGCAGGCTGCAAAAGTCATTTCTCATTTCATACAAAGTGAAGAGAACTGGAGGAAAGTAATTACGTATATTTCACATTTCATATGCTGCTTCATCTCTCTCGTGCATTTTATAAGTTTGACCACCCGAGCTGGCTGTAGAGAAAGGGGAAAAGGTGATCAGAACTCTAAAGGCTGTAGTTGTGCTCTGTTTACTTTTGACCTCTTGTCTGAAAGGGCAAAATCAAAAAAAGGAGCAGAGTGCTCAAAAATTGCCTACTAAGTACCTAAGAAAAAGGGAAGCTTTCTTTACTATTGCACAAGCAAGGGCTTCAGCGCAACAACTCACACAAACATTTTATGTGCATTTAAAACTAGAACTATATATTTGATTATATGAATAAGGTACGTAAGGGCTCATTTAAAATGCCCCATTCAAAAAAGGCTACATGCATAGGGCATTGTGCAAATAGCCCCAGGCCTCTGCACTCTGTTTCACAGTACAAAGACCTGTGAACTGCACTCTGAATTTAATTCGACTGTGCTAAATTTAAAAGTGGGAGGCATGTGGATGCAAGGTCCTTAATGAACACAAAGGGGCATGCTTAGTGCACCACCAGGGGTCATAAATGACCCCTATAATGTCACCATTCATTTTAAAAATGTTTTTTTCTTACAAAGATTAACTGGTAATGGATGTTACAATATGTGTATTTGTTGAGAAGCATGATGTATCTGTTGGATTTATTATTATCATTATTTCTGTTGGTCATGAAACCAAAGTATTTGTATTTAATAATTACACTTTTGTGCTTGGCAGATCCTGAGAGCGGTGGTCTATTCTGAAAAATATATGTAACTAAGGCTACGGCAATAGTGCAGCAGGGGAATATGTATATTAGTATATGTTATCTATAAAGCCTGACCCATTTACACAGGGCTTTGCAGAAATTACAGACCATTCACACCAATCCCTGCCCCAGAGTAGCTTACAAACCCAATTAAATTCACATACACTAGGGTGAGATTTATCGGGAGCCAATTAACCTGCCTGTATGTTTTTGAAGTGTGGATGGAAACCCATTCAGACAGAGAGAACTTACCAATAAAATGTAGTACCCACACTGCTATAAATAGGAAGAATAAATAGCTAGTGGCAACCACAGATACCTAAACAAGAAGTAATTAACTGTTTTGCATGTATGAGAGCTTAAGAAACTCTATAGTGTGCACCCATTTATTATCACTCTTCAACAGCAGCACCTTTTTTATTTCCTGCTAGGGTGAGCCACAGTGTTTTGAAGCTTGATAACCCTTATAAGGGGCACAGTATATGTATAATATTCAAAGTTCATAGCATCTCATTCTTGGATATTGGCATAGACTGGTAATATAAATAATACTAGAGGCATATTTTCAGAATCTAGGTACCCACAGGAATGTCCACCTGGCACCCTGCCCCATATTAGATTTGTGCATTTAAATACTAAAGGTGGCCTTAGACGTTAAGATTTTTAAAAGATCTTTTCGTTATCATAGGACCATGCTTATCTTGAAACGATTAAATGTACGATTTCTCCAACAACAAGGAAAGACTATTTCAGGTGATATTGTCTAGTTGACGCTAGGAAAACTGTGGCCAGCTGCCTGCTTGACCCTGTAAACAATTGGACAATGGATACATTTCACTCTGAACAATGAAAATCTTCTAACCTGTCCGATCGATTTTCTGACCGATGTCAGATCATTAGATACACGATTGTTCAGTGCTTAATAACCTCGCAACAATTTGACTGATTTGTCAGATCGCACTTAAAGAAAAATCTACAGCCACCTTAAAGCTAACGTTTAGTTAGGCCCAGACTAGTTATCCGTGGGTTCGGGCAAATGCCTGTAAATTAGCCACTCACTTTAGAAATGTAAATGAGTTGTCCATAACAGCCAGCAAGAGCTAAGCCGATGCCTGCATTTGTTAGTGCACATGCAGGTACTGGCATATGGGTGGGACCAGGAACTCTGACCAACTTCATTTAGTAATATTAGAGTTGCCTGTTATCTGCCCTATCCATACACAGTAGGGCTAATCACACCCCTTGCCTATCTAAGATCCAATAAGCAGTGTAGCTTTGCCTACCCCTAGCCCTAGTACCCAATGGGAAAAGAGCAGACTGTACATAACATTTTTGGGATCCATTCTATATGGTGTGTGCTGGGTTGAAGACTGCAGTTACATGTTGCTGATCACACAAGCATGGAACTGGGGCCAAACTTTAGAGACAGACTAGTTTATGTGGTTGAAAAAAATGCTGCTTTTTATATGGGGGGGGATTGTCGCCCTGAAGAAGAGGATATTTGTCACTGGGGCGACTAATCTCCCCGAATCTGCTCGTGAGGCCAGACCCTTAGGGAAGGTGGAGGTGGAGTTTGATTGAGGGGACAGTACGGGCAGATTTATCAAGGGTCGAATTGAAAATTAAAATTTTTAAATTCAAATTTCAAGTATTTATTTTAGTGTAATTTGACTAGGGAAAAGTCCAAATTCGATTTGAGGTTGAAAAAAATTTGAAATTCAAATGTACTGTCTGTTAAAGAATTCAAATTTGATTATTCGCCATCTAAAACCTGCCAAATTGGTGTTTTAGGCTCCTACAACCAATTTGGAGTCATTTGGTGGACTTTTTTGAAAATCAATTTTTTTTAATTTCGATTGGTCTTTTTTTTAGGATTTCAAAGTTTATGGGAGTTTTTAGAAACTCCCATGAACTCAAAATTCGACCCTTGATAAATATGCCCCTACATGTTCCGTTGGCAAGAACTGAGTTTTAATTAAAGGAGAAGGAATAGAATTTTACAATTGGGGTGCCAAAAGTTAGGCACCCCCAAGTGACTATTTTTACTTACCTGACACCCCGGGGCAGTGCTCTGATCAGCAGAAAACTGCACTGGCCCGGGGTTTTTCTAGCGAGCACCACGGAAAGATCCTGCGTGAAGACCCGAAGTAGCAGGAAGAGGGTATCTCCATGATGGTTGCTTGAAGAACCCTGGGCCGGTGCGGTTTTCTGCTGATAGGAACGCCGGCCTGGGGTGTCAGGTAAGTAAAAGCAGTCACTTGGGGGTGCCTAACTTTTGGCACCCCCAAGTGTAAAATTCTATTCCTTCTCCTTTAAGCCTGACATTATCTCTGGTGGGTTGGTTAAGGTTTACTTTACACAACATTATTCTGATGGCAGGATGAGTAGGGTCGTGCCATTTTATTTGTGCAGAAATGACAGGGTTTGGGGCCGAGCAATGGTGGGCATGGTTGGGGTGAAGGAATTGCTGCTTGCTACACTATGACCCTGAGACAGATATGGCAATTAAAGTCCTCTTATCTGCCAGGGTGCATGGTCTAACTGGTGCACACAAAAGAAAGTTTAGAATATACTGTAAGTACAGGGCCACTAATCCAACTGAATAGCAAGGGCCAGTTTCAGCACATAGGGTGTATAATAATACTGTGGATTATATGGTCATGTACTCTTAAAATATGTATTAATAAACACTAGTTCTAGTAAACCTTGGGGTTGAAATTATATATCATGCACGTGAAAACATGGACTGCTTTGATTCTTTTTCTTGGGCTGCTTTTTCCTCCCAGTCCGGCCCTGGAGATGGGTACTGTGTGGATATAATTGATGCTCATAACAGGCTTTGTACATTAGCTAGAGACAAATGCACACATGTACTGCTGTTTCTTGATGGAACATTTTATTTGCTCCTCTTTTTTTCTTTTCTTTCAAACCAATCTATAGGCATAATAGCAATGATTAGCTTTTCTTCTTACTATTCAGTTTGCCCTTCACAGCTGCAATCTTCTGATTTTTTTTAGAAGCAACAGCACTCCTATGAACAGAGACACCAGATTCTGATTCTAGCATAACTAAATTGGGCTAATGGTGCATATTTAGCTATTTTAGGTAATCACAATTTCAAAGAATATGATTTGGGAACTCAAAAATTGGCATGTCAGAAAACGAAGCAGAATTATGGATGAAAAAGATGGTAGCCAATGCAAAAAATGTTGAATTAAATATGTGCTACACTCACTTTAATTGGTGGATAAGATCATACATGCACAACCTCGCTATACACAGCCGAAGTCACACTACAGTGCATTTAATATGTTGGGCAATGGGTAGGCTCAGGTTTGTAGAACAATGAGGATGGTATTTTGTCACTTCACAAATTTGGCACTTGCATTTGATAATCCTGGGTCCATTTGTTATGTCGCCCACACATCTGTGTCTCTAATAAACTACTTCTTAAATTAATAGAAAGTCCTTGCCCAATAACCATTAAAAATGCATCTAAAGAACTTGCTTCTCTAGGGGTTGAAAGAGATCTTGCCCTTGATTAGAGGTTACAGCTTAAAGGTTCATGCCAACTCTTTTAACATTATTCCGTGGCAATGCCCCACCTTCATATGGTTAGTTTACAAGTACGCACAAGGACTTAAGCCATTTGCTCCTCCAACAGATAAAGGTTTATCAAGAGCCTAGACCATTACATTTCCCAGCATACTCAAAACTTCCCCGAATCTGCTCGTGTGGTCAGACCCTTAGAAAAGGTGGAGGTGAAGAAACTCCCATAACCGCAAAATTCGACCCTTGATAAATATGCCCCTACATGTTCCGTTGGCAAGAACTGAGTTTTAATTATAAGGAGAAGGAATATAATTTTACAATTGGGGTTACAAAAGTTAGGCACCCCCAAGTGAATCTTTTAACATTATTCTTCATATGGTTAGTTTACAAGTACCCACAAGGACTCAAGCCATTTGCTCCACCAACAGATAAAGTTTTATCAAGAGTGTAGACCATTACATTTCCCAGCTTACTCAAAACTTCCCGCCTACTCCATTCACTTGAGGTTGGAGAAGAAAGAAGGCCTGGATTTGTGGAGAAGGCCCGGGCCTAGGGCGGCGGGATTTTAGGGGGCGACATGCTTCCCAACGACACCTACATTGGTTCAAAAACACTGGGGACTCACTGGAGATACAAACATTTTTTAAATTTCCTGTGTGCCAATCTCCATGGCTCTGGTCCTGATGATGAGTATTTGTGCGAATAAAAGAGAGGGGACAGGAACGACAGCGGGCCTATGGGTGTCCACTGTGTAAATTCGGCCCTGGAAGTAAGGCTAGATGTATGTATTGCTCTTCTGAATAGTTGTACTGGCATAGTTGAATGATTTTTTTTCTGTGCCAGCTAGGAGCACATAGATAGTAACATAAGTAAGTTAGGTTGAAAAAAAATACATAAAAGTTCAACCTTTTAACTCTATATATAATCTGCCTGACCACTAGTTGATCCAGAACCCTTCTAAAGACTCTCCAATTTGCCTCAGAGGGGGAAAAATTGCTTCCTGACTCCAACATGGCAATGGGACAAGTCCCTGGATCAACTTTGTACTCAGAGCTATTTTCAGAAACCCTGTATTCCCTCACTTGCTAAAAAGCCATCCAACTCCTTCTTAAAGCTATCTAGTGTATCAGCCTGTAGAACTGATTCAGGGAGAGAATTCCACATCTTCACAGCTTTCACTGGAAAAAAAACCCATCCGAATATTTAGCCAGAACCTCCTTTTCTTCTAATCTGAGGATGACCTTGTGTCAGCTGGAAGGACCTACTGGTAAATAAAAAAAAGCATGAGAGAGATTATTGTACATAGTTATAATATTACCACTCAAGCGCCTCTTCTCCATTGTCAACATCCCCAACTTGGCCAGTCTTTCCTCATACCTGAGATTTTCCAGACCTTTTATGAATAACTGAAAATATGTAACTCTAGTCATCCGTTCACTTGTTATTCATTAGGAACCCCCAATATAAATTACCAATGAAATTTAATGATATTAACTATAAACATTTTTATTGTTTTATAGAAACACCCCCCCCCCTGATATTTATATTACTATCTATAGCAGATATACCATCCCAGATCCTAAGGGGCCCATTTACTTAGCTTGAGTGAAGGAATAGAATAAAAAAAAACGTTCAATTTCGAATGGTTTTTTGGCTACTTCGACCATCGAATTGATAATTGATAATTGATAATCGAAGTACTGTCTCTTTAAAAAAAACTTCAACCCCCTACTTCGCCACCTAAAACCTACTGAGGTGCCCATAGGCTTCCTAGCATGTTTTTGGTTGAAGAAAAATCATTAGATCGATGGATTAAAATCCTTCGAATCAAACGTTTCGAAGGATTTAATCGTACGATCGAATGATTTTTCGTTCGATCAAACTATTTGCGGTAAATCCTTCAACTTCGATATTCGCATCTTGATCCCATCTACCCCTCCACCTTGTTCTTGTTGTGCTCCCTGCTTTGGACCATATTGGAAGAGACTTTGGGTGACAATTATATACATACAAACAAACAGGTTTCAGATAATAAATATATATATATATATATATATATATATATATATATATATATATATATATATATATATATATATATATATATATATATATATATAGGCACATACACATATATATATATATATCAGATATCAGATAACAGGCACTAATGTGTTCTTATTCCCAGCAATGTGGGCGTGTGGCTCTTCTACTCTAGCTGCTCATTTCTCTCTTTCACTTCTCTTTTACGAACTGAGCTTTTAAAGTGCAAATCTCTTACAAGCGCTATCTGTTAAAATTTATCTTAACACAGTCTCTCCGGATTCCCGGCATGTGGATTTCAATTCTAATTAAGGCTCAGTGTAGCTGCTAAGTTTGTACAAATAGACAGAGAAAAAAGAGCAAATGATCAGTTTTAACCAAATTCAATAAGGAAATACAGCCTTTTTATTATTATTCTTTATTTCTTGTCGGGGAGAAACCCATCACTCTGGGGATGAGTCATTTGAAGAGAATAACACAGGTATTTAAGGAATGGAGCTGTGCCTCCAAGACATTCTGTGGCCCCAGCCCTACCAGCTTTCTATTTATACTGCTATATTATAACTGCAATGAAAGTAGGAGGTCTGTCTTTGACCATGACAAGGGTAGGTTTATAGAGAATATATGGCAAATGGACTGGATAATATTATATTAAAATAATAAAAAAAGAAATGGGTTAACCATTTACCTACATTCAGCTGATCCCCAAAAAACATAATTATAATATTGTAATAATGAACTTTGTCACTGGTCTAAAATAAGTGGCCTAGAAACCACGACTTCTCCAAAACTATGAATTGTGTGGAGCGGTAGACTGGGCTAGCTGTTGTGGTTTCATAGATTGAAAGCTCTAAGGTACTAGGACCTTCATTGTGCCTCTCTCAACACCTGATAACCATATATGTGTGCTGTACCATGTACACAAGTGGTTCCATGTACACACATATGGGACTTTTTATGCAGAATACTAAGGACCTGTGTTTTCCTTATAACAGATCCTTCTGTAATTTGGATCTATGAAAATGTCATTAAAACATTAAATAAGCCCAATGGGTTGATTTTGTCTCCAGTTTAATTATATCTTCGTTTGGATCAAGTACAAGGCACTGTTTTATTAGTACAGAGAAATAGGAAATTGTTTTTTTAAATTTGAATTATTTTGATAAAAAAAGACTATGGGAGATGGCCTTCCCATTATTTGGAGCTTTCTGCATAAAGGATTTCCCGATAACATGTAATATATATATATATATATATATATATATGCATTGGAGAAAGAGAAATATTTCCTTTATAAATATACTAAGAGGAACTCAAACAGTGAATCTTAAATTAGTCGAATTAAAGAACTGAAATTCCAACACTTTTTTCAGTTCAGTTGCTTTCAGATAGTTCACCAGAAATAAAGATTTTTTCCAGTTACTATATGGAACATTTCTATCTATGACCGTTCTAATATTGAAGTCTAAAGTTATATTTTTCAGAGGGGGGGGGTTGCCAAACTAAATTATATCCTTATAAACGGTGAGTTCTGATGTCATCAGTTATAAAAGGTGAGTTGTGATGTCATTTCTGTCACATGACTCAATGAAATGTGTATTATAATAAATAAAGTACCCCCAGTTGCAAAATATGAGGATATTAGAAGTTACCTCGGAGTTCCATGACCTGTATAAAAACACTCGGCCTTCGGCCTCGTGTTTTTATATGGTCATGAAACTCCTTGGTAACTTATAATATCCTTATATTTTACAAGAGTGGGTACTTTATTCACTATATATATATATATATATATATATATATTGTGCAGATTTCAGTGAGATGTACAGTATGCTATGTAGAGGATAATACATTTCTTGGCTGAGCTTGGGAGGCCCTTTACTCAACTGCTGCCTCGCTCAGCTGCCAAATGATGTATATTTTTTCATTTTGATTGTTTTAATGTTTGTCATGGGGCACATCAATCAGCTGGTCTGCCGAGACCATGTTTTCATCCATCAAACAGTGTTTGGATCTAGAAGAGGCCCGCCTACATCTCACTCTGTGAATACCCACCCTACTCCCTTGGTGCACATGTCAAACTGATGCATACCTGCACCTTAGCTCTTGCAGACTGATGCTGTACATACCTGTATCACTCAAGTCTTATGGACAGACACAAACCTGCCTCCCTCTAGAAGAAGCATGAGTAATATGTGGGGTATAGTTACTATTCATGAAGTGACAGAAAACCTTACCAAGAATGGTAAAAGCCACAGACAATGGCTCACTTTCCATTTTATTCTTACTACAGATGGCAAATCTATATATGTGTTCCCACTGCATGCATCATTTACCTGCTGAGGTCTGAGTCGTACTTTTCCATTGGAACTAAATCAACATTGTTGCATTGTTTCATGACTCAGAGGAGGTACCTATCAGCAGAACTTCTGGCGAGTCCATTACTCTCTCACTCTCTTCCAAGGCTGAGGAAAATGTGCCCAGTTTCATAGATACTGTTGCAGATCCAGAAACTTACAGGAAAGTTTTGCTACACCTATCTGGCACACGGTTTCCTTTTCTTCCATAGCAAGAGGGCCAGCAAAGAACACCTGGCACCAGAAAGCGGAATTTAGAACTTCAAGGGAGAAGCCACCCACTGACAGCTTCTGTAAAGGGCTGGCCGCCAGCTAGGGCATACCATAACATCATCTCTCAACTATTTATTGTTCCTCCACTGCTGCCCTTATTAAGTGTAATAGGTAATTTATATGAGGGCATCTTTCAGCTTAGGGAAAAGTAATGTTTAGCTTGCAATTAGGTCTATTACATTTGATGGCTACCCTGTTACTTGCAAATACTTGAATATCCCTTGCTTTGGAAAGTGGTATTTACACTTATGTGTGTGATCTGCCATACTGCTCTGCGGCATGAGGGATTATCTATAGACCGCAACTGGACTATTAAATACTTGATATTTTGAATATGATTATCAATATTGATGTTGATTCAGCGGTTTGGAATGCCCAGCGGCCTGGTGGGTTATAATGGAGAGGAAAAGAATAGGACAAAGGTGTTTATTATACAGGCATGGCATTCATAATCCGCAGATCCGTTATCCAAAAAGCTCCGAATTACAGGAAGGCCGTCTCCTATTGACTCAATTTTAATCAAATAATTAATGATTTCCTTTTTTACTGTTATAGTTGAACAGTACACATATGGGATCTGTTATCTGGAACCCTGTTACCAGAAAGCTCTTAATCACGGGATTGCCATCTCCCATAGACTCAATTTTAATTAAATTATATTTTTAAAAAATTATTCATCATATGGATATATTGATTTTTTAGTACATTTTAAGTATGGGGATCTAAATTACGGATCCCTTATCTGGGAAAAAAACAGGTCCGTATCATTCTGGATCTGGTCCCATACCTGTACCTTGTACTTGATTCCAGTTAAAATATAAATGGAGGCAAAACAATCCTATTAGGTTTAACTGATGTTTAAATGATTTTTTTTAGTACACTTAAGCTATGGAGAGCCAAATTACAGAAACACCCCTTATTCTGAAAACCCCAGGTCCTAAACATGGATAACAGGTACCTTACCTGTACATGCAATACAGTTTGAATTTTTGCTGACAGTTTCCTTCCAAAGGTCAATACAATGAATATAAACCCTACTTTTAAACTGACAGGGATTCAAAAAAATACTGAATTTCTGGACACCTGAGAACTGGTTTAGAGGTCAAAGTATTCAACATTTGGCCAGTGCCACCTGTGCTTCTTTATAGATAAGAGAGAGCTCTGTTGGTGGTCCTTGAGGAAGCAAAGGTGGAACCACTGGCCTTGATTGAATATATATACTGTATATAAGTAGAATTCAGTGGCAATCCATTGTGGTGTCATATTGTGCAACAGATGGGCGAGACAGCAGTTTTGTGTTGAAACTGACAGCTTTCATTAGCAGGGAACAGGTGCATCAGGTGTACCAATGCTGAGTGTCAAGATGTGCTCAGGGACACGGACGGATCAGTATGTGTATAAGTCATTCTGACAATCAGCTGTTAAAGTCTGCTTATATCCACACAGAAGGACCCTCCCCAGAGAAAATTATATAGCAAGAATCGGCTGATTTTAAGGCAGGTAAATAAGAGCCTTTATCCTGGGCTTCCAGCATCAAGTATTCTATAATAAACTATTTTTGTTATATAAATTATGTCATAGATTCCCATAATGTTGTAGTTCAACAACTACTGGAGACCAGTAGATCAGGGGTATTTTATTTTTCAGAGCTGGGGCTACATGAGCACACATTCATTTCTTAGCTGCCCATCGCTTAATTTAGGCTCATGTGCATTTTTGGTTTTGGACCTCTTTCCTGCTGATGCGGCTACACTCCAAACCCCCCCCCCACTTGTTCTGCCCCAGTGACGCTGCTGACAGACTAAGGCCTCTCTGAGATCAGACTTGGCGCCTCTCAGCCTCTAACGTGGGGGAGACGACCAGCAATCTGGAAGTTGTGTAAAGAAAGGGAGAAGAGGCACAAGCATCACACACACTGGAATGCAGGACACACTAACAAACAAGGCTTCCTTTATTGGTATTTATTTATACTGCACTGACATACTGCACAGCACTTAGCACAGATTATACACCACTCACATCAGTCCCTGCCCCAGTGGAGCTTACAATCTAAGGTCTCTATCGCATTTATACAAAAACTCAATTTCATCAGGAGCCAATTAATCTGCCTGTATGTTTTGGAGAAAACCCGAGTACCCAGAGAAGTGATGTGAGAGTTGTGCTATACTGTGCTGGGGCGATTAGGGCAAATAAATAAGGATGCACTGAATTCTGGATTCAGTTTGGATTCTGCTGAATCCAAGCTATTTTATCAGGATTCCAGAGCCTGGCCAAACCGAATCTGAACTCTATACAGGAAGTCCTCGAGTTATATACACTCAACTTACATACTACTCACATTTACAGACAGGGGCTATTACAGTCAGGGCCACCATCAGAAATCACAGGGCCCTGTACAGCAAATTTTTCTGGGCCCCCTGGTCCCCGCCCACCCCAGGTCCCGCCCCCAAGCCCCACCACAGTTAACAGTCCACAGTAAATTCCCTCACTCACAAGTTATAAAAAGCCATTTTATAATTAAAAAAAAAAATGGCGGCCAGGGTCCCACATAAAAGTTTTTAAAAAAACATTGGTATTCAGGGCTTCCCTACAAGTTAAAAAAAAAACATTGGTCAGGGCCCCTTCAATAAGTTAAAAAAAAAATGTTAGCGCCAGGGCCCCCCTTAGAAGTTAAAAAAAAATTCGGACCCCAGAGAATATTTAGAAAAAAAAACATTGGTGGCAGGGGTCTGTGTGGCTAGGGCATTAAAAAAATAAAAAACACACATTGGTGTTCAGTAGAACTGAACTCGTGACTTTAGGACTTCAACTTCAGCTCATTTTATGACTTTTGGTCTTTTCACGGCTTCAGGACTTCATGTTCGGCTCTTTTCGCATGTTTTCGCAGCTTCGGGACTTCAAGTACTGCTCTGTTTGTCACTTTGGGTATTTTCACGGCTTCGGGACATCGGCAGTTCAGCCCTTTTCAGGACTTCAGCGGTTCAGGAAGAGGAGGCACAGCTTCCGAGTCTTGGCACTGCCAGGAGGGGCCGGCTATTTCAAAAACTGCAACAGAGCTGGCCCCCCTTTAGGCCCGGGCCCGGTACAGTTGTACTCCCTGTGCCCCCCTGATGGTGGCCGTGATTTCAGTAACATACTATGGTTTGCTTGACTTTTATTAGCATTTAGCTTTAATAAAACACCTGCCCCAATCCCCTCTGGTGTGTGTTGTCTACTGTGGAGCACAGAAAGGTAAAAGTAAATACTATGTTAAGACAGACTACTTACATACAAATTCAACTCAAGAACAAACCTACAGACCTTATTTCATAACCCGGGGACTGCCTGTAGAACTGTTTCATCACATTGGGTATTTCTGCCCAGCTTTTCTAGCGCAGAAGACAGGGATTTAGTTTGTTATTTGGCTAAATCCGAACTCCTGAATTTAGAGATTTGGCCAAACCATGAAAAGTAGGGCTCAGTGCACCCCTTCTTATAAATAAGAAAGGTTGGGAGTGAGTTTGCATGTAACCAGGAGTGCTTGGGAAGATCATGGTGTGGTCAGATATGGTCTATTTAGAAAAGTCTGTTTTATTTTCACTGGGGCTGGATTCCACTTAGTTGTCCGGGTAAACTACTCAGATTGTCCAGATGGGCAGTGAGGTAATAATAAAGACACCCTGGGGAGCAGGCCCGAACTGGCAATCTGTGGGTTCTGGCAAATGCCAGAGGGGTTGCTATAAGGTGCCATAGAAAGTCAGTATTTAGTGGGCTGGTGGGGCTGTTTGGGCCTCTGTATGGGCTGATTGGGCCTCTGTGTACCTGAAATGCCAGGGCCTATTTTAATTCTCAATCCGGAGCTGCTGGGGGGAGCCCACATACAACTACTAGTTGTAGTATAAAGCCCCATGATTAATAATGACAGCCCTAAATATACTGTCTTCAGCAGATGCTGAATTCCCTTAGAAAAGAAAGGTTAACTTTGCCCATGGACTTGGTTGGCTAAAGTAATAAAAGACTTGTTTCTTGATCTTTGTAATCACGCAAGAGACACGGTTGTAAATATAAAATTGACTTTCGGTTTTCCAATTCTGAAACAAGGTTGTTTGTGTTCTGCAGCCGATGATTTCCCCCTGTCTCAGTTGCCTTGTTATATAGTATGTTCTGTTCCATACAGCAATAGGCCTGCTATCATCAGAGAGGTTAATTTTAACCCAAGTTCATTTTGGAATCATTTATCCAATCTGTATGATGGGATCTTACCCCACTTGCATAACGGACTCATTTGTGGAGTTCTTATATGCAGATAGCACTAACTGGGGTGCCATGCCCTTAGATGCTCCTATTTTCTTTGTCAACATAGGGACTGCAATATTTTTTTCTATTTATTATTCATTGCTTGTATTAGGGTTGGTTAGGTCTGTAGAGTGCTTTGCACATATATCACCAGTGGCTTTTGGGGGGATGAGGAAAATATGCTGTATGAATAATACAGGTCTGAGTGTCTGCGTTTATGGATCCTTTGTTCTTTTTTGCGTTTTTCATTAATTCCTTGAATGTTTGGATTCTGTACTAACTGTCTGAAGAGAGGATCCAGAACTACAGTAAAAAATAAGGGGGGGTGGGCTAGCATTGTGATTCTTTTAATTGGAATTCAATAAGCTATGTATTGTGTATACAGGTGATGTATAACATGAATGATAGAT
Organism: Xenopus laevis; assembly: GCF_017654675.1. Lineage (NCBI taxonomy): Eukaryota > Metazoa > Chordata > Amphibia > Anura > Pipidae > Xenopus > Xenopus laevis. The sequence goes on from NC_054385.1 coordinate 33,697,282, forward strand.
TCAAAGACCAAGGCCTTCTCAGCATCTAAACCTGACAAACATTAAGTTAAAAACAAGGGGCTTCAAGCTGAATAAAAATCCGCTATTCAGCTTCAGCGTTGACAAAAAAATAAAAATTTGAGGCCATTTTCTAGGGCTAGGCACCGCCCTATATGCACCCATTAAAATCACATACACAACAAGCCTGCTCCTACTTACACATCAATTGGCTGGTTGTGCCATCTTTGGTGCTGGAGGTGCAAGGTACGTGTACGTGCAGCATAGCCTTGTACTTTACATTAGCCTTACCATTAGGTAAATATAGGGTTCCCTTAAAGGAAAACTATACCCCCAAAATGAACACTTAAGCAACAGATAGTTCATATCATATTAAGTGGCATATTAAAGAATCTTACCAAACTGGAATATATATTTAAGTAAATATTGCCCTTTTTCATCTCTTGCCTTGAGCCACCATTTCGTGATGGTCTCTGTGCTGCCTCAGAGATCACCTGACCAGAAATACTTCAACTCTAACTGTAACAGGAAGAAGTGTGGAAGCAAAAGACACAACTCTGTCTGTTAATTGGCTCATGTGACCTAACATGTATGGTTTGTTTGTGTATACAGTGAATCCTACGATCTCAGGGGGCGGCCCTTATTTTTTAAAATGGCAATTTTCTATTTATGATTACCCAATGGCACATACTACTAGAAAAGTATATTATTATGAAAATGGTTTATTTACATGAAGCAGGATTTTACATATGAGCTGTTTTATGCAATATCTTTTTATAGAGACCTACATTGTTTGGGGGGTATAGTTTTCCTTTAACTTGTCGTGCCTATAGGAGCTTGATATTGTACCAGCTGCAGGCTATATAAGTGCACAACCATGCCCTACCTGCTTGCTGCTGCTTCACTCACACTCACTCGCAAGTTGCATCCATTGTACCTGACTATGGCATCTGTCAAGGCTCCCAGCTGGAACTAGGCCTTTGATAGCAATCCCCATTTATGGCAGGAATTAATGAATAAAAAATGTGCTAAATTTCTTATATTTTTTTGCACTTTCTTAGCTCCTTAGTAAATAAGCCCCAGTAACGTAATTACTTCTGGCAGGGCTCAGGTGCAGGACATGCAGCTGGGCACCAGACGCAATCTTTACGATTGATTTACCTGCTCACGAGGCTACAGCGGGCCTCAATTGGGTGCAGACCCGGGTGCAAATGCACCATCCCAGTAGTTCCGCCACTGATGAGACCTTCTTTCTATATTTGCACCTATCATCATCCTACTAGCATTAACAGGGCTGCCATCAGAAATTTTAGGGCCCCCCACAAATATCTTTGAGCCCCATAAATACTGTAGCTTTTTGGGCCCTGTGTGGGCCATTTGAAAACAGGACGTGGCTTTTTGCTGCCACTTTTGCTTTTTTTTTTCTGGTCGCTCACTGCTGCCAGAGGCAAGGTTCTCAATTTGCTTCATAGCAGGAGCAGCCCTGAGTAAAGGTGGCCATACACGGGCAGATAAAGCTGCCGATATAGGCCGTTTAGACCAATTTGACAGTTTATCTGCCCGTGTATGGGGGCTTTCCGATCGATATCTGGACACAATATCGATCGGGAAGGTTTGATTTTTCTCCCGACGCGTCGGAGCCCATTTCGCTTGTCGTATTCCGTAATCCATAGGTCTGAAGGTTAAGATTACCCCCGGTATAGCCCTGTTGTTAGTGGCATATCGGGGAAATGATCCTATAGTGTATGGCCACCTTAAGAAAAGTTGAGGGTGTGAGTAAGACACTATGGCAATTTAGTATAAGGGAGAATCTGCAAGCAGCATCACATCTGAAAAAAAAGGTCTGGCATTTTTCGCCTTGTTTTGCCTAAAAAATTACGCCCATAGACTTGTATGGCGTCGTGCGGCAAAATAAAAATATGCACGTCAACATTTTTTGACAACCATAGACTTAAATGGGCGTCAGCGACATTTCGACAGCGTTAAATTTTTGGCAAAATGAAACAAATGCGCTCATCCCTACTGGCAAAGATGAAATCATTATTATACATTCATATTTTAGTGTTTCGAAATACAGATATGGGATCCATTATCCGGAAACCTATTATCCAGAAAGCTCCAAGTTTCGGAAAGGCTGTCTCCCATAGACTTTATCCAAATAATTTAAATGTTTAAAAATTATTTTATTTTTCTCTGTAATAATAAAACAGTAGCTTGTACTTGATCCAATCTTAGATATAACTAATCTTTATTGGAAACAAAATCAGCCTATTGGGTTTATTTAATGTTTACATAGTTTTCTAGTAGACTTAAGGTATGAAGATCCAAATTACAGAAATATGTTTTCCGGAAAACCGCAGGTACTGAGCATTCTGGATAACAGGTCCCATACCCAGGGCTGGAACTAGGGGTAGGCAGAGTAGGAAGAGAAGCCATGTGCCTAGGGCGCAAAGCTGGGGGGGGGCACAAGACACATACCTTCTCTGCCGCCTACCCAAGTCCAGTCCCCGCTCTTCCCAACTGCCTGTTCTCTCTCCCAGTCATTTTGCTCTGTCATTCGTGCAAGCGTGCGTGCATCACATCGTCCGTGCATGTGCGTGTGGCGCTTCAATTTGCACATGTGCACATGACAATTTCACGCATGCACACACAACAGCGCGTGTGCGCTCCCAGCTGGCGCTACGACCGGCCAGGTTGTTAAATGAAACATTAAAAAAGGGTTTTTTTGCCCGACCCGGACTGGCAATCTGTGGGTTCTGGCAAATGCCAGAGGGGCTGCTATAAGGTGCCATAGAAAGTCAGTATTTAGTGGGCTGGTGGGGGCTGTTTGGGCCTCTGTGTGGGCTGATTGGGCTTCTGTGTACCTGAAATGCCAGTCCAGACCTTCTTAAAGGTAGGTAGAATTTGGCTTATATATATACATACATATGATAATAAATCTAATTGCCTACAACATATTTCAATGTATTGATGAGCAGGAGGGGACATACCCAGTACCTTTACTGCTTCAAAAGCAGGTAATATATGGTGAATAGACGGTGCTCTTACAGTTGTCAGTGTAGAATGGATATGGCATCATTTGTATGTAGAAGCACAAGCATGCCAAAAACAACTCTAGAGAGTTGATCTAGTGTATAAATCCAGTGGGCATAGAAAGGTGATCATGAATGTTATCAGCATTGCATGTGGCACATCGGCATCAGAGCATTGTCATTTGTGTCAACACTACACGCCAGTGTTTGTAGGGGGTGGGGAAAAGTGCCGTGGGGCTACAGTACTAATAAGCATCTACACACATTCAGCCTCAGCTTGTGTCTCCCTTAGAGAAAGGAAATGCATGTGCCCAGAATGTTTATTACCATATAACATGGAGTAGAAAGGACAGGCTATATTTTATATTTTGTTTTCTTGAGGTGTAAGGGATGGCACAAGTATCTCTGAGGCTAGAATAGAACAGCAAGAGCTAGTGATTCAAACAAGCACTTTCCCAATGGGTATAGTAACAGCAAGACTGTTGCACAGTGGGACATCTGTCCTGATAGAAAATCATGTGCCATGAAGCCTGAGCAGATGTCACCTGTACCCCAGGTGGGCATAATACTATAATGAGGGCAGTAGAGAAGATTTCAATGAGCCTGATATGCTTGCTCATCTACCTTCTATAGATCAGATAACAGAGCCTACCATACGGTGAAATCTTGCTTTTACTTATAGCTATGGTCTGATTGTTTCCATTTGTGAAAATTAAAGTGCAACTAGCAGGGGCCAATTTAGTAACGTTCATTTTATTTTCGCTTCACCGAATCAAACTTTTAAGTGTTAAATTAATTTTGAATTACGAAAAGGCCATCTCATTTTATCCAGATAATCCAAATTTTTCAAATGATTTCCTTTTTCTCTGTTATAATAAAATAGTACTTTGTCCTTGATCCCAACTAAGATATAATGAATTATTATTGGACATAAAACCTGTCTATTGGGCTAGATTAATTACATGATTTTTCTGGTAAATCAAAGGTCGAATTTTAGAGTTTTTTTTATACCTCGAACGAACTCAAATGAACTCACAAAACGAATTGTTTCTAATTGAAAAAAAAACCTTGAATAACGAGTTCGGGGTTAACAACCTGAAAACTCTTATTGATCGAGTTTTTGATCGGAAAAAAACTAGAATCACCTGAATTGATGGAGTTAAAGGGCAAAACCCTTAGGGTAAGGCCACACTGGGAGATTTGGTCACCTGGTGACTAATCGCCTTGTCTTTGCTGTGACCAAATCTCCCCAAAACGCCCAGTGTGGCCTTACCCTTAAAAAAAAAACTCAAACACCATGAAGGCTGTTAACATCTTCAAATGGTTTAAGGGACCTCTGCCATTGACTCCTACATGACCTCGGCAGGTTTTAGATGATGTATTTTCAGATTTGAGCAAGTTCCAAGTTGAGGGTATAATAAATATCGAACATTTCAGGTTTTTCAAAAATTTAACCCAAAAATGTGAATTTTAACTAAAAAAAAATAATCTCAAACATTAATAAATCTGCCCCTTAAGGTATGAAGATCTAAATTACGGAAAACCCTAGGTCATATCAGGTCCTATACTCTAAACCACAAAAAAATGTAAATTTGTCCTTTGCAAATTGTTTCTTCCCTTTAGGTTTTAGAGTTTTTTTTGGGGGCGGGGGGTTGTTTGTAATCGCATGAAGATTCTTACAAAACCGAGGATTTCTAAGTTAATATAATGAATATAATATAATTCTTATTCCACATTTTTATTTGTTCATGCTTTTTATAGTCACATCTTTTAATAAACAAGTAGCCATTCGTGCTTAAAGTGTGAGTTTAGTTGCGGTTGAAAAAACCTCTAAAACTATACACAAATTAGAATTTTGATATATAGGCCTCCACGTGTTGTAAAGAATATAGGACAACAAGCAAGATATCAGGGAAATGGTACACAGAGAGATTTCCGGACGCTCGGCCAGCTTCTTTTCCTCCAACTAAAGACACATAGTAAAAATGACCCCTACTGATTACCATTGCAGGCAGCAGATATTGGGTCAAAACACAAGCAGAGCAGTCGAAGAACAGCTGAAGAGCTATAGCTTGGATGATTCTCCTATGTATAACAAATGAGGCCACCAATAACCTGATGATCTACAATAGACTGAGGTTTGTTGTTGGTGGGGGGGTTAGTAGTAGACCCTCTTTCCTTTTATCTGCAATCAGTGTTTCCCACTGACAAATGAGTAGTAAGGACTAAACACCTGGATCTCAGGTGTCACCTCTACCTCAAGTCAGGGTGACGCCCCCTGAGCAATAGGGCTATCAGGTTAACACACACACAATCTGGAGCCTTGCTCACATTACATGTACACTTCAAATGCGCTTTGTGTGATTGTTCCCTCCGCCGTTCTCTCCTTCTGTTCCTATTTTGTATTCATTCAGTTCACATAGACGATGAATTTCAGAAGGGTCTGCATGTGTCTGTACCCTCAGCCGCCCCCTCCCCTCGCTCATCAATGCTGATAAAAAGCTATTGATCCAGAACACCAATCAAAGCTGTGAGGGCTCCTCCTCAATTTGTTCACTTAATTGTGTATCCAAGTGATGTTCATTAAACATTACAGGGTCTGCTAAGGCCTATTGATTAAAGCAGTGAGGGGATAATTCACTTTGCATTATGTTGTACTAGAAACCTCTGGTTCATATCCATCAGCCACTCCTGGGAGAGTCAGGCGAGTGTTACAGACACAGCAAGAGAATTGAATTTGAATAGTAAAAGGCCTGAAAGCTACGTGCAGCACAAGGGGAATACGGCACATTTCTGTCTGTTCTAAAATACTTCTACTCCTGTTTTTAGCACAGGGGGGTTGATATATAATACAATCATTTCAGCTGAATTTTGCCCATAGAAATATTTGTATGAATATTTTTGGGCCCCCTGGTCCCTGGCTGCACCCAAAAAAATGGTGGCCAGGGCCCCCTATAAGTTAAAAAAAAAACATTGGTGGCCAGGGATTTAAAAGAAGAAAAAAAACTTTTGGTGATCAGTGGAACCTACCTTTAAAGGTCTTCATTCTCCTCTTCTTTGGCTCCATTTGATGATGTTGACTCCTTTTGGTGGCTTATCCTGTTCTTCGGCTCTTTTTGGTGGCTTTAGCTTTGTTTGACAGCAACTTTTGGCTCCTTGAGGTGGCTCTCGGCTACACATTGCGGTTTTCAGCTCATTGAGGCAGCTTTTAGCTTGTTTTGGTGGCTTTGGCTCCATTTGGTGGCTTTTGTTGCTGCTTTGGCAACTCAAGGGGGGCCCGGCTAATCCACGAAGTGCTACACACCAAACCCCCGTTAAAGCTTAAAAACCACTAGGTCCCTGTGCCCCCTGATGGCAGCCCTGTGGGTATAGTAAGGGTAGATGAGGGGTTAGGGACATGTGTATAAAAAGGCAAGATGTTGTCAAGAAAGAGCCTTTAACTGTGGGACATAAGGGCTCATCTAAAAAAAAAAAGGTAAAAGGAAAGGCAAAAAAATTGCACAAGGTCCTGACCTTGTCCTAGCTGAACACCTGTGGGATAAATGGGAACACTGACTGTGAGACAGGCCTGATCCCCAACATAAGTGCCCAACCTCATTAATGTTCTCATGGCTGTATTGAAAAATATCACACTAACAATTTTCCAAGTCTTCCCATAAGAGCAGAGACTATAGTTTGCTATTGTATTGGAAATATAACTTTGTATTAATGAATATCGCTTCACTTGGATTCAGAATGAGATGTTGGGAAGACAGCTGTCAGAATAATTTAATGTATAATCATAATTTGTGAAAGCTGTAAAGGAGGACATGCGTGGATTTTGGGGAGAGTATGTGGAGAAGAAGGAGGCTTTGTAGCAAGAGAACATCTGGGCTGGGAGTTGTTGATCCATAAGTGGTCCTCAGTATGCCCTAAATGAGAGACTGTTGACAGGAGGATGCACCAGAATGGGAGATATGGAATAGACAGCTTGAGTGATAAGATTTGAATCAAGAAAGTGTGAAAACCAAAGGTGCAGAGAGTGGTCAACTGTGCATGGAAATAATGATTTATTTTGCTATATTTAAAAAAGGGGGAAATTGCTTGTCACAACCACTTTCTTCTGCCTTGTGGCATCTGGACTGATAAGGCAGATCACACAGATCAGAGTCACACAGATCACTGCCATATTGCAATTCCCACCACAGCAGCTAATCACACTGATGTTTCCCCGGTCATCACTAGTGAGGTCTCACTGGATAAGCCTGTTGACACCTTTCAGCCCCTCGTTCAGATTTTGTTAAGGTTGAATGCATCACAATAGCATTGTTGGTCACAACATGACAATTAAATCACCTGTGTGACATTCCCCAAAGGCATAAAGAACGATCAACACCAACAATAACAACAGAGAAATGTCTTCTGGGCTTTGTTAGAGGAGTCTCTATGGGCTGATGGGGGTGGTGTGTACCAATTTCAAAGCAATTTACATATGTCGCATCTGTGGCCCTGCAAGCTGGCTGCCAGAAACCCAGAGCAGATTTATCAGGAGTTGCAATCCTGGACTTAAATGATTTGTGGTTGGTATAACCCTTGGTCTTTACAGGGTCATCTGATAGCTTTGTACTAAACAGAATCAAATCCATTCCTAGAAAGCTATTAGCAGATACAAACATTTCAATGTCAAAATGATTGATTTGTCAGTGCAATGCAACACATACTGCAAGCTCTGGAATTTTGTAGCCATCACTGTAATAAATTATTGACTCTTTGTTTTTAACATTTTGATCTAATGCCTTTCCCTTCACATGGGAACAACTGTAAAGTGGATGAGTCATCAGGACTCATTCATCAGAATATAGAGGGGGGGGAGAGTTATAGCATAGGCATCTTCATTTTCACTTGCACCATGTCCAAGATTTCCAGGTCTGTAGGGAACCCAACAATTGTGTCATTGTAGGCTAAGGTCACACACACCATAGTCACAATAGAGATTTGAGTGCTGCTGTTGCCCATAATTTCCTGTCCTTACCTTTCTTGAGCATTAACTTACCAGTGCCAAGCTTCCCGTTTAACCCAAAAAAAAATGGAAATTCAGCTCTTCAAGTTGCCAGAGGTAGCTATTTTCCCTTGGTATAGTTCCATCTGATGAAGACCCAGCCAAGAGAGCTTCAGTTATGTGTTGGATATGGTGTTGGTGTGTAAGTTGGTTTGTATTTAGGTGACTTGTGTGAATTGTGATTGGTTGTGTGCCATCTGAGGAGGTGGTACACTGATTATAGAAGTATTAATCCATGGCCAAGTTGTGAGGGGGCATTAAATAAGCAGCAGTAGTTGTTAGACTATGGACTCCTACATACTGTGAATAAAGTATCAGGAATTTAAAAACCTCTAAGGGGGTCTCTTTACATGAAAAGGGATAATAAACTATGTTTGTGGGTACAAGATCCCAAAATCTATGACCATGTATTTTCTCAGCCCTTGTGATATGACAACTGAATGAATACGCCCAATAGGCAATAGTCAGTAGCACAGATTGGTCAGTCAGTAGAAAACAGGCCTGGACTGGCAATCTGTGGATTTTGGCTAATGCCAGAGGAGCTGCTGTAAGATGCCGTAGACCAGGATTCCTCAACCTTTTTTTATAAAAAAAAAAGTTGGAGCGCAACTCAACCATGCAAAATGTTCCTCAGGGTGCCAAATATGGGCTGTAGACCCTATGTGGACTGACAGGCTACAGGAGGCTGTATTTGGCAGTACCTGGCTGTATTTTGATGCCTCTTAGGAAGCCAGCTGATTGGCGAAACGTGTCAGGCAGGAAGTGACGTCACACAGGGAACACAGGAAGAGCCACGAGGGGGATACACACGCCGGCAGGGACCCTAGATCGATATTGCAACCTGTGCAAATATTTTTTCCTATGTGCGATCATTCTTCACACTAGGGGGCCGATTCACTAACTTCGAGTGAAGGATTCGAAGTTAAAAAACTTCTAATTTCGAAGGTTTTTTTGGGCTACTTCGACCATCGAATGGGCTACTTCGATCTTCTACTAAGACTTCGAATCGAAGGATTCAAACTAAAAATCGTTCGACTATTCGACCATTCGATAGTCGAAGTACTGTCTCTTTAAAAAAAACTTCGACCCCCTAGTTCACCATCTAAAAGCTACCGAAGTCAATGTTAGCCTATGGGGAAGGTCCCCATAGGCTTGGCTAACTTTTTTTGATCGAAGGATATTCCTTCGATCGTTGGATTTAAATCCTTCGAATCGGAGGATTTAATCATTCGATCAAAGGAATAATCCTTCGATCATTCAATCGTACTATCTGCACTAAATCCTTCGACTTCGATATTCGAAGTCGAAGGATTTCAATTCCCAGTCGAATATTGAGGGTTAATTAACCCTCGATATTCGACCCTTAGTGAATCAGCCCCTAAATGTGAGTGCAGATTTGTTTTAAACTTTTTTTTACTTTTTAATAAATGGTGTTACACTATCCTGGCTTTATATCTCTCTATGGGAACATGAGGAGCTGACAGGAGAAGGAGGGAGAGACCTGCTAAACACTACGAGACATATATTATACCTACAGTTTTTAAGTAGGCAATCCAGCCAAACGGTGGTAGAAAAATTGGAGAAACTTTGCATGTCACCAATAAGAGTGGAAATTTAAAGGGGAAATATACCTAAAAAAAAACGTGGACACGTGGCGTTGGTGTGATATTGAAACATATTGCGATATTTTTTTCTGTTTCTCTCTCTGTTGCCGTAGGCGCTGATCTGCATATACATTTTTGGATACTTTTTTGTGTAGAAACTGTGGGAAGATCGGCAAGAGAAAGTGATTCTAAAGGACTTTTTTCATTTTTCTTAAATATTCTCTGATAATTGTATTTGGCAGTACACCTGGTTTTATGCAACCAAAACTTGCCTCCAAGGCCACTGGGGGCAACATTCAAGGGGTTGGTGAGCAATATGTTGCTTGCGAGCCACTGGTTGGGGTTCACTTCCATAGACACTATTTAGTGGGCTAATGGGGGGCAGCTTGGTACTCTATGAAATGCGCAATATGTTGGGGCTCTAAAAATACATGTTAATAATAATGCCAGCCGCCAGGGCCTATTTTGAATCCCAGTCCAAGCCTGATAGACAATATAAAGCAGTCAGCAGCAGAGTAATAGCTTTCAGAAGCTTAAGAGGATCACTCAGCAGCACAAAAAGAGTAGTTAGCATGTATGAATCAATCAGAACATAAAAATCCATAAAACATGCACAGTACATGCTGAATACAGAGTATACATTGTCCTATGTGACATGGTATGGAAGGATGCAGAGTCGCTTACAAACTCTTTCTATAAGTTGTTTTTTTATTTTGTCCAACTCCCTTGTGCCAACCACAGTCCATTTAAAAGTGACATTAAAAAAAATAGTAAATAATGAGCTTAATTGAATGTCACTCTTCAATAGGTAACTAGTATAGAGAAATAGCGAGGGCGGGTACTGAAAAGAACCCTGATGCTGGGGAAATGTGCCTGTGAGCCAGCCTTCCACTCACAAAAGTGCAGGTGTGCCTTTTAAAACTCAATTATTTTCTTATTTTCCTGGAGTGTGCTTAATTGGTGCTTATTAGTGCTATTGCTTGAAAATTATTGACAAGCCACTTCTCAGGAAAAGCCTGTTCTTCTATCCCCAAAAAGCCTGATGTTTATTGTGCAAATTGCAACCAAAAAAAAAAAGCCACACTATAGTAATTGTTCTGCCCGGTAGAATCTTTCTAGGCCATAGATTTGAGAATTAAAATTTTTGGAATAAAAATAGCCATTAGATTTATTGGTGTTTATTCATAGAACCCGAGATAAACAACTTATAATGTAAACCAGATGGAACCCAATCTCCCTTCAAGAAGAGAAATGACAGCAATGCAATCTAGGCTTCCATCTGTGTACCATGGACCAATTTATCAAGCGGCCACTCTGGCAAAACACTGTTAACACTAACATGTGAGTGCCAGATGCCCTTTAAAGGGTCGTTATACTGACCAGTTACAAAATTTGTAAAAATAAATATTTTCTACAACTTTTTTTGTAAAGTAAAACAAGCATACTCCCGTGTGTAAGGGATACTTTATTTAACAAGCAAGCGTTCGACCATGGCCACAGATAATCTGCCCTTTCCCATTTGAAGCTTGAAAAATCTGTAGTTTTAAGAGCAATTATACATGCAGAATTTAAGGGTTATGGCTAGATAGAGAACTGGAACTACAAATCTAGTGGTGATTTTGGAAGGGAAGCTAGATGTGGTAAGCATATGTCTTGTTATTGACAAAGCAGGGAGTCTGTACAGAACTGAAAGGTGCTTCCACCAGTGCAGTATTTGGGTGGGGTTGGGCCATTGCAAGGCACACAAATGGGCCTTTACGATTCCTGATAACAACCCAAACCTTAGTAATTAACTAAGTGAGCAATTGTTGTTACACAGACAAGCCACAAAGCATTTCTCTTGGATTGGTTCAGCATCATTCCAATTAAAGGACCACATATCTATACACATATATATGAAATTGAAGCTGGGACACTAAAATAAATATATTCCTAACCAGTCTCTTGATATTACCCTCTTCTCGTAAGTCAGGTCACTCTGTCGTTTTCATGGGGTATGGGAGAAAACAAAGCTAAATTATTTATATAAATATGACATTCCTTACAAGTACTGTACTGTACAGGGCCCCATAATTTGCCATTGCCCTTATTTGCATCACCCAAATACAGCTTTTTTCCAAGCACCTGTAAAACATACGACTCCATACTGCTGTTGACTTGCATGCAGTCATTCATGTGTGCATGTACTGCCACCAGACAACTATGACCACCCTATGACCCCTTTATTGATTCACTCATTGATTTTCTACACACAGTCAGTTTTTGGACTTGGCAATATCCTGGTCCTAGAGTCTGAACTTGCCAGTGAGAACTGACAGTTTGCGCCATTTGATTAAAAGTATCCAATATAGCCTTGCATGAATGCCTGGACTGTATGGGTGTCTATGTGCATCTACATATGCCCCAGAGAAGAGAATTAAATTAGAGAATTAAAGCAATGCTATTACGGTACTCTCAGAGAACACATGATTTTAATGCTCATGTAAAGGCCAAAGATGAGGCTCTGGTCTTTGGAACAGTAAACTAATTACAGTTAGAAGCTTCTTTGTATTTTTGTGGAGAATAATGGGAGCTGTAGTTTGCTGTAGATTGCTGTGTTTCACCCCAAAGATGGCAGGCTGTATGTGGCAACCCCACTTCCCAAAAAAAAAAACACACAGTTTGACTGGCTTGTATTTTTATCTAGTTTGCATTTTTTGGATTCAACCAAAATAAAGCCTTCTGGGCAAGAGAGTTAACATTTATCATATATTATTTTTTAATTATTAATGTGTGTTGTAAAAGGAAAATGGGGGATTACAATGAGCTATCCTAAACAGCAGGTCAACCAATTTCTGGTTTCTGACTAGGGTCACCTCCTTGATAGTAAAAAATGATGCTTTATTCTCACATCAACAGAGAAGAAAAGTAACAAAGAGTGGTATTTGTGCCCACAAAAGTGGGCAGCTGCCAACTATAGTTCCAAACTATAAGTGGAAAACCCTTGATTCGTGCAAATCTAATGTTTAGACTTATAATTAGTTTGAAATTCTGTTGGACAAAAATCTCCAAAACTGATAAATGTAGTGACAAATGTACTGGCTGATTATTCAAAATAGGGCATAGGTTTTACTGTACAGCATCTGCTAACATCAAACTGTTGGGAGAACTGAAATAATAGGTAATAATGCTCAGTTATAATGGCACAAAATCCAAGACAGCCCTATGTTTTGTGCACTTTGTACTCTGCCTCTCTTATATTTTCAAACTGGAGTAAAATGTTCTGCTTGTAGCACCTGCAATCCATACATATTATGTGGGGGCACATGGCAACCCTACCTTACATGTCATTGAGGATGTCGAAAACATTGGATTGCATGTGTTAATATATATACAGGGTCAACATCAGAAATAATGGGGCCCTATACGAAAAAAATGTCTGGGCACCCTGGTCCCCGCCCCCCACACACACAATTTATAAAAAGCCAATGGGGATCAGGGCCCCCTTCAAGTTAAAAAAAAAAAAAACATTGGTGGTCAGCGCTGACCTACAAGTTAAAAAAAATGTTGGTGGTCTGGGCCCACTTTAAGTTAAAAAAAACATTGGTTGCCAGGCACCCCCACAAGATATAAAAAAAACATTGGTGGTCAGGCCCCCTTCAAGTTATAAAAACATTGGTGGCCAGGTACCCCCACAAGTTATAAAAAAAGCCATTGGTGGTCAGGCCCCCTTCAATTTAAAAAAACATTGGTGGCCAGGTACCCCCACAAGTTATAAAAAAGCCATTGGTGGTCAGGCCCCCTTCAAGTTATAAAAACATTGGTGGCCAGGTACCCCCACAAGTTATAAAAAAGCCCTTGGTGGTCAGGCTCCCCTTCAAGTTATAAAAACATTGGCGGCCAAGGCCTCTCATAAGTTAAAAAAAATATTGGTGGCCAGGGCCTCCCTATAAGTTTAAAAAAAATAAATGGCCAGAGGTTTAAAAAAAAAAAAGACAGCTGGTGTTCAGTGGAACTTTTACCTTTAAAGGTCTTATTCGGCTCTATTCACCGACCTTTCCTCCATTCGGCAGCTTTTGGCATCATTCTGTGTAAACAGTATTTACTGCGTGATTTGTCTTCCCCTGTGTATACTTTTGTATATATAGTACAGTGATATGGCTCCTTCACAGCACTTCACAAATAAAGTTATACTGTACATACATGCAGAGGCTTTCTGCTCCTTTCATGGCTTTCTTCTTCTTCCGGCTCCTTTCAGTGGCTTAAGCACCGCTTTGGCGACTCAAGGGGGGCCTAGCTAATCTAGGAAGTGCAGCACAGCCGGGCCCCCCTTAGAGCTTATAAAAACCACAGGGCCCTGTACAGTTGTCCCCCCTGTGCCCCCCTGATGTCAGCCACTTATATATGTTTCTACATATATATCAGGATAGAGTACCGCACTCATCAGGATTACGTGCAAAAACATTTAGAAGAGAAATTTCATTGTTTTGATCACTCCATGGTTATTTTCCTCAGGGGAAACAAGCTTGTTTTTGGATTTTTTTCTAATACATCTTTTTGCATGTAATCCTAATTAGTGTGGTACTCTGTCTTGTTATCCCATAAACGTTTTACCTGCACCCAGGCAAGCTGTTGGACCTGTTGTGTGAGTGCTCCTCCTTGCTGGAACTCCTTAGTGATGTATAATGTCTATAAATTTAACAACATGGAGTACTTTATTTATATAGTGAATAAACAATATATTCATGGCTTTTGTGTATTATAATAATATATATAGTGAATAAAGTACCCTCTTGTAAATTATAAGGATATTACAAGTTACCATATTTTTATACAGGTCATAGAACTCCAAGGTAACTTCTAATATCAGGGGGTACTTTATTAAAATACACAAGTTTCAGTGAGTCATGAGACAGAAATGACATCACTACTGACTGTTTATAACTGATGAGATCAGTACTCACCATTTATAAGGATATCATTTATAAGATATTCATGGCTTTTGTATATCATGTATGTATATATATATATATATATATATATATATATATATATATATATATAACAGTAGGGAGTATAAACTAAATACAATTTATATATGAGATTTTGAAATGTATATATTCTCTAATTATAGAATATATATTATATCCCCAATTGCATTCCATGTGCTGCATGCTTCAGAGAGATTTTTGTGAATATTTCAATACTGACATATCTATATTATACACAAAACCTATGAATATCTTGTAAATAACATCCTTATAAACGGTGACTAGTGATGTCATCAGTTATAAACAATGAGTAGTGATGTCATTTTTGTCACATGACTCACTAAAACTTGTGTTTAATAAATAAATTACCCCTTCGGCCTTCAGCCTCATGCTTATAATATCCTTATATTTTACAATAGGGGGCACTTTATTCACTATATATCTGATATATAAATATATATGAATATATATATATATATATATATACCTCAGAGACTCAGAGATAATGTATGTATAGCTTTATTTATAAAGATATGCAGCACTTTACAATTTTATGATATATAAAAGTACACACAGGGAGGACAAGTATTATAATAAATACAAGCAATAAGAGATATTTGTTAAATAAGGCTCCAGTTGTGCAACAGTAATAATACATAGAGTTAGATAGATATGAACACCACACAACAATGAAAAAGCAGAATTGTGCAGTAAGTACAAATGCTGGTTGAGGCCTGTGATGGATTGGCATTAATAATGAGGTAGGTTTAGAATGGGTCACAGGTCCAGATGCCCAAGGCAACCTAAATTCCTATATGAGGAGTAAAGGAGAAGCTGGAAGGTAGCCTCAGGACACAGAAGGTTAATAATGGAAGCACAAATGAACATTAGGCCTGCTCCGGCCTGCACAGCCTAGGGAGGGTCGCCATGGAGACGGCTTACACCTGAGTGAAGCAGGTGGCAGAGTTGCAGTGACAGACGCCCCCAAGGGAAGAAAGGACGAGAGAGGGAAAAATACAAAATATACCCCGTCCAGGCAGGGAAAAAATGTAGCATTCCCAGCAACATCTTTGTGTAAAACTGGCACACTTCAAAACCTATTAATGTTGCCATTGAGAAAGGCCATAGATCTTACCTCGCTGGGATTTAGTTCATGGGCTTCTCTGTTTTTATCGTGTCATAGAGAGAAGAGGCCATGAAAACAATGACACGGAACCGGCTCTGTTATATAAAGGAGGGGAAATATTGTTTTTTCCCAATCTGTATTTAGAAATATGTATTAGAGACTGACACAAAAACACGGAACAATAAAAAAAAAAAAAATGAAAGGTAATAAAAAGAAAATAAGACAATGCAGGGAATCTGAGCCCCAAATAAAATAGGGAAATTATAGATTTCCAACCTGTAACCCCAAGTTATTGTTCAAGGCATAGTTTGCATGAAAATTACAGTTGAGAGTGACATTTTGCAGTCCTTCATCAATCCTTCATTTATTCTGTGTATTTTTTTTATACTTGCAGATTTGTTCAGCAACTGTCAAGGCAATAGCAAAGTGCTTCATTCTGCATTTTCACATGAGAACAGAATTCAACTGGTTTCCAAAAAGCCATCTACACTGCAAAGTTATTTTCGGGTGTTTTGTCACCTACAGGGAGCACAATTAGCAACTACGGAGCAGTTTGGATAGAAGATCAATATGAGATGGCCAGAAAATAAAGGTAAGCAATTTTTTAAAACTGAGCAATCTGTTTTTCGGGTGGCAGGATCAGTGACAACCAGTTAGCATTTTCAGTTGCAGGCTGGAAACTGACAGAATAAGAAGGCTATTAAGACCTAAAATAAATAATGAAACATTTTTGAAAATGATCCATCTATAACCTACTAAAAGTTAATGTAAAGGTGAACTTTACCTTTAAATTAGAATTCTAGCTGACTCTGAGGACTCAGCTGACTCACATTTTAATTTTTTTTACTGTGTCCCTGGAAATATCAGTGGTTTTTA
The DNA here is from genome assembly GCF_017654675.1 of Xenopus laevis. Classification (NCBI taxonomy): domain Eukaryota; kingdom Metazoa; phylum Chordata; class Amphibia; order Anura; family Pipidae; genus Xenopus; species Xenopus laevis. Next base: position 33,713,925 of record NC_054385.1, read on the forward strand.
AATCTGACCAATTGCACAGAGGCATTATATGTATTAAATGGTGCCTCTTAGGGCAATCCAGAGAATCTAACACTGAGTTCTCTCACAATTAAGGGCAGCTGACTCTGCCTATAATTGCTGAGTGTGGGCCCTTGATTTTAAGTTCTCTCTGCTAGAACTAATTGGTGTCCCATAGACCTTTGGTGGAAATAACATATGGCTGATGGAAATTATCCCTGACTAGGACTGACTAGGCCCACTAGGGTTGGTGAACACAGGTAGATATGTGAGCCAGTCTGACCCTGAATTTCAATAATTTTGTGACCCAAAACTAGTCTTGAGTAACTGATCTCATTTTATAACCTAATAAGAGGGGTGTCTATAACCCAACTCTGTTGTTACAGTCAATGGTACCATTGGGTTGGTGAACACAGGTAGACATGTGAGCCAGTCTGACCCTGAATTTCAATAATTTTATGACCCAAAACTAGTCTTGAGTAACTGATCTCATTTTATAACCTAATAAGAGGGGTGTCTATAACCCAACTCTGTTGTTACAGTCAATGGTACCATTGGGTTGGTGAACACAGGTAGACATGTGAGCCAGTCTGACCCTGAATTTCAATAATTTTATGACCCAAAACTAGTCTTGAGTAACTGATCTCATTTTATAACCTAATAAGAGGGGTGTCTATAACCCAACTGTGTTGTTAGAGTCAATGGTACCATTGGGTTGGTGAACACAGGTAGATATGTGAGCCAGTCTGACCCTGAATTTCAATAGTTTTAAGACCCAAAACTAGTCTTGAGTAATTGATCTCATTTTATAAGCTAATAAGAGAGGTGTCTATAACCCAACTGTGTTGTTACAGTCAATAATTTAGCTGGTCATATGACATATGACACTATTCACAGTTTGGGTGCCTAGCAAAAATGGTGTGGATGTTTGTTACTATGTGGTTCCCACAACATTAATTTTACTGAGTGCTATTCGAACTGCAACTTCAAATCCTGGGATCGGAGAGAAAGAATGGAGGAGTTGCATGCCTGAGTGCTCTCTCTCCTTTTTACATTCTCATGCCACAATGCTAAATAACATTGTATGTTTAGTGGCCATGCTCCACTGCATACTTTTGGTCAATGAGTAATCCATGCATTATTAACTGTGGTAAATCAGTGTTGTCTGTTTTGCTGGATTACAGAGTAAGATCTAAATCATTCCTGCAAAGTCCTTTGAAATTAATTAGGTGATTGTTTCGAGATGTTTATGATCTCAGCCATTACCATTGTGTCGTGACCGTGTGGTTGCTGGGAGTTGGGGGATGTTTACAAAAGGTCACTTTCTCCAGGATGTAGATAGACAAACATGATGCTCAGATGCCAAGGAATCACAGAGCAGACATGGGGGACATTCACAAACATACTGAAACACTGGATATTAAAAGATGATTACAGCCTGTATGTAAGTGAATGAATCTATCTGGATATATCTAGAGTGATCTGGCAACTTGACTCATCTTGCAAAAAATGCCTGACTATGACGTTTGGTAGATGTTCCCTTAGGAGACAGTTTTGACAGACTACCTTGAGATTCCAATATATAATATAGCCAAGATCCACAACTACCTCTTCTCATAAGAAGAGGTGATACACTCCATGCTCCATAGTGCTCTGGTTGGAATCAAACCCTTGACACTGCAAATCAGCAGTTATTTCCACTGTGCCATAGGAGTATTTTTATACATCTAAGTCTCATTATTGCTGTCTATCTGCTGTTGGAACAATTCCTATAGTGTATTTCTATTTTCTGACTTCACCGTCCCTTTAATGTTGGAAAGAGATGTATCCTAACATGAACCATGGCAAGGCATTCCTATAATCCTATGTCTGGCAATGCTCAACTAAAGGACGGTAGGAAAATAAGTAATGGATAAAGTACGACTGCCATTTATGGTCACTGATATATAAGAACATGAAATATAGGCACACAACAACTTTCATCCAACTTGACGTACTGAAAGAGAAACACATGCTACTAGAAGAATATTTAAATATAAGACATTTTGTGAGTAGGAGATGAAGAAATTATAGACATCACAGAACATTTACTTAATTACTCCCCCCCCTCTTAAAAAATGTCTTTCATATGTTGCCGCAGCCCCTCACGGACAGGCATTAATGTAGAACCTCAAATTAAAGGTTTTGTGTGACATGAAAGTAAATGCATCATTGAAACCCGTGCTTTGCAGTTGAAAGGCATCACACCAGTGCTAGCAATGTGTTAACATTCAATCTTGATGTCTGCCTTCAATCTGAAAAAAGAGTGAAACAGATACATATCCATCAAGTTCAACTCTGTGTTCAAATGACTCCTACTTAGAGTCCAGCTGTTAAAGAGGGAATTTTATTATTATGATGGCTTAACAGGAATTATACCATCCATATCTTTACCCCTTTTAATACAGGGAAATATCTTGTTGACTTTAGCTGCACCAGATTGGCATTAGATTACTGTTACATTGCAATTTTAAACCCCTGAATACATTCAGCCAACTATAAACCCTCTAGTTTAGTTCTGTGTTGTTCCTGCATCACCTCATCTTATTCTTGTTTGCAAGAAGTCTACTCTGCTCATATATTCTGTGGAATAGGGTTTGTAACCCATCATGCTTTAGAGAGAACCTGGCACACTCCATAGTACGTACTACCAAAAATACCATCTTGTACCCTTGTCCTCAGGCAACCTATGAAAATAATTTGAATGTTACCCCCACCTCACCTCAATTGATAAATAGCTTCCACATAGTTGAACTTAAAACTGGTGTGGTTTCCTCACCCCACCAGGGGGTAACTGGAGCACTTTGCCCATGAAGACCTTAACTAAGCAATATGTGCACTTCACAAATGTGCACTTCAGGTGCCATGCACTCTTCGCTTCTAATTCTGAAAGGCTGCAACCATATCTTTCTCTCTGTACAGTACATGGTTTCATTGTAACTGTTTCCTGACTGCAGTCTCATTCCCCTCTGTCTGTACATCCTTACAACTACAGTTGTTGGAAGTCCTCATTTTAAATGGCTTTCTGAATTTGTTGCATTCATGCAGAAAAGCATCACATATTGTGAAGTTTTAGTACAGGCATTATTGACAGTGGACCCTTGTTGCTTTTTTGTTGGCAGCTAGGTTTTGTCTGTTGTCAGTAAAATGCTCTACAGATGGAGCTGATTTAACTCAAGGCAACTGGGCACACTTTTTATTCAAGTAAAAAGCAATTTGTTGACTCATACTGCACTGATGCACATATGGTGCTGAATGGATTTCAACCCTGCACATTGGAATGCTAAGAGAGAGCGTCTGCAGTCCAAGTCATATGCACTTTTTTTTATAAATCACTGACAATGTGAGCAAGGTGATCAATACAAGAATGTATGTTTCTATAACAGTCCCAATTGAGGGCCAATGGTAAAAACAATGAAATGCCTACTTCTCTATTCTTCACTATATTCATGTGACATGCAGTAGTGATGTGTGAGTCAGGAGAACCTTTTACTACATCAGACCCGACCCATGTCTTCCCATTCTCTAAGCTACTTTTGTGATTGCCTCTCGTTCCAAGACACAGAATCTTCTGGAGTGTACTTCCCCAGTCTGACCAGCACCCAACCCTAACCTACATTGGGCCACATTTCAACCTGAACCCGCCCAATGAGGGGTCACCCTGCACCTGAAAGTAGGTCATTTAAGGTGTAATATGTATCTCATGCAATAAAAGCCTACACAAGGGGCCACATAGGAGATTATGCAATTACAGGGGCATGCTTTGTAACCCCATATCAACCCCTCAGCAGCTTCTTTTACTGGTTTAATGCAGCTAGAATAAAGAAATCAAGCACCATATTTATATCTATAAGTGGACAGGGGGCAACCTTTTCCAATATTAATGCTGTTAATGTCCCTAATGGATTGTTGGTGGTGACAGTGAAGATCTGCAGTTTCTGCATCTGAAACCTTAATTACAAATTAAGGATAGGGCTTGCACCATGCAGTATGGGTTCCCATGTCATCATTATGTGCAGGATGCAGTCTGGGCTGTGAATTCTCATTGTGACCTGCAGTGAAGGTCAGTCGCTGGCTTTGGGCAGAAAGGAAACTGAATCGCTGTCAGTTGTTTCCATGTTTGTATTTTCTGCTGCAGAACTGTAAGAAGCTTTTGTATGAACATGAGCTGATTGTGTGCAATATAATCCTTCAACCCCCACACTGACTTAACCACTTCACCATAAAGCTCACCGTTGAGATGGCGATACAGTAGCTAAATGTTATATATAGAAACCATAATGTATTAACAATGCAAGCCTTTGTTCCCCCTTATTATTATTTACATGAATGTATAAAGCACTTACATATGCTACAGAACAGAGCAATGGGGCACCAAAATGAGTATAAAAGCAAAAAACATAAAATACTTCATTTCTACCTGCGGTATGAAGGGCCCAGCCCAGGAAGTCATTGTGAATTAATGAAATGTGCTCATTGTATGGGAGGTTTACAACACATGGAAATAAGGGGAAGTTGAGAAGGGGTTTCATTTAAGAGATGGGTTTTTAGGAAATGTATAAGGTTTAGGGAGAATCTGAGGTACAATATATTTCTCATATTCAGCCACAAACATTACCGCAGCATTGCAGTGGTCTGCAGAGGAACTACTGCTTTGGAACTGTATGCGGTCACATATCAGCCTACACCATAATGCCTGTACTAACATATAAGTTTAGCTCCCATGATACATCACCACTGTGTCCATTGCTAGAAAGCAGTTTGGGTGCTACTGCAGTTTGGGCCTAGACCAGACCTTACAGGTGTCCAAACTCCTGAATCTAGGGACCTTGTAGGCATTCTTTGTTAGGAATAATTGGCTAAATATGGGGCTCAATCTGATTGGAGTTATAGAAAGAATTCCAGGTGCTTGGGACGTTGCAGACTTAAGAGTGATGGCATATCGTATGTTTTTTTTTTTTTTTTTTAAAGAACACATTTTAAGACCCATGGAATCCTTTGATATTATTCCCAATGGAACATTGGGATTTATGAATCACTGAAACCACTAACTCACATAACTCACCATCATGACAAGTCCATGAATTGGACAGGCAAATGTATATTAGTATCACAACAAAAAGCTCATTAGATCACTGAAAAGAACAAATATCTACATATATTAAGCAATCCATCTAAATTGTGTATAAACTCAATGTACAGAGTTGACAGTATCTATAGCAATAAACTGCTGACTAATCACAGAGTCCCCAAACTGAAAAAACTGTTCTGGTTCACTAGGAAAACTATTTCTTGGCTACGGAATAACAGTCCCCGTTGGCTACACTCCAAACACATCTTGGTGGATAGCTGTAATAACCACAGGTGTAGCTTGAGGTCCTTGTGGGAATTTGCATGTTACAATGCTTGCATGATGTGCGTGTGCAGAGATGAATGAGGGAGCTGCCGATTACTGTATGTGTGCAATAATACAGAAATGCACCTTACAGTCCTCGCCTCCAAAGTACTGGGTGAGAGCCTCTAAAAAGTGAGAGAAAAAACGAAGAATTACCTTTTTCTTTTGTTAGAGAAGTGTAACTCATTTACATATAGTCTACCTGGCCTAATAGGCATGACATACATTCCTGGTAGGGCTGGCCTAACCTATCCCACTACTTGTGCCCTAAGGAAAGATTTATCTTACCACTTTGGAACATCTATTTTACCATATCCATGTATATATGTAAATACATTTCAGAGAAATATTCATTTGGGTTGGATGAGGGTGAGGAAAACAAGTAGGGATGCACCGAATCCACTAATTTGGATTCGGCCGAACCCCCGAATCCTTTGCGAAAGATTTGGCCGAATACTGAACCGAATCGTAATCGTAATCCTAATTTGCATATGTAAATTAGGGGTTGAAAGGGGAAAACATTTTTTACTTCCTTGTTTTGTGACAAAAAGTCATGTGATTTCCCTCCCTGCCCCTAATTTGCATATGCAAATTAGGATTCGGATTCGGTTCAGCTGGGCAGAAGGATTCGGCCGAATCCTGCTGAAAAAGTCCGAACCCCGAACCTGGATTCGGTGCATCCATAAAAACAAGCAATGGAAGGAAACACAAGCATGAAGGTGCAAGTAGCATGGATAAAAAAAAGACATGCACTTTTAAATTCTCCAAGACTACCATTCTTGTGTTTTGCTTGCATAACATTCATTTTTTTCTCTGTCTAATCCTGGACAGGTTTATTCTTTTAATGCCATCTGTGGTCATGTAGAGCCCTGACAGGCATGAGGTGTTGCAATGTGAACAGCATTACTTCCTGCAGAGCAGATGGGTTGGGTTCAGCCAATAGTTGTTGACATTACCAATGTTATAGAGCCAGCGAAGCCTACATTTTTTCAGAAGTGCTTGGGAATAAGATGTAGTTGTGGTGGAACCATTGAATCGAGATGTCAGATGGTTTCTCAGCTACTTATTGGCTCAGGGAAGCCTGAGTATATTATGCTTTGTTTGTAAGGGAAGCCTGAGTATATTATGCTTTGTGGGGCCTCATGAAGGCAAGTTCCCTGTATGTAAACAATATTTAATTCACAACCTCCAACAAGATGACTTATTGTAGACAAAAATCAATTTTTGGCAAGAATTGTATCAAACCCCATTCTGTGCTAAGGAGAACCTCTGACCCCCTCTGAGACAGTCCATGGTTTAACAAAATTTGTATTTGTTGCTTTGAGAATCACGGCATAGCTTTCATACAAATCCTTACACTAATATGAAGGCATTTGCAAGCTAAAATAATGTAAATTCTTGTTCATTTGGGATTCTGCTGCCGGTCTCTTCGTCCACTTGAGAAAACACAGAGCAGTGAAAAAAAAATAGAAAGAAAAGCGAATGTCTGATTGGTAAAGAGTCACACACACCTGTCTGTCTGTTTATCCTTGTGATTTTATTCCAGAGCAATCAGAGGAGGTGAGAAATGCTGGACAAAGAGCCAAGTGTGACAGGCTGTGGGAGAGGCAGCCAGAGGATTCCTGCTTCCAATTCTCTCCTCAAATGTTAATGCTCTCTGATAGATTTCATCTTCTTAACAGCAGCCAAGAGCTGGCTCCCCTCATTCCCTTGCAGTCTCATCTCTCCCTAGGGCAAAAACCGCATGGAATTCAGGGGTTCCTGCTGAGTGAGTACGCAGGGAAATGTTCTCATGATGAGTGAACAAAGGCTGTCTGGCAGTCATGCACACAAATGCTAACCAGCTACTCAATGAACTAATAGAAACCTGGCAGCGGGAGCCCCAGCTCTGCAGGGGTTAAAGTAATAACCATATTAATACAAAACCCGCTATTACATGAACAAGGATGTTGTAATAGAAGGAGATAGAAGTGCTGAGCTATCCATATGGGACAGCATGTAGAAAGCAGAAGACTTGAAGGAAGCATTTCTTATTTGACCCATGCAGTGTAGTCCATTGAATAATCTGTTTAAACAGTTGTTCTATTAACAGTATATCAGCAGGGGCAAAATAACTAGAACCTGCTCAGGTCTCATTTATTGAACCAACATTCAACCCCATACCTGCTACATCCATGTTTATGACGTTGCATATACAGGAGGAATGGAAGAGCAGATGCTCTGGTAGAATCATCCATTCTGATGGAAGAGTCTAGACCAGTGTTCCCCAACCAGTGGCTCTTGAGGTTGTTCACCAACCCCTTGGATGTTGCTTCTAGTGGCCTCAGAGCAGGTGCTTATTTTTGAATTCTTTGCTTGGAGGCATGTTTTGGTTGTGTAAAACCAGGATCATATGATTGCATAAATACCAGGAGCCTTCTGCAGGCTGCCAGTCAACATGGAGGCTACCAAATAACCATTGACAGCCCTTTTTTGGCACCCCCCATGAACTATTGTTTTGCTTGTGTTGCTCCCCTAATCTTCTGACACTTCAATGTGACTCATTGGTAGAAATAAAAAAAAGTTGAGGACCCCCGCTCTAGACCAAGGATGTCCAGCCTGTAGTCATTTAGATATTTTTAGATTAAAACATTCACCTCTAGACAATGGGATAATCCTGTCCCCAGGCCTAGGCATTACTTCCCCAGCACTCATCAGCCAATTCCCTCTTCTCTGTTTCATCCATATTGGTGTGGTAATGTTATGGAACAGTGGGTTACAAGGGAGTCATTGTCCAGCCACATCAGATCAGATGATGGAATCCTGCAAATCACAAATAGGACATGTAATAGTAAAAAGGATTGGGAAACCCAGAATTCTTAATACATAGCTTTATTTTTGTAATCATTTTGCAATATGCTGTTCATGGAAGGTCAAAATGTAGCTGAAAATTAACAATTCTTTAACTAAAACCTTCATTATACAGCCATAACACAGAGTTTGTCCAAGTTACACATAGTAATTAAATCACACCATTTAGAGTTGTCTTCCTATTAGAGATGTCGCGAACTGTTCGCCGGCGAACTTGTTCGCGCGAACATCGGGTGTTCGCGCTCGCCGGAAGTTCGCGAACGTCGCGCGACGTTCGCCATTTTGGGTTCGCCATTGTTGGCGCTTTTTTTTGCCCTCTCACCCCAGACCAGCAGGTACATGGCAGCCAATCAGGAAGCTCTCCCCTGGACCACTCCCCTTCCCTATAAAAACCGAAGCCCTGCAGCGTTTTTTCACTCTGCCTGTGTGTGCTGAAGAGATAGTGTAGGGAGAGAGCTGCTGCCTGTTAGTGATTTCAGGGACAGTTGAAAGTTTGCTGGCTAGTAATCGTTTTGATACTGCTCTGTTATTGGAGGGACAGAAGTCTGCAGGGGTTTGAGGGACATTTTAGCTTAGGTAGCTTTGCTGGCTAGTAATCTACCTTCTACTGCAGTGCTCTGTATGTAGCTGCAGTGGGCAGCTGTCCTGCTTCTGATCTCATCTGCTGACTGCTGCAATAACAGTAGTCCTTGTAAGGACTGCTTTTATTTATTTTTTTGTTGTTTTACTACTACTACTACTACTACTATAAGAGCCCAGTGCTATTAGTCTAGCAGTGTTGGGGAGTGGGACTGGTGTGCTAATCTGCTGCTCCTAGTAGTTCAGCAGCACCAACTTTAATTTTTTTTTTTTAATATTCATTTTTTTTTATTTTACTTTTTTTTATTTTACTACCGCTGTAGTAGTGTATAAGTTGACCTTTTAGGCATTATTTGCCCTGTAGGCATTATTTGCACAGTGTTTTCTTCAACCCGCCATCTAGCTGTGTGACCTTGTTCACATTCTGTCTAAATATCCATAATATTACCGTCTCCAGAAAAAACACCGGAGTGACTTTTTTCAAGCAGCCATAATATATTTTACGTAATCCGTATCCACCGCTGTAGTAGTGTATACGTTGACCTTGTAGGCATTATTTGCACACTGTTTTCTTCAACCCGCCATCTAGCTGTGTGACCTTGTTCACATTCTGTCTAAATATCCATAATATTACCGTCTCCAGAAAAAACACCGGAGTGACTTTTTTCAAGCAGCCATAATATATTTTACGTAATCCGTATCCACCGCTGTAGTAGTGTATACGTTGACCTTGTAGGCATTGTTTGCCCAGTTTTTTTGGCCGCAGCCACTGAAGCACAGAGGCCAGAAAAAATATGCCATATAAATGCTGAAAATAGATGCCTACAAGGTCAACGTATGGCAAAAAATGACTATTTTCAGCATTTATATGGCATATTTTTTCTGGCAACTGTGCTTCAGTGGCTGCAACCAAAAAAACTGGGCAAACAATGTCTACAAGGTCAACGTATGGCGAAAAATTACTATTTTCAGCATTTATATGGCATATTTTTTCTGGCAACTGTGCTTCAGTGGCTGCGTCCAAAAAAACTGGGCAAACAATGCCTACAAGGTCAACGTATGGCAGTTGTTTAAAGAGAACAGTAGATTACTAGCCAGCAAAGCTACCTAAGCTAAAATGTCCCTCAAATCCCTGCAGACTTCTGTCCCTCCAATACAGAGCAGTATCAAGCAGATTACTAGCCAGCAAACTTACTATCATCTGTCCCTGAAATCACTAACAGCTCTCCCCCTACACTATCTCTTCCAAGCACACACAGGCAGATTTTTCAGATACATTTTTGCCCTTGATCCCCCTCTGGCATGCCACTGTCCAGGTCGTTGCACCCTTTAAACAACTTTAAAATCATTTTTCTGGCCAGAAATTTTTTTTTTAGATGTTAAAGTTCGCCTTCCCATTGAAGTCTATGGGGTTCGCGAACCGTTCGCGAACCGCTCGCGTTTTTGCGCAAGTTCGCGAATATGTTCGCGAACTTTTTTTCCGACGTTCGCTACATCCCTACTTCCTATAGGTTGCCATACCTGGAACAAACATTGTGTCTCTTGCTACATTACCATCTTTATCTATTTCTGCTCCATTATTCCATTACGCCAGTCTACCTTGGTATCACTGGAATAGTATGGTGTGGAACTATATATTAAAGGGATACTGTCATGGGAAAAAATTTTTTTCAAAATGAATCAGTGAATAGTGTTGCTCCAGCAGAATTCTGCACTGAAATCCATTTCTCAAAAGAGCAAACAGATTTTTTTATATTCAGTTTTTGAAATCTGACATGGGGCTAGACATAGTGTCAATTTCCCAGCTGCCCAAGTCATGTGACTTGTGCTCTGATAAACTTCAATCACTCTTTACTGCTGTACTGCAAGTTAGAGTGATATCACCCCCTCCCTTTCCCCCCCCAGCAGCCAAACAAAAGAACAATGGGAAGGTAACCAGATAACAGCTGTCTGGTAGATCTAAGAACAACACTCAATAGTAAAAACCCATGTCCCACTGAGACACATTCAGTTACATTGAGAAGGAAAAACAGCAGCCTGCCAGAAAGCATTTCTATACTAAAGTGTAGGCTCAAGTCACATGACTGGGGGCAGCTGGGAAATTGACAAAATGTCTACCCCCATGTCAGATTTCAAAATTGAATATAAAAAAAATCTGTTTGCTCTTTTGAGAAATGGATTTCAGTGCAAAATTCTGCTGGAGTAGCACAATTAACTGATGTGTTTTGAAAAAAACATGTTTTCCGATGACAAGATCCCTTTAAGCTGGTTGTACATGTAACTATTTGCTCATTTGGTGATGTTGCTAAATGAGTGTACCTCCATTCACGGGGATAAATGTGGCCTAAGGGGACCCATTCGATAAGGAGTGTTTCAGCACACCAAACCTACCTAATAACTAGCTGGCTGAATTTTGTCCAGATATTGATCTGTCAAACCAAGCATCTGGTAAGCTGTCGAATCTGGAGGAGGAGAGTAGACAGCTTTTATTGGCCCATGTATGGCCAGCTTTAGTCTTGGAATTACATGGCCTTCTCTATGCTGGTATTATACAAAATGTGATTTTAGTGTGGGCAACCTAAGAGAAGTTCTCAGGTATCCTGAGTGTTAAAACTACGAGATGAGCCAGTAATACCTTCTTAGAAGCTTGCAGAAATAGAGGAAAAGGAAAAATAAACATTAAGCCCTTACTGTTTCCACTAGGAAAATTCATTGGGAAAAGTTTTTAAAAATAATGGTATGGTGGCACAGATCAAAGTCAAAATACTGGCAACACGGCACTAGTTAATCAGCACTGAATGGATCCTGTTCTGTTCCAGAGATGTAATCAGAGCACAGCTTCACTAGATTCGGTACCAAATGTTAGCAGGCTTAAGGGCAGATCTGGAGCCACTTGGACTCAAGTAGGAAAGGGGCAAATGGAACAAGTCCCCATTAACTGTTTGAAGTGCTGGTCAGGAGTGAGCTAGGGACTTTGTTAACCCATACATTAAAGGCAGAGGAGATGTACAGCTGTATTTAACATACTGTGCCAAAGTAAAAAATGTATCAGAGACATGCAATACCCTGAGTTGTGTTCCCAGGACCAGTATTGAAATAGTTAAGCCTGGAGGGTCTTTTTGTCCCAGCACTGCAGGGGTTATGCATCCTGCTGTTATTTCAGTCCCAAACAGGCAGTGGGATTCAATGCGGTTCTGGCCCCAATCTGATTTCACATTGCATCTGCCGGCAGCTGGAAGTGATTAAACTCTGGAATTAAACTGTAGATTTCCACGTAGGGCAGGACGCATCGTACAGCTTTTATTAAAGTAAAACACTAGCGGATTATCCTGGCTGCAGGGGTTAAAGATCAGGTGTGCATTCTTTTCTGGGTGCCTAAGTGGGGAATGTTGTGATCCCCTCAGTATTTTCGATCATATTGAGTGCTTATTGGGGGAGAGTATCAAAACAGATGAATCTGCCAGCCTAGTTAACCCATTTGCTGCTATATAGAATTACATCCCACTGATCAATCCATTGTCCTGGAAGAGAGGGAATTACAGGGAATTTTCCAAGAGGAGATTTCCTAAATCCTATTTCATTTGAAACCCTTTTATGTAGAGTAATTGCTTCCTAATGGCACACAATTGCATATAATTCTATGACTGCTGTATTTTTCTGATTATAATTTCCATTTTCTCAGGGCCCTTGTATTTTACTTATGTCCATTGCCCACCATTAGGTTGTGAATACATTTAGACTAGTGGGGTGGTGTAAAACTCACCCAAACTAAGAATCAGTGGCCTCTTATGAGGTACACACATAATTACTGTGAACTAAGAGACTTGTTTAGGAAAGCAGCAGCCAGCTTTAATCACTTTATTTTATAGAAGACTAAGAGATCTGCTGGCTTGTGCGCCATGTGTCAGCTAGGGATGAGATTGGCTGACTTTGATGCAGGTCACAAGCAGCCAATCACTATTAACCTGCCTAGGCAACAGCCCCCAATGTGCACAATAAGATGTAGCAACAATAGACAAAGGATCCTGTTCCAGTAGCAAGTTTTTGTTTTCTTTTTTGAAGTTTTTGGGGTGGTGATGATGAGTTGTTTTCAAAATCACAGAGAAATTGGAGCCATTGGAAGACTGTACATGCTGGCTAAGTGTTACCAAGCCTTTCAAATGGCAGAATGCTCCCCAATTCCAAAAACATTAATGCATGGAATGTATAAATATCTGCAGTTAATTCCTAATTTCAGGAGTTGAATGTAGAGCATATCTGCAAGCTTTCATAATTATAGTTGTGTGATTTGGGCACATTGGACATGTTTCCAATGGTACTACTAGTAGGTATAGCCAGGGTCGCCATCAGAAATCACAGGGCCCTGTACAACAACATTTTCTGGGCCCTGCCCATCACCACCGGCCCTGACCCAGACTCCACCCCCTCAAACCACTGTAATTAACGCTCTAACTCATTATTGGCCATGGTTCTCCCACAAGTTAAAAAAAACAGTAATTGGTGGCATGGCCCTCCTAAACATTAAATAAACTTCATTGGTGGTCAGGGACACCCGTAAAAGTTAAAAATAAACATTGGTGACCAGCCCCTTCTTGAATGTTAAAAAAAACCCATAGGTGGTCAAGCCCCCCCCCTTAAAAGTTCAAGATACCATCGGTGGTCAGGGTCATATAGAAAATAAAAAAAATAGTGGTTAGGGGCACCCCTTACAAGTATAATAATAGCATTGGTGGCCAGTGGCACCTTATAAAATTTAAAAAAACATTGGTGGCCATGAGTTTAATTAAAAAAAAACTATTGGTGTTCAGTGGAACTTCTTATGTTCTTCTACAGCAGATTCTTCAGCTTTCTTCTACAGCATTCGGCTCCGTTCGGGCTTTGTGTCTTTCTGTGACTTTGTGTATTTCTGTTGCTTTGGGTCTTTCTGACTCTTCCTTTGCTGCTTCGGTTCCTCAAACGCTGTTAAGGGGGACCTGTCTTTTTCGGAGAGTGCAGCACAGCCAGGCCTTCCTTTCACCTTAGTATTTGCCAGGCCCGGGACACCGGGTTGTTCCTGCTGTGCCCCTTTGATGGTGGCCCTGGGATTAGAACAGCACGAGTAAAGGGGATATTTGCAGAAGCATGTCAATTGTGTTGGCTGCACCATGAACACAATCGGCGGATTTCGGCACAAAATACAAAGTCTCACCAAAATCTGGTTCGTGCAAGAGCCATCACAATCGTTCAGGATGCGAAAGAAGGAGGATACTGAAATTGGTCTGTTTCAACAGTCTAATTTCAGCCTAGGTGGCTCTAGCATAAAACATCTGAAAGTCTGTAAATTTGAGATTAATCTCCCAGCATACCACTACCAGATGAGGCAAGGGAAGTTGGTGCCAAAAGGCTTTATGTTGCCCATTCAGGAATATAATCTGAAGGGTGCAGGTGCACTGAGACCAACAGGCCTATGCACAATCCACCAGTCAAGGGTTGAAGAATATGGTTAAATGTGGGAGTTGGGAAATTCTGAACAGACTTATTTAAATCCTATTTTGAGACACAACATTTCGTCAGGCCCTCTGTATGTGAAAATATTGCTATACCAGCAATTCAGCCATAGCTCCAAGAATACGAAGGACTTAAAAGAAGTGACAAACCTCTAACTGACCTCCAACATGGGCATCCAGGATTATCTAGAAGAATAAAAGCATTTCATTGCTCCTCTGACTTTCTGCCCTCTCTTTGCACATGTGATAGGTTACCAGATAAACTGAAAAATCATAGATATTTACATACAAGTTACTAGGTGGCACTGATCACATTTTAATGGATTTTCTAGAAGTGTCCAAAACTTTTTCCATAATCTGGTAACCTTCTGGAGCAAATATGGTTACCAGTGCCACATGAAAGTGTCTCCAATTCTCATATTTTACCAGCAAATTCTGCAACATGTTCCTTTCTGTTGTATTCAGTTGCCATTGCTATGAAAGTATATTAAAATCCAACCATGACCTAAAAGCAAAGCTTGATTCAGTTAGAATACAGACTATACCACTGCTTTCCATTTCCTTTGAACCTTTGTGGGACCTCATCTTTAATGACAGCGCCTGCAGTCCTATAATTTTATGGGCTCTGCTATATTAATTTTTACCTGTCTTGAGTTTCTCGGCCTTTGCTGTAGTTTTTGGCTGGTTGTAGAGGCACGCATAAATTCCATTTCTTAATATTCTTATTAAATGCGGGCTTTCAGAGCTGTGAGCTTTTGTCATTTTGGTGACCCATTTCCCAGTGGAACTGCTCTGGATTAGGACGCATATAGTCTGTAACGTGTGCAGGACCGTGCCTGGTTAGCTTGCCAGAGAGCAAATCCAAATAGTAGAAGACATAGGAAGATTTGCAGTGGCAGCTGAACAGGTGAATGTTATAAGTCCGTAAGTGTTTGGGGGCCAAGCTGGTGTTAAACTGGAGTACCATGTTAATGTATGCCAGAAATCATCTGACCCCAACAACCTCTCCAAGCAAATTTTATAGAACAACAAAACGTATGAGAAACTGGAATATAGTCAATTTGACTTTCTTTTTACTGAACCTCATCCAAATAAAACTTCATAGTTGGTTCAGTACAGGTGTTGGATCCATTATCTGGAAACTTGTTATGCAGAAATATCCAAATTACAGGAAGGCCATCTATCATAAACTCCATTTTAATCAGATACAGGTACTTACACTTTAAGGCCTTGGACACACATGCAGATCTTCGGCGTGGTTCGCGCAGTTTTAAAAAAAAGCTGACCGCCGCATAGATACTGCTAGCAGTTCAAGCTTAGGTCAATGGCAACTTATGCTAGCGTATTTATGAGGATACGCGGAGGTCAGCTTTTTTAAAAAACCTCGGCATGAACCGTTGGGAAGATGCACATGCGGTGTGTCCATGCGCTAAAATAAAAAAGATTTCCTTTATCTCTGCGAATCCTTATTAGAGGTAGAACAATCCTATTTGGTTTATTTAATGTTTAAATGCTTTTTTTAGCAGACTTGACAAACATGGAGATCCAAATTACAGAAAGATCCCTTATCCGGAAAACCCCAGTGTAACGGCTTACCCTGGTGGGGTTCGTGGAGGTCGTCGGGGACGCCCGCCGCACTCTAGGCAGGAACGCCCCTTCTTAAAGGCACAGTGACACTGGCACATGATGTCATAGGTTTCCTCATTGTGAGTTCCTGGTGCCTCTGTGCTGTTTAAAGCTTCTGTATCTTGTGATTTGACTACCTGTTGTGACCCCTGCCTGCTTCTTATGATCCTGACTTCCGAAATCCTAACCCTGCCTGGTAACCGACTTCTCTATTCCGTATCCTGCCTAATTGATCTCCTGGTTTGGCCCTTGCCTGTTTTGATTCCGCTTGTAATCTGCCTGCCCCGACCTGGTCTGATCTGACTTGTTTCCCGTCTATGCCTTGTACTGCAACCTTCTGCCTAAAAGACTTCTGCTTTACTGTTGTGCCCCTTTGCTCGTTCAGAACCCTTCGCTTTGCACCTCTCTCAATAAGACCTGGCGGCATCCGATTAGCAAGAGCTGAGAACAGGGTGTTAAGCATCGGTTCTGAATTTAGGGTGCCAACCGTGACACCCAGGTCCTGAGCATTCTGGATGACTGGTCCCATACCTGTGGAGGAATTTTTTGGCCACTTCCAAAATGCATCGATTTGGTTCTTTTCATTTACTGTATACTCCATCATTGCAAATACCCCCCAGCATGTGATTGTTGGTTTATGTCCAGATAAAGTGTAGAATTTGGCAAAAACATATCTTTGTGGTATGATGCCTCCCAGATTGTAGGAATGAAACTAGGGGTCGGATTTATTAATTCCTCGGCAGAAGTGCAAGATCACTAAAGGGCACCTAGAGCTCCTTCACAAAAACCTTGTACCCGGGGCACATCTGAGCCCTGCACACCAGATTATTATAAAAGTGCAAATTGTGAAAGCTGTATTGTGATGTAAAATCTGAAATATAAACTGCACCTTTTACAGACCCCTGTTTGTTTGATTCCCTTTATATTTAATGAGGGGAATTATCAAGAATTTGTTATTTATACTTCTTGTTGTTAAAGGCTAAAGTTGCCAAGAGCAGTTCGTAGCCACCCTCATAGTGAGCCAATGACTGGATTACACAGGGCCCAATGAAATTATTTAGTGTAAGGCAGAGTCCTGCAACTGAATGTGTAAAAAAGTGTTCAACCTGTGGGTTGCAGGTACAATTTCCAGATGCGGGTTGGCGGGTCGCAAGTTGGGTTATCTGTAGTAAGTTTTACTCCTTTTCACTTGTTTTGAAACTTGACCCTGCTCCGCCCACTTCTGATGATGTCACTTCCAGTTAGCAACAACAGCACTTCCTGTTTAATAAAGGTCAGTGGGTAACGGATCAGGTTGCGGATAAGGCATTTGTGGATGGGGTAGCGGGTCTAAGCTGGTAAAAACATAGTTCAGGGTCGGGTTCAGGTTTCAAAAATTGGTTCCACGAAAGACTCTAGTGTAACAGCATTGGATTGACCTGCTACAACACCACAGGAAGTGCAAAATTCTAAATATCCCCAATTTGTTATCTCAAACAGGTATACTGCAATGGCTCCAGTTCCTTGATCCCACTCTATCCACTAGTGTCTCCCAACACATAAAGAATGATGGGGTGGAGGGAAGGTGCTTTTTTCCTTCTGTGTTGATCTCATTCTGGGCACCTATGGGACTCCTTCAGGGGCCCAAGGGGTCTCCCTTCTGTTTGTACACCACTGGGCACTGTGAGCGGTTCTGTCTAACTCTAAACCTAGGGGTTTTTGTGTACAAATGTAGTGAATGAGTATTGATTGTGTATGAGCAGTGAATGTGTGCCCTGTGTGATGATGCTAAGTGAAAATGTGTCTTTTTGTGTTTGCTGATAAATTGTTGTATGCACATTGGGGGTCATTTATCAACGCTGGGCAAATTTGCACATGGGCAGTAACCCATGGCAACCAATCAGATTGCTGCATTCATTGTTCTACATGCAGCTGGCTTCAAAAAGCTAATCACTGATTGGTTGCTATAGGTAACTGCCCATGGGTAAATTGGCCCAGTGTTGATAAATGAGCCACATTGAGTTTTTGGATATGTAATGGGATTGTGTGGTTTTGTTTTCATACTATGTGTGTACTCCGAGTGAGGTTTGAGCTTCTGTTTCTTCATACCGAGACTGTGTGACACGAGTACAGTACACAATTTGAATGTAGGGCCTCGTATTGACAGTAACTGGCTACATCCATAAATTGTAATCCTCTTTATTGTTAATTATTTTGGAATTTTTCATTTTTTCCTGCATGGTTCTTAATCTTGGCCAACATGTTGTTTCTCTTTTATATCCCCTTGGACATTAAGCACAATATCTTCGTATTTCTGGAGCATCAATTGTCCAGGATAATCCCTTTTTGTTTATTTTTGGCTTTGCTTCAGACTCAAGAACAGACATTTTGGCAGCAGGGAGACTTTCATTTAGCAGTTTTATATGGGAGTGCAAATGTTGATGACACAGGAATTCAGGGTGAGTGGAAGAGGAGACTTGGATAGGCGGGGAGCTGCAAGGTTATTTCTCAGGAGAAGTCATTGTAACATAGGAAGTTAGGTTAATAAAAAGACACAGGACAATCAAATTCAGCCGTAAGTCTATATACTGTATAACCTGCCTAGTTGATTCAGAGGAAGGCGGAAAAAACCCATCTGTAATTCCTCACTTGCTAAAAAGCCATCCAACCCCTTCTTAAAGCTATCTAATGTATCAGCCTGTACCACTGATTCAGGGAGAGAATTCCACATCTTCACAGCTCTCACTGTAAAAAAAAACTTTCCGAAAGACTTACTGGTAAATAAAGCATTAGTGAGATTATTATTTGATCCCCTTACATATTTATACCTACCTTTTACCATCTTAGTTGCCCTTCTCTGGACAATCTCTAATTCAGTAATGTCCTGTTTGAGCACTGGAGACCAATAATAACCCCCTCCTCCCGTGAATCAATGCCCATTTTAATACAGCTCAAGACTTTATTTGCCCTTGATGCTGCTGACTGGCATTTCTTGCTACAGCCAAGTTTATCATCTACAAGTACTCCAAGGTCCTTTTCCATTATGGATTTGCCTTAAGTCCTACCTGTAGAGGAGAGAATCTTCTTTCTGGAGCAGAAATAGGGAAAGGATTAAGGCTAGTTCACTGGCAAGCTGTTTAGTAACTACTCCAGGACCTTAGTTTGCCCACCACTAATCCAGACTGGGGTGTCTAATCCACTGTCATGAACACTTGAGTTTTGTTAGCTTTTTCTATCTGAACCTTCAAGTGGTTGTCCATAGATGCAGACCCCAGTGGGAACCCTGGAATTATTCCCTGTTTGAAGGTGGTAGTAGCTCCAGCTTCAATAGGTTGGTATGGCGCTGGATGTAAGTACCTTTAATGAATGGTGTCAAAGCATGCAATGACTGGCTCAATTTTTGCACAACCATAATTGCAGTTGCAGTGGTGATATTATCTCTATTAGAGATTGATATTAACTGTACTGGTACTGCTCTTTCATTCAGCAGTTCATTTTGGACAGTGCTCTACAAGTTAGAAAATGCAGGCTTGATTGGCTGCTATTAGCAACTGCACCAAATTCAAAGGAAAGCAATTCTGGGCCATACCGAAGGATTGGCCAATGTACATACTTATTTGCACACATAGTAACATAGTAAGTTAGGTTGAAAAAAGACACATGTCCATCAAGTTCAACCTTTTAACTTTTTTTTAACCTGCCTAATTGCCAGTTGACCCAGAGCAAGGCAAAAAAAAAAATCAGCACTTAGATATCAGAGAATAGTCTGATGCAAGTTAAGGAGGCTATATAGTGGACCAATATAGGATTCCAACCAACCTCAAGGTTTATGCACCAGAGCCTAACATGTAGGAATGGATTCACAATTGTAGTGCAGTGATTTATGCTGGGCACAGAGAACTGACAGGCATAATGCCAGGGTAGAAGGGAATGTGACGACCAGTAAAGTACACTGAATACACAGTTTTCCCATTATTTTGATATGTATTAATATTTTGAGCCAACTGTTATTCTCAATGTGGAATGCTGGTCTGGATTTGGTATTCCCATATACGGCATTTCTCGGAGTTACAAGAAGTGGACTTTGGACTCCTAACACTGCTGCCAGGTTTTTATTTCTGTGCCACATATTTTCCATGAGTACTTTATATAAATTGAAAGTTTTCATGGGCAGCACCTCCGGAATTTATGCCTTGCTTTGTTTATGCTTGTTCCACTGCTTGTAATTATAATTCTTCTGTGGTATCTTTTGGAGGAAACCTTATTTACTTTACTTTGGAAATGGATATAGGCCCTATTTGTGCTCGCGGGGGGTGGGAGAGTGGTATTTCATGGTTCTGGCAAATATACAATGGTCATGTCTTGGTTTATAATAGGGGTTATAGATATAGACTAATAATCAGAGCAATTGTCTCCAAAGACTAGTGGTGTGATGGAGTTATCCTTTATATGAAAGGTTCCTTTATATTTATAGCACAGGGGGGCTTATGATAAGTTTCACTAGGAGAGCTTTTAAAATAGTTATGAGATCCCTTCTGTGACAGAAAATAATGCAGGGCTATTTTAGCTTGTGCCAACATAAAATGAAACAGGATAGTTAAAGACAGGGTAATTACATGATGGCGGCTTCATTAATGAGATGGGCGCAACCAACACACTTTGATGTCGGACAAGAAAGTGATTTGCTCCCCAGCAGCCGGTGGGTTACGGAGGCCACAAGCTACAGTTGTGTGAGCTGACTTCAAGAGACACTGTCTCACATAGGGTTTCATGTCTTTTTCCAACCACATATCTTTATGAGGTTCCGCTGGAGAGGATCCAGCACACAGCTGACAACATGCTTGTAAAAAAGCAACCACCCTAATCCTGGGTAGGACTAAAACTCCACCCAGAATCCTATTCTCCCAAATGGTCCTGTCCCCTCCTCTCTAAATGGATTCCCAAGCTGGGAAAGATTAAATGTGTATCAGTTTTCCCTAACATACCTTTCCGTTTAGGCCCCATTTAGGTTACCTGCGCGGGAACTGGAGAAGCAGCCTGGCGTCCCTAGAAGCACTGGAGGTACAGCTTAGTTCATCTGATTGCTTGTAGAAGCTCCCCACCCCTTCTGCGAGTAGTCAAATGCTGCTAATTGACCTCAAAAATGTGGCAAGGGGATACTGGGTCTGGCAGTGGAGAGGGAAGAAGCATCTTGTGGTTTGCTTTTAATTATGAAGATCTCCCAGCTTTATCCCATGGATCTTTATAGTCAGGAAATGAGAAAGCACAGGTTACAAAATATTAAAAGCCCCCTTTCTCTGGCCTAAGAAGGTGGGGTCTAGGGTAACCTCTTCATTGCTGTGCTAGAAGAACCCTTAACATAGAATTACAGTTATTGCCTTTAAAGGAAAACTATACCCCCAAAATGAATACTTAAGCAACAGATAGTTTATATCAAATTGAATGACATATTAAAGAATCTTACCAAACTGGAATATATATTTACATAAATATTGCCCTTTTACATCTCTTGCCTTGAACCACCATTTTGTGACTCTATCTGTGCTGCCTCAGAGATCACCTGACCAGAAATACTACAACACTAACTGTAACAGGAAGAAGTGAGGAAGCAAAAGGCAGAACTCTGTCTGTTAATTGGCTCATGTGACCTTACATGTGGTTTGTATGTGTACACAGGGAATCTTACGATCTCAGGGGGCGGCCCTTATTTCTTAAAATGGCAATTTTCTATTTATGATTACCCAATGGCACATACTACTAAAAAAATATATTATTATGATAATGGTTCATTTACATGAAGCAGGGTTTTACACATGAGCTGTTTTACTCAGTATCTTTTAATAGAGACCTACATTGTTTGGGGGGTATAGTTTTCCTTTAAAGGGATACTGTCATGGGAAAAAATTTTTTTCAAAATGAATCAGTTAATAGAGCTGATCCAGCTGCATTCTGCGCTGAAATCCATTTCTCAAAAGAGCAAACAGATTTTTTTATATTCAATTTTGAAATCTGACATGGGGCTAGACCAGGGATCCCCAACCTTTTGAACCAGTGAGCAACATTCAGAAGAAAAAGGAGTTGGGGAGCAACACTAGCATGAAAAATTTTCTTGGGGTGCCAAATAAGTGCTGTGATTGGCCATTTGGTAGCCTCTATGTGAATTGTCAACCTACATTGAGGCTCTGTTTGGCAGTGCACCTGGTTTTTATACAACCAAAACTTGGCCCCAAGCCTGGCATTCAAAAATAATCACCTGCTTTGAGACCACTGAGAGCATCATCCAAGGGGTTGGAGAGCAACATGTTGCTCACGAGCTACTGGTTGGGGATCACTGGGCTAGACATATTGTCAATATCCCAGCTGCCCCAAGTCATGTGACTTGTGCTCTGATAAACTTCAATCACTCTTTACTGCTGTACTGCAAGTTGGAGTGATATCACCCCCCTCCCTTTCCCCCCCAGCAGCCAAACAAAAGAACAATGGGAAGGTAACCAGATAGCAGCTCCCTAACACAAGATAACAGCTGCCTGGTAGATCTAAGAACAACACTCAATAGTAAAAACCCATGTCTCACTGAGACACATTCAGTTACATTAAGAAGGAAAAACAGCAGCCTGCCAGAAAGCATTTCTCTCCTAAAGTGCAGGCACAAGTCACATGACCAGAGGCAGCTGGGAAATTGACAATATGTCTAGCCCCATGTCAGATTTCAAAATTGAATATAAAGAAATCTGTTTGCTCTTTTAAGAAATGGATTTCAATGCAGAATTCTGCTCGAGTAGCACTATGAACTGATGCATTTTGAAAAAAACATCCGATGACATATGATATGGGGTTTTTGTATTTTAGGGTAATATTACCCAACATGTCATTTACCTACAAGTCACGTGACACCTTTTTTTAAGGGGGGCAATCAAATAAAAATACTGTTTTCTGTCCACACTAGAAAAGTTTATTTGCATAACTAGTTTTGTGCCGGGATGTTTGTTTTTGTGATAGAAATTTGTTTACTGCTCACAAACACTTGTTTGTTGTCTCACATGAAGAACGTGGTCAGCAAAAAAGGAACTCTCGTTCATACAGCAGAAATTGAATCGAATGCACAAAACACAATAGAGTATTAAAAACTCTTTTTTTTGTCTCCTTATGTGGTGTCCGTTCACAAAAGGGCAGAGAAGGGCAACCAAATTCATAGAGGGAATGGAAATGTCTTCTTCGGCTGTGGAAAGAGGATTTTGTGTGTGTATGTAGTTTTGTGAGGATAATATGGTTGTGTAACATTATTCACCAAAACTAGTAGATACAGTGTCATGGTAATGCAGGGTACCATAGGAATACTGTCTGCCTCTTTGCTGTACACTGCCCCTTACAACACATAGATTTACTTTGAATGGTGATTCAATAGAATCATAGAGGTTTAGAAGGACACACAAAATCAGGATAATTGTAAAAAAATTAATGTATAAACAACAAGGTTACCATACCCAGTGACCCAGTTACCATGCCCACCAGACAATATCATTTGGCGTCTAAACAGGAAGAGCTACAGCTTGGTCATTCACAACTACTGTACCTGCTACCATGTGTGCTACCCAGAAAGGAATTCATCTATAGTGGTTCTGTAGCTATAAAAAAATAACCATTAGGGTCTGGTGGGAAGTGTTTGCATTTGCCAGATAGTAAACAGGTAGAACTTTTCCTGGTGGTGGAGAGCTTGTCCAATCAGGGCTGCTGTGCAGGCAACAGTACATAGGTAGACACCGCTAATAGATCTACTTACATAGAAGGGTGCCTGAGTTATAAAATACCCTTGGCACATTTTTAAAGTATCCTGGGGAACCTGCATTCTGTCATGTGCTATAACACTGTAAAAATGATCATTAACACTTTCATGTACTTCTGAGAGTAGGATGTTTACATGTATATTTAGAACAGGGATGATGCCATGACATAACACTGCTCTTCAGTGTCGGACTGGGACACCAGGGGCCCACCCAAAAACCTTTGACCAGGGGCCCACAAATTAATCTTAGACCAGGGGCCCTCTTTTAGTACTATATTTCTTCCTCTCCTCACTCAACCTCTATTCTCCTATTCTCTTTTCTTTACATATTATATTCTTTTTTTCCATCTATTTAGCCTATTTCTTCTCATAGAAATATGGAATGGGCATGAAGTAGGCCAAATATTTAGCAGCATGAGGGCCCACTGACACCTGGGCCCACCGGGATTTTTCCTGGTATCCCGGTGGGCCAGTCCGACACTGCTGCTCTTACCCATTCATATATATATCTGAACTAGACATCTGAACTGTGCCTTTGCCCATCACCATGTAGTATTCCTTTTCTATTGGTAAAAATTCCAGTGTCCAAAACCTTGGTTTTCCAACCCTGGTAGCACTTGCAACCTTCTATGCCCAATTTCAGAGTCTATAATTGTGTGTTTTGATCAGCAAAATTGAATTAGCTTGGGGTCTGGGGGGACTCCACAATTCCTGGAAAGTTCTGTGGCCTGCTCAGAAGAGAGGTCTGAAAGCCAAAGCAGTGGCACATGGATGTGGGGAGCTGACTTCTGCTACATTCTGTAGGTAGGCAAACAATACAGTATCAAAGGACAGGCAACTGTAAATTGCAATTATTTTTGCAAATAACTCCAAGAGAATGTTTAACTATCATATATTGGAAGATCTGAGATGACTGCTGGCAAGAGGTGAGTTGAGAAACTTGTCACAGGCAGCAGTCCCCTCAAGTTACTAGTGGCGGCAAAAAGCCACTCCTGGCAAAGTTTCGATTTTTAAATCAGAATTATTGCACTCTCAGTGCTAACGATTCAGACCTCCCTCAATCCACTCTGATGCTTAAAAAACTAAGCTTGAGGACAGGGCCGCCGTTAGAAATCACGGGACCCCATACAACAACATTTTCGGTGGCCCCCTGGGTGGGCCTCCCACCCGACCCCTAGCCCACCCGACCCCTAGCCCACCCGACCCCAAGTCCTGCCCCAGATCCCGCCTACTCCACATCACAGTTAAAAGACAACACAGACATCAGTGCTAAAAAAAGTAACCCCCCCCCCACACAAGTTATAAAAAGCTATTGGGGACCAGAGCCCCCTATAAGTTAAAAAAACATTGGCGCCAGGGCCCCCCATAAAGGTTTTTTCTAAAAAGCATTGGTGCCAGGGCCCCCATTACAAGTAAAAAAAAATAGGGGCCCCAAAGAATATTTTTAAAAAAAACATTGGTGGCAGGGGTCTGAGTATTAAAATAATACACTGGTGGCCAGGGGATTAAAAAAACTAAAAAAAAAAACACATTGGCGTCACAGAAATTGAACTTGTGGCTTCAGAACTTCAACTTCGCCTCCTTTCGTGACTTCGAGTCTTTTCGCTGCTTCAGGACTTAAATTTTGGCTGTTTCCGTGACTTCGGGTCTTTTCACTGCTTCGGGACTTCGGCTTTGGCTATTTTCGTGGCTTCCGGACTCCAGCTGTTCGGCTTTTCAGCACTTCCGCATTACGCCTGTTCGGGACTTCGGAAGGAGGCGGCACGGCTTTGGCGCTGTCAAGGGGGGCCCGGCTCTTTCAAAAGTTCAGCACTGCCAGGTCCCCCTTCAGTCCCGGGGACCGGTACACTTGTACCCCCTGTGCCCCTCTGATGGCGGCCCTGCTTGGGGAGGTATCCGCTAGTCTCAGGGTGGCACTTGAAGAAAGTTGCTTAGAATTACTTTTGATTTCATTCTTCGAATAATAATATAAGTGAGTTTACATTCCCTTTAACTCACTAGAAGAAAGCAAGTGAAAAAGATTATTTGGCGGCTGTTACTGAACATCACAGGCTATTAAAAAAATGTCCTTTTCAGTAAAATAATTTAGTTGTGTATAATATAAATGTAGGAAAGTGGCAGTCGGCGTGACGCATGCTTCAAGCAGTAATGACAAGAGATTATTAGCAAGGAACAGTTCTTGGTGTGCTATTGCAGATAATAATGGCAAATTACACCAGGAGGCTAACTTGATGTATGAGGAGCAGAGACAGGTGTGTGGGCAGATAAAAATATTCCCCTTTCTTTTTAATAAACATTTCAGAAATTAATCAGTGCTTCAAAGGAACTCAACACCTTTTTGATTCAACAATAAAAAGCATAACATTTTTTTAAAAAAAAGTTGTGGTTGAGGCAAACAGTTGTGCTGAAATGGAAGCAGTTGTTACAAGAATTGATGCCAATTGTTTCCAAAGCCATTCCTTGGACTTCTGTACAGTTGTGCTTGGTACTGGTACATTCAATTCACCTCCTGTTCCAAATCATGGGCACGAGAACTTTTGAGCTACTGCCACCTGGGTCCGAATGGGCCCCGCCAGCCTAGACCCACTTGCTGTGGATGCAGCCAATGCTCTCCCACCTGTTTACAGTGTGAAGGAGCACAGAGGAGATAAAAGGCTAGTTGCAACTCTGTGCGGAAAGAGGGGAAATGGACGCTGGAAGGGGAGCCCTTCAGATTGCAACCCCAGTGGGCCAAGGAGACCCAAGTCCAATGCTGACTGCCACTTTCAAGCTCCAGGGTTCTAACAGCAGACAGCATCAATACATGCAGCAGAAATACGCCTAAGGAATCAGGTGCATATGTAATTTTGATGCCAAACACGGAATAACAGCAGTGCAATTGCAGCAGTTATGCACTTTTTGATGCACATTTTGAATTGCTTCCAAAATTGCACACTAAATTTGGAGGTGTAAATGACCCTTTTTGAGTCGTTGAATGTGCACCCATACAATGGCCCATAAAATGAATGATTATTATGTAGGTGGGAATTATTAGGGTTCTGATGGTGCTATAAGATTTGTCTCTAGGGCCCAGTAACTTGAATTTTCTGTCCAGCACAGGCAGCAAGCTCCTTAGTGCAGCACAACAGAATATACTGTATAAGGTTATTTGTTCATTCAAAAGCTCAGCAATGAGAAAACACTTTCAAGGGTTTGCTTTTTCAAAGTCTGCTTTAAGGCATGTTTTCTCTCTTTCATTTTGCTCCGTGTGCCAAAGTGTTCCCAGCTTTGAAGTGAGTGAAGTCAGGAACAACCTGAGCATTACAAAGAGTCACCGGGCGGCTGCCGCTGTTAAAGTGCTTCCACTTTGAATGATAATATTGGCAACATTTAAATACAAGAACAACTGCAACCCAGGTGTGTGAAGGTGTTGAATGAACTGAGTAGGGTTTCTTCTTCAATCGATGGTCAAAAGGGGCAATGCCCAGGGCCCACCAGGATATGGAGGGAACCATCAGGAATTCCATCTCTAATAACATCCTTAAAGGAAAACTATACCCCCAAAATGAATACTTAAGCAACAGATAGTTTATATCAAATTGAATGACATATTAAAGAATCTTACCAAACTGGAATATATATTTACATAAATATTGCCCTTTTACATCTCTTGTCTTGAACCACCATTTCGTGACTCTATCTGTGCTGCCTCAGAGATCACCTGACCAGAAATACTACAACACTAACTGTAACAGGAAGAAGTGAGGAAGCAAAAGGCAGAACTCTGTCTGTTAATTGGCTCATGTGACCTTACATGTGGTTTGTATGTGTGCACAGTGAATCTTACGATCTCAGGGGGTGGCCCTTATTTTTTAAAATGGCAATTTTCTATTTATGATTACCCAATGGCACATACTAGTAAAAAAGTATATTATTATGATAATGGTTCATTTACATGAAGCAGGGTTTTACACATGAGCTGTTTTACTCGGTATCTTTTAATAGAGACCTACATTGTTTGGGGGGTATGTTGTAATGTTTTAATGATTTTCTAGTAGCCTTAATATGAAGACCCAAATTATGGAAAGATCCCTTTTCTAGAAAAAGCCAGGTCCCAAGTATTCTGGATAACAGGCCCCATACATACAGTATATATACTGAACATACTGTGCCAACCCAGAAATCAGCAGCCCTATAACAGTAATGATTCAGGCCCACATGAGCTCCCCCTCTTGGATCTTGTTAAGTCATCTTTTGAGTGTCAGTGGCACTGCACATGTTCAGTGTGCTCTGGG
The DNA here is from genome assembly GCF_017654675.1 of Xenopus laevis. Lineage (NCBI taxonomy): Eukaryota > Metazoa > Chordata > Amphibia > Anura > Pipidae > Xenopus > Xenopus laevis. The sequence goes on from NC_054385.1 coordinate 33,741,933, forward strand.
CTGCTGTTGTGAAACTAAGCTTAGGGGTTGTCAGAAATTACCAAATCATTAAACATAAGAGAGCTTACAACTGCCATAGCAGCTAAAGTTACATGAATAATTATTATTCAATACTGATGCAGAGCATGCTGGATTTCTGCTGCCATGTATTGTGAATCTGAATGATCAGCCTTGTCAGCTTTGTGAATTTTTATACAGGTGGGACGTATTATCCAGAATACTCGGGACCTGGGGTTTTCCATATAATGTATCTTTCCATCGATCCATTTGGATCACCATGCCTTAAATCTACTAGAAAATAATTAAAACATGAAATAAACCCAATAGGATTGTTTTGCTTCCAATAAGGATTACTTATATCTTAGTTGAAATCAAGTACAAGGTACTGTTTTATTATTACAGAGGAAAAGGAAATCATTTTTAAAAACTTCAAGCAAAATGGAGTCTATGGGAAGTATCCATCTTGTAATTTGGAGCTTTCTGAATAAGAGGTTTCCAGATAATAGATTAGAAATTTAAGAGGAACCACATTCCACTTCTTAATTCTGGTTATAGCTGACAGCCCTGATATAAACGCATTTATACTGTATGTTTAAGTTGAGTGAGGGATATTTCAACGTTTGAAAAACGATTTCCCTACTAAGATATAATGAATCTGTATTGGAGGCAAAATAATTCTATTTAGTTTATGTCATTTTTAAATGATTTTTAGTAGGCTTAAGGTATGGAGATCCAAATTTTGGAAAGGCCCTTTATCCATAAAACTCCATGCCCAGAACATTCTGGATAATAGGTACCATATCTGTACTAGCATAAATACAGTTAGGTCTGACCAATGGCCCACCAAAGCGGTCCTGGAATCTGGCAAGAATTGCTCATAATTGTTCTTCCTTTTTATTGCGTGCCCTGTGTTTCTATAAAAGCACTAACAGCATCCCAGTAATAGACTACAGAATGCATCTTAAATCATTTTTTTCTTTTATTTTGCATTTTATTTTAATTTAGTTTTTCCATATTTAAACTGAAGCAGAAATGGCCGGAAGCACATTTCCCTAAAGAAACCCCTTTCAATTAAGTGCTCTTATTTTTGGGTGTGTCTTTTTTTCTTTTCCCTTTACAAATAATGTTATTTGTTAAAGAAACTGGAAAAACAATATCCACCCCCTTACTTTCCAATAATCCGCATAGTTGTTTGTTAGAAGCCTGTAGGGAGCGGGTGAAATCATGCCCCACAGGCAGCTCCACATTAGCAAACTATAAACAGACAGAATGAGGCAAGGGAGGAGGCAGTTACAAATGCAAATTAAAATACCTTTAAAGTGAACTGTTGTTACAATAGGAATCAATCAAATTAGTTGCATTGATTATTTAATTAAACAGTTCCCCAACTACTCATTATTTGTTACAGTTTTTCCCTTAAAGGGTTGGTTCACCTTCAGGTTAGCTTTTAGATAAAGAATGGCCTATTCTTCGCAGCTTTTCAATTGGCCTTCATGTTTTATTGTTTTTTAATTGTTTTTGAATCTTTCCAGCTTTCAAATGGGGGTCACTGACCCCAGCAGCAAAAAAAAAAACCTTTGCTCTGTGAGGCTACACGTGTTTTATTATTGCTACTTTTTATAACTTAGTTCAGTTACTTATTTAGGCTTTCCTACAATCATATTTCTGTCTTTTGTTCAAACCACTGCCTGGTTGTTAGGTTACATTGGGCCCTAGCAACCAGATAGCGGGTAAAATCTGCAGAGCTGCTGAACAAAAAGCTCAATTATTTAAAAAAAAACACAAATAATAGAAAGTGAAACCAATTGCAAATTTTCTCAAAATATCACTCTCTAAATCAAACTAAAATTTATTTTAAAGGTGAATTCTTCAACCTAACATTTTTTCCTACACAAAGCCACACACTCAAGCTGTGCATCACTGACAGAATTTGAATTGAAGTCAGTCCAACCTGGTTGGGTTCTTGGCAACAGGAAAATAAAAATTTACAACCTATTAAAGTATAAGGGAAAAATAGGCAAATACAGAACCAATACAGAACCATATCATAAACTTGTGTTTGCTTATGAGACCGGTAATTCACTGTGTCCCCAAATGCACCCACCCAGCCCTTATTGCTCATTTAAAAAGCAATTTTGTTTGAGATCTGGACATACTCTGCACCTAGCGCCTAGGCACTTCAGTTAGTGCCTTACTGAGCACTTTTGAAATTCACAATCATTTTAAGCAGGTTTTTATATATATATATATATATATATATATATATATATATATATATATATATATATATATATATATATATATATACATATATATATTTGCATTTTTAGACTGCTATTGAAATGCTCTCGGTTTAACTTAGAGTCACTGACCCGAACAGAATCCTGGATGTAGATACAGAGTGCATAAACAGTTAGGGGCATATTTATTAACATTGGAGACAAACTTCACCAGTAATGTTGCCCATAGCAACCAAATAGTAATTCACCTACAACCGGGGTCCCCAAGCGCCCCGCCGGGCCGCGGCCCAGAAGTGGGGCGCGGACACTCCCTCACTGGGCCGCTGAGCCGGCGCATCCAAATTTGTTGCCGACCCCCGCGGACCCCGCCCTGCCCCCCACCAACCCCGACCCCCACCAACCCTGACCCCCGCTGACCCCATCCCCGACCCCACCCCTGTCCTCTAAAAAAAAAAACGGTCCCCAGTCCAAAAAAGGTTGGGGACCCCTGACCTACAAGTTAGGAAACAAATGCAAAAATTTGGATGGATCAGCAATATCACCAACAGAGTTTGTCTCTAATGTTAATAAATATTATCACTAAGGCACTCTGGGCCTTCAAAAGCCATTGAGCTGAAAGTGTATAACTATTCACTGTGAATATCTGGGGAACTTGGACTTAATTTAGAAAATAAATGTAAATTGCAAAGTGCTCAGAAGACTACTCTGAGTAAGTTAACACCAGTTTGTTTTTTTGGGTTAAGGAAATCACTTTTTACTTTGTTCAGTAGGTCAGATACATTCCTGAACTAGCCAGCTCAATGCTTTCCAGCATATGCTAGAGGCACCCCAGTTCTGGAATAGGGATGTAGCGAACGTCGGAAAAAAAGTTCGCGAACATATTCGCGAACTTGCGCAAAAACGCGAGCGGTTCGCGAACGGTTCGCGAACCCCATAGACTTCAATGGGAAGGCGAACTTTAACATCTAGAAAAGACATTTCTGGCCAGAAAAATGATTTTAAAGTTGTTTAAAGGGTGCAACGACCTGGACAGTGGCATGCCAGAGGGGGATCAAGGGCAAAAATGTATCTGAAAAATCTGCCTGTGTGTGCTTGGAAGAGATAGTGTAGGGGGAGAGCTGTTAGTGATTTCAGGGACAGATGATAGTAAGTTTGCTGGCTAGTAATCTGCTTGATACTGCTCTGTATTGGAGGGACAGAAGTCTGCAGGGATTTGAGGGACATTTTAGCTTAGGTAGCTTTGCTGGCTAGTAATCTACTGTTCTCTTTAAACAACTGCCATACGTTGACCTTGTAGGCATTGTTTGCCCAGTTTTTTTGGACGCAGCCACTGAAGCACAGTTGCCAGAAAAAATATGCCATATAAATGCTGAAAATAGTCATTTTTCGCCATTACGTAAAATATATTATGGCTGCTTGAAAAAAGTGACTCCGGTGTTTTTTCTGGAGACGGTAATATTATGGATATTTAGACAGAATGGGAACAAGGTCACACAGCTCGATGGCGGGTTGAAGAAAACAGTGTGCAAATAATGCCTACAAGGCCAACGTATACACTACTACAGCGGTGGATACGGATTACGTAAAATATATGAATGCTGCTTGAAAAAAGTGACTCCGGTGTTTTTTCTGGAGACGGTAATATTATGGATATTTAGACAGAATGGGAACAAGGTCACACAGCTCGATGGCGGGTTGAAGAAAACAGTGTGCAAATAATGCCTACAAGGCCAACGTATACACTACTACAGCGGTGGATACGGATTACCTAAAATATATTATGGCTGCTTGAAAAAAGTGACTCCGGTGTTTTTTCTGGAGACGGTAATATTATGGATATTTAGACAGAATGTGAACAAGGTCACACAGCTCGATGGCGGGTTGAAGAAAACAGTGTGCAAATAATGCCTACAGGGCAAATAATGCCTAAAAGGTCAACTTATACACTACTACAGCGGTAGTAAAATAAAAAAAAGTAAAATAAAAAAAAAATGAATATTAAAAAAAAAATTAAAGTTGGTGCTGCTGAACTACTAGGAGCAGCAGATTAGCACACCAGTCCCACTCCCCAACACTGCTAGACTAATAGCACTGGGCTCTTATAGTAGTAGTAGTAGTAGTAGTAGTAGTAAAACAACAAAAAAATAAATAAAAGCAGTCCTTACAAGGACTACTGTTATTGCAGCAGTCAGCAGATGAGATCAGAAGCAGGACAGCTGCCCACTGCAGCTACATACAGAGCACTGCAGTAGAAGGTAGATTACTAGCCAGCAAAGCTACCTAAGCTTAAATGTCCCTCAAACCCCTGCAGACTTCTGTCCCTCCAATAACAGAGCAGTATCAAAACGATTACTAGCCAGCAAACTTTCAACTGTCCCTGAAATCACTAACAGGCAGCAGCTCTCTCCCTACACTATCTCTTCAGCACACACAGGCAGAGTGAAAAAACGCTGCAGGGCTTCGGTTTTTATAGGGAAGGGGAGTGGTCCAGGGGAGAGCTTCCTGATTGGCTGCCATGTACCTGCTGGTCTGGGGTGAGAGGGCAAAAAAAAGCGCCAACAATGGCGAACCCAAAATGGCGAACGTCGCGCGACGTTCGCGAACTTCCGGCGAGCGCGAACACCCGATGTTCGCGCGAACAAGTTCGCCGGCGAACAGTTCGCGACATCTCTATTCTGGAATGTTTGCAAAAGGAACCTTTCAACACTCAGCCTCAGTTCTGTAGTGATATAGTTTGTTGCATTGTCCAATGTCAACAAATTGGATTATTCACTTTGTCAGTTATTTATTAGTTCTGTGTCTATGGCTGTAACGTTTTGTGATTTATTGGAATTATTAGTGCTTGAAAATGAAAGTAACATTTGTTTTTATTGATTTGAGCCTTCGGAATAATGGGTTTTGGTGGAGACGTTGCACACCGACTGGTAGAATGGCGTGCTCAAGGGAAATAAGGTGGCAGTTTTGTAGGGAGTGAAATTTAACATACTGAACAGCAATACTGTACGTTATATGTATAGGTTATACCTTGAACCATATGTATAGTTGAAACCATGTGCCATATGTATATGTGATCACACTTATCTATAGGTAACTGTGTGTTCCATATAAACAGGTCATGGTGTATGCCATATCTATCTATGGGTGATACTGTCTCCTGAAGCTATTGGTACTAGTGTAGGCCATGTCTATAGGTGATACTATCTAATAAAGATATAAGATATAGGTGTTTCTGTTGGCCATATTTTAGATATGTCTCCTGAAGCTATGGGTGCAACTCTGTACCATATCTATGGGTGATACTGTTTCCTGAAGCTGTGGATGCTACTGTAGCTATAGGTAATACTGACCCTGAAACTACATGTGGGCCACATCTATAGTTGATTCTACCTGCTGAAGCTATGGATGATTCTGTGGGCCATATAAATAAGTGAAACTGTAGGCCATGGTTATGGGTGATACCGTTTCCTATCTATAGGTGATACTGAATGCTATATGTATAGGTGATATCATGTCTTATATATATGTGATAGTATATGCTGTATGTACAGACCTTGCTGTGTGCCATATCTATAGGTAATACTGTGTTCCATATCTATGCAGCATAATGTGCCATATCTTTAATTGATGCTGTGTGCCATATTTACATGTATAGTCTGCAGTGTCAGACTGAGACACCAGGGGCCCACCCAAAAACCTTAGACCAGGGGCTCACCATAAAAACATAGATTAGGGGCCCACTCTCAGTACTATTATTCTTCTTCTCCTCACTCAACCTCTGTTCTCCTAGTCTCTTTTCTTTACATACTATAATCTATTATTCCATCTATTTAGCCTCTTTGTTCTCAAAGAAATAGGGAATGGCCATGAAATAGGCCAAATGTTTAGCAGCACAAGGGCCCACAGACAACTTGGCCCACCGGGAGTTTTCCTGGTATCCTGGTGGGCCAGTCTGACACTGATAGTCTGTACATATTTGCTCCAATAACACTTTACATTAATCCCTTTAAATAAAACTGCCTATTCTAAAATATAATTTCCCAAAAGCATTGGTGACCCACCCTAGACAGCAGGGTGATCCATTATTGAGCCCTAGTCCTATGTGCAGTGTTTGAGGTTCTTCAACAATTTTAATCTGCTGTATACCAACCGCACACATTTTTATTCCCTCCAGCGTTCTCAGGATGATATTTCATGGCATGCTTCACCTGATACCACCAGCACAGTGCCTTAATATTTGTTAAAAAATCATATCTTTGTACCTTAAGGCAATAGCATGAGAGCAATAAGCAGGAATATCTCCAGCCCTCTACTCTGTATTTACTTTAATTTAACTAGTCCTTATTCACCAAATTGTTCACATTCCGCGTTCTCCTTCAATATCCCCTTTTACATTGTGTTCCGCCTCTTTCATGTTACATATGAAGTTAGAGTTTGCACACGCACCCCCCGCCAGCCATCTCCGTTTCCTGGGGATTTGCTGCAAAAAAAAGATTAGCAACCCCCCTCCCACTACAGCTGGGCCTTTTATCCATTTTAATAAAAAGAAGGTATCTTATCGACCCTCAGTCCCTCATCTCGCTCACATCTGGATTTGTTCTCCTCTTTATTGGCAAATGGATTCCACGGTGTTGTGTCTGTTTAAATGTCAAAATTATCTCGTCTGTTCTGATCTAGTGGTTACAGGGACTGAGTTATGTAATTGCATTATAGATTGACAGGCAAGCTCTGGGTATTCCGGATTATGTTCAACTACAACTTTGGGGTGCTGGGAACTGCAGTCAGCCCATCTCTGCTTCAGGGTACCCAATGTTTTATAATAACCCAGTACAATTTACGGAGTACAAGGTTCCCCAACGTCAGGGATGAGACAAGGTAGTTATGTTCTCATGTGTGTTTGTGACAAGCTGCTGTCATGAACTGCAGAGCTGTCAAGGGAATCACATCAAAATGGGTGACACCTGCCCACCCCCTGTAGAAATCTTTTGTGACCCTTGTTTTGACTGACCTGAAACCCTTCAAGTACTGACAAACCTGTTTTGCTGCACTGCAGGGTCCCTAGGAGGGACAGGCAGGGAAAAGAAAAGTTTCAGCTTTGCCATATCCAGATCCATGCTGCAACAACTTGGTTGGCCAGCTGACTAGATAGTGAATTACTTTTCCAATCATGTTGCTGACATGCTGTTTCTAGAAATTATCTATTAACAGTACCAACTTTATATGTGTATTATGTCATGAATTGACTCTGGTGCCCCACATACTCTTGGACACCTCTCTTAATAACCTAGTAGACATGCATTTGTAAAGAAAGGCGGCAGATTGTCAACTTGTCTTGGTAAAGAAAAAATGGCTTCTCAAGCTAATATCTGGAACCCAGTTGATTGGATCTACAAGGACCTAATGATGGATTGACATGCACCCAGTCATATCAGCCTGTGATCATTTAGATGGCCATATATATTGGAAGCAATGTAGATCAAGCCAGAACAAAATAATTCTTCAGACTATACATTGAGGATGTCCAATCAGTGGCCTCCAGCTGTTGTTAAACTGCAACTACCAGGTAGTATAACATCAGCTGAAGGGTTTCAAGTTAGGCATGCTGTGTAGCTGCCTTCTCGCCTCAGCCTTTATGTATTTCCAGGGCCCCCCTCTTTTTTAATTCCAACTCCCATCTTGAGGTGGGGCAAAAATATCACCCCAAGCAAAACATCATTGGAAAAGCAGATCTGTTTTTTCCATTTGTGCCGTGCGCTCAGCTCCTGGGAATCATGTGTGAACAGCTAGACTGTAAAATGTTCAAAATGGTCAAAAATTGCCAAATCCATCCATAATAAACATTTATTGATCTAACAGAAAATGCAAGCACAGATGTAGAGCAGATTTTATTAAGGGCAAGTCAACTGCTCTTCCTGTGTGTCACGTTCCACAACTGGAGTGTGAGCAGCCTGTGCATCATATTCCAGCCTGTGCAGGGCTAACGGCCCCCATAATCATTCCAATGTGCTGCTGAACATTAAGCTTCTCCTTAATTTAGCCATCCCATAATTTCACCTGATATCCACCGTCCCACACCTTCCCTGTCCCATACTTCACACTCTTTCTCCACCCCCCCCCCCCCCCACGCAGACCCCAACCCTGCCCTCCTCTCCCTGAAGGACACAGCTTTCTCTGTCTTCTCCTCTGATCTATCTCCCTCCTCCAGTACCTGGGGCTCCACACACAAAATCTCATTTCCGCTTGGAGACTGTCACCCAGAGCCAGAATAAGAGTGTGACCCCCCCGGGGGGTGCAGCCAGTCAACATTCCAGGAAGCATGGAATTAAACTTGTTATAGGAACATGCCAGAGAAATAAAGCTGTCTCTGAAACTGATTCTTTTCATGCACCAACACACTATTCCATCCCCTACAGCTCTTCAATGCTGTTCCATACCGTACTCTTCCCTCTGCTCACTGTCTTGTACAGGCTCAACTGCTTCATCCCATATCACTTTCCTTTTGCTGTTCATTCTTAAAAAAAAAAAAAAAAGCAACAGGCAAATATCGCAACTGCCACATGTGCCCAAGGCCTAACCTCTATTGTTCCATCCTCTTCTGCTGTTATCTCCTGTACAGACAATACAATCCTCTGCTGGACCATCCTGTTCTACTTTCATTTCTGATTCTAGAATAGACTTACATTCCTTGGCTATTCCATGCTAAATAATCCTTCTATGCACCTCTTAACCTCATCTGTTGTTTCATACTATATAATACATTGATATGGCATTCTATACAGCCTTTACAAACTTTTACTAATCCATCCATTCTATGCAGCCTTTACAATCCCTGCTATTCCATTCTATGCTGCCTTTTGTTATCCCACGCAATACAGAATTACACTCCTTCCTGTCCCATTCTGTGCAGGACCTCCCCTTATACCATATTATATGACTTGGTGTCTCAGCTCCTCCTTGTCTTTTACTTTGCCCATCATATAGTAATATAGTGCATGACATTGCAAATTGTGCACCATTTATTAAACTTCACAGCTCAACAACTCTCTTCCCATCTCATTTATTTCCCCTTTTGTGCTGTTTCATCCCCCCCAGTGCTTGAACTTCATATCTCTCTGGGAAACCTGGTAAAACATATAAGTAAGGCAGTTGGATGTGCTGATGGCCCTCAAGTAGTATTATGAAAAATGAGGTGCAGTTGCCTCAAGGCTGATCAGGTAATCAACTTGATTGATAAACCACAAATAAGTTCACATGTAAATTGGCCAAGGAGTATGTCTGTGCCTACAGGTGGGTGGTGGAAGACTGAAAAAAGGTGACATTTGCGGGGGAGGGGGAAGCATACAGGCCATCTACTTCAGGTTATAGTATTATTATCCATGTTCCTCAAGCTGCTCTGAAGCAAAAAATGTAATCTTTTTAACTAGGACACAAGGATAGCTAGCCAAAAGAACTGCTTAGATAGAATGCCTTCATGCGGCATTTTCGTTTCTCCCTTTCCTGAGCGTTGCCATCAGACCTCTGCACTTGCCAACAGTTGAAGAATTCCACATGGCAGCCTCTTGCTCGCACTCCAGAAATCACATCTGTAGGGGGATGAAACTGGGTGGTCCCTTGTCCCGTCATTATTCAGGATACAGACGAGGCAGAAGATCTGTAGTGTATTAGACTAGGTGACTGCTGTTGGGTGGTTTTTCTCCAGGCACTTGGTTTGGCTGAAACCTGCATTCCCATAACTGAATTTGTCATACACCAGCAAGTTTTGCAAGTTTGCTTGCATTCATCCATTTAGATCCTTTGCCGTGTGCCACCATTTTGTGATTTTCGATGTGTCACTGACTGATCACCTGACAGGAAATAATGCAGGTTCTAGCATGAAAGCAAACAGCTGGTTGCTATGGGTTATATAACCTGGAGCAAACTTTTTCCCTGTCATTACATTTCTCCCATGATGTTCCCGACACTGGGGCACACTTACTAAAGGGTGAATTGTGGATGTTTAGAGAAAATTTGCCAAAAAGACTATTTGCCACAACATCGACTATTTACTAAATGGCGAAGAGGACAATCCGTAAGCGAAAAACCCTAATGCTAAAGAACTTTCACACCATTTCGCCAGTGAAAATTCTCTAGCAAAAATCCTGTAATTTATCAATTCCCTAAAGTGTATTTCACCAGGTTCAGCTGGCGAAATCCCACGTTTCAATCGCAACATTGCCCTTTCAATGCTACTTGTCTCCATGGTGAAATAATTTTCCCTACTACTATTGTATGGAGAAATATACTGGCAACATTTTGACAGAGAATTTTCGCCAGGATAAAATTCACCACAATTCTCTTGAAAAATTTAGTAAATATGGAGATGTGTTGTAAAATACACCTGGTGAAGTTAGATGAAGAGAAAATTCACACTCTAGTAAATGCACCCCACTGTCTCCATTAAAAATCCTGCCTTGCGTGACAGCCAACAGCAAACCCAACTATTTGTGCTGTGCATAAACAATGCTAGGTTTACCTCAGAACTGTACACGCTGTACTATTTAGTCATGAAGAGAAGGGAGGCTTGGAAATGATGAAGGGAACAGGCAAATGATATTTGCATTAGGAGAGGACAGACTTTTCCCTCACTTTGGTGTGAGTTTAATTTCTGTCAGCGAGGGGGTTAAAGAGCCGATGTCCCGCTCTCATCTCCCCCATATTAACGATAATGCATCTGCCAGACACTCCTCTCCAGGTCTGAAGTCTCTCTCAGCTGCTGTCGGTAACAAGCAGCTCGTAAAATGTGTGGTAATGGAAGTGCCCCCTCGCTGGGCTTTGGGGGGCTGGAATTTGTTTTCAGGCCCCTCACGGGAGAAGAGAGATCAGCCGCTAAATCCCAGAGACTATATTTTAGGAGTAAACGCAAGTTCCACCAAAAGTAACCCTTTATCTGCTTGCCTAGACCCTCACCCCAATATATCACACACATACATATATGTGATCCTTCGCGAAAGATTCGGCCAAATACAGAACCAAATCCTAATTTGCATATGCAAATTAGGGATGGGAAGGGGAAAACATTTTTTACTTCCTTGTTTTATGACAAAAAGTCACACGATTTCCCTCCCCGCCCCTAATTTGCATATGAAAATTAGGATTTGGATTCTGTTCGGCTGGCCAGAAGGATTCAACCGAATCCGAATACTGCTAAAAAAGGCCGAATCCCAAACCGAATCCTGGATTCGGTGCATTGCTAATTTAGCACAATAATGTCTTTAAGTTTTTTTATATTATTATTCTGTAACGCAGGGTCTTACATCGGGCTAGAAGTCCATTTAGAGAAAGTAAGGATTTCAGGAAAGGGAATTATGGGGAATCTAGTTGCACTTGAGCAGAATTTAGTCTCTTAAATTACCAGGAATGGCACCTTTAGTGTTCACCTTGTTTCACGGCTGAAACCGTACTGACCAACTCAATTAAAGAGGGGAGCATGAAATATGGCTCATGTAAGGCGGCATACATATACTTTATACAGACACCTGCACAATGTATAGGAACGAGCTACAAAGCTCCATTGAGCTGACTCCCACCTACCACTCTCTTCTTACACAGAGAGTCCTATTAGCACCCTGTTCTTGCAACACACATGGGGCCTTGTCATGTGAGTGTAAAGTTTCCTTAGTAGTAGTAGTGGGTGTCCTGTCTGCAGCCTTGGTGGCCGTGTCTCCCTAAAACAAATGCTCAAGGAAATGAGTATTATTGCTATACAGTATTAATAAGCAAAGGGATTGGGGGGTATTTGTGTGCCAGTTTGATCTCATCCAATTTTTGAATTATTCCTTAATTGTATGATTTGTTCTGAATTGCAGAGGGGGCAGCTACAATGGTTCTTTCCATGTGGGTGGAGTGGCCTGCAATATTCCCTCTTAGGTGTGTGCGCGTGCACAAAAGTTTTTTTTTTAAGTTTGAATTTTGTGTGAAAACAAATCATTTCTGACTGGAGCACACAGTTTTTAAAAACTGCGCACAAAAGTTTAATATAAGCTTACAAAATAAATTTTTGCGCACATAGCCGAGAAAGAATTAGAGGGAACATTGCTAGCTATGTAGGCCAAAATCCAAAAACCCTTTACAAATTGCCAAACAGTTGGTAAAAAGACAAGGGAGTAGATGAATGTGATTTGGAGTTGGGGCTTTTATATCTATGATCTCCCCTTTTGTTTCCTATAGATTCAGTGAGGCAGTGAACTGCCAGATGATTGGTCTATCTCTCTGGGTGTTTTTAGGGTGAAATTAAACTGTGTGTATCCATAAACAAATAAACCAGATCTTTAGTTCAGTGTTTAGGAAATGGACGAAAAGAAGACTAAAGATCATTATCTCGCTAATTACCAGGAGTTAATGGATGTTTCCAACTCTATAAGGGATGTCAATCTCCAGCTGTTGTGAAATGCAACTTCCCACATCTTCAGCCAATCTTCGGGTGACCACAGGTGCTGACAGTTGCAGTTCACAGCTGGGCTTTTGATGTTTTGGGTTTGGTACTTTTAGACTGGCCACACACATAGAGATATATTTAATGCGGTTAAGTCGATTTCCATTACAACTGCATGTTACATATTGCATGAGTTGGCAATGGCATCATAGCTAAATGGAACAAATGTACTCGTCTGATGCTTGTATGGTCAAACTGGCCAAACTGGAGCAGTGGAATGGATTGGGCCCATACTTAGGCTTTAGCTAGCCATTTACAGGCCCTTATGCTGTGAAATCATCATTTTGGTAGATCTTTACCTAAAATACATTCATTTGTCCACCAGTCCACATGCAGAGCCCCTGTGATGGGACCACATCCATGTGATGGTACTCATTAGATTTTCTAGTCTATCAGATCAACGCACCAATCCGTTTTTACCATTGTTTTATCCAACAGTCAACAGTAAAAGTGTTGTCAATAGGTATCTGCCAGTTTATGTCCAGATTAATCACTATGGCCAACTGGTCAAATATCAACGGCAACCAACACTTAGGTTTGGTGAAAGGACCCTATTTTTACATGCAATATCCCTAACACTTCCTACACTGTCACCATGCAAACTGGCAGAATATAAGGATAGCCAGATCAGATGCTCAATGCAACAGGTTCTTTACATCTTGGTAGAACACATCTAAAAAATCAGATTTCAGGAGAAGCCTGTTGTCCTACCTTTCAGTTGCTGTGTCTTTTATAAAACAATGGTTGCAAATCAGCACAGATGCTCATGATGGAGACTCACATTTAACCACAGAGTGTTAAGTTGGACACCGTGCAGCAATCCTAGGTGTAAAACGAGCACCTTGCCAAGAAGCAGAGACGCATCCGCACAGCTGTTAATAAATGAATGAGGTGTATTTGGATGCAGCTGGCTCCAGTGAACACCCTGCTGCCCCTTACTATGCGGATGTGTTAGATAGAAAGCAGGGCTGGTTTTGTATATCAGAGGAGGCATTTACCCTGGTTCCTCAGCACTGGATGGAGGAGGGGGTAAAACACAGACCATGTGGCTGCAGGGGGGCCCAGGAGGTATAGAGGCCCCATGAGGCCCTAAATTATCTACAACTTCAATAAATATTGGTAAAATAGGTCAATCTTCAGACATTTTGGGGATATTGGGGGCTGAAAAACAATCTGCTGTGGGGTCCAGTAATATCTAGTTACCCCACTGGAACCAATAGAGCCTCATTTACAAAGAAAGGGCACAATGTTAGGCAGAAAAGTGAGTGTTCTACCTGTATTTGTGACTTAAGTGCAAAGTGCAGAGCTATAGGCACTAGGACACCTGTCATTTATTCCTATCATTTACCAAGCTTTAGAGGGGACCAGCAAACGGAGGGCCTGTAATACGAGATTAATAAAGATACAATTCTTGCAAGATATACAAAGGAGTCAAGAACTAAACCTATAATGGTGCATCCTTTGCACCTAGTGTTTGGCACAAAATTGTGTACCATTATTATTGCACTTTGCACCTTGCCCATCTTCTCAATATATATTCTCCAAGAATCCCTCCAACAGAGAAACCAGTAGGAAGGATGCTGGGAATGGTAGTTTAATAACTACTGCTGATTTATGGAATTTCCCCCACCCTCTTCAGATGTTCCCCAGCCTTCCTGCATTGTCAAGGGCCCCCACTTCTCTAACCCTGGCTCTGGGATAAAGAAAGGCAGTCAGTCAGCCATCCAGTGGGCTAAATTTAGAATAATGCACTTAACCTTGATTTAAATATATATATTTATTGTTGGGCACCAAAGGGAGAACGAGTGGAAATTAAAACCTGATCTGGATATTAAAAGAGCACATTCACGTACACAAACACACACCGATTGTGAGACACAGGGATCCATTTATATCCGACTGCCCTGGCAGCCTCATTTCCTGGGCTGATGGCTGAAATATGTTCCAGACTAGCAATGTTCATTTCCAGATGAGGGTACTTGCAGGATTTATCCGCAGGTGCCCTGTCGGTACACATGAAAGGCTCAGGTGTTTTTGCTCAGCTCCTGCGCAGCCAGAGATCTTAATCCAGGTCGGTTTCTTTTACCTCTGTCCCAGCTCATTGAGATTCCTGTCATTCTTACTTTCCACTTGGCTCTGGTGTAGCCAGGAGATAGGTGTGCCTCTCCGCCAGAAAAAAATTTCACATGGTGTCTTGTGATCTTTTGTTATCATAATTATGACCTAAATATAAATACTGATGGCAGCCGCTGGAGTGAAAATGTAAATAAATGACAAAATGCAGCACTAATGTACGTGTTTAAATTTCCGTACTCTGAAAGTACTTAAAGAGATAGGGTCACAATTTTCATTAGAGAGCTTTAGTCTTTTAGCTGCACAGAATATCCAATAACTGACCACAGCTCAAAAATGGCCGATGTTCACTAAAAGTGGATTTTGCTTTCAAAAATTACATACTAGAAAATAAGGTATTGCCCAACCAAGGCTGGAGTGTAGAGAGTCCCGTGAGGCACAACTTAATCAACAATTTCAATATATATTGGTAGAATCAGTCAATATTAGAATGTTTTTGGGCCCTACATACATATATTTGCTGTGTGGGACAGTAACATCTAGTGATACCACATGATATAAGCTTGACTTATGCTTTAAACATCCCCTTGCACTGTTTTATCAGGTCTGTGAGCAAACCATGGTCTGATATACTCTTAAAACAATATAGGAATAGGAAACTTTTTCTGACCTATTGCATATGGAGGGGTCATTGTTCTCTCTCTGTGTATTTCCACTTCTAAAAAAATGTAGGTTTGAAGCCTCTAAAATCTCCACCTTCTTTTAAGGCACTGGTTCCTAGACTGTGGGGCTATTTCCTAAGTAGGCATGAAGCAATGGCAGTGCAGCCTGAAGGCCAGTTAGGGTAGAAAATGGTGAGAGTACATAGTATCTGCTAGTAACGCCAAGAAGCCCAGCTTGAAGGACAATTAGGGTTAACGTTTAGGTGAAAATTTATTTACTATTCATTAATCTATTGCTGATATGTATGGGGATGCACCGAATCCAGGATTCGGTTCGGGATTCGGCCATGATCGTGCTTTTTTCAGCAGGATTCAGTTTCGTCCAAATCCTTATACCTGCCAAACAGAATCCTAATTTGCATATGTAAATTAGGGTCAGGAAGGAAATCATGTGACTTTTAGGCACAAAATAAGGTAATAAGTAAACATTTTTTTTCCACTTTTTCCTTTCATGCCCCTAATTTGCATGAGCAAATTAGGATTCAGATTTGGTTCGGTGTTTGACTGAATCTTTCACAAAGGATTCGGCCGAATCCCAAATAGTCGATTTGGTGCATCCCTAGATATGACTGATAAGAACAGTGTGTTTATATATCTGTAATATAGCTATGAGCTTCTGGGGGCCTAAACAAATGTTGGACTTTTAAACAAATTCAGAAACCGTTGCTTTGACGTCAGTAGGAATTGTGTGAAAGTATAAGAGTTCCAAAATGGGAAGCAGCAATTTCGAGTATTTTGATACAAAATGCCTAAAAATTACCAACTTTTTTCTGTCTAGAAACTCTCAGCTGAGACAATGGCTTCAAAAACCACCAAGCATGAGCTGAAAACTTCTCCCAAATAAATCTGTACCAATATGTAGGTGAATTTTCAAAATTTCACCACAAATAATGGCCTGGTGTGAAAAATCTCAAGAAAGCAGGTAGAAAAGTGGCCAAACTTTTAAAGGTTTTCAAAGGGTTCTGCCATTTGGACAAGCACTCTCATTAGTTTCCCAGGTAGACGGCACCACACATCAATTTTCTTATTGGCAAAAGGGCTTTAATAGGACAGAAATACAGCAACGTTTCAGGCTGACAACAGCCTTTCTTCAAGCTCAAGGCTGTTGTCGGCCTGAAACGTTGCTGTATTTCTGTCTTATTAAAGCCCTTTTGCCAATAAAGGCTTTTTAAGAAAATTGACTGGATGTGTGGTGCTGTCTACCTGGGAAAATAGAGTTTAGTATTCAGGTGGAAGTGGCTGCCTGAGATGTGCACCCCAGCTGCAAAAGTTTCCGTTGCTGAGTGCTGACTTCTGCTGCACTAAGCACTCTCATTGGGCCAGCTATTTACCCTCAATAGAAGTAACGTGTACTTATAGAACATGTGTAACTTTAAGAGCCGCCATTTAACACAGCAACCTCCCCTCGCGTTACAGAGGACATTCCCCTCCATGCTCAGCCTCTGGATGGACCATACCACAGGTCAGGGGGTCCAAGTTAATTTCACCAGAAGGACTTTCTTCTAAGCAACCCTTGCCAACTTGGGTTGAGGTCATCCTGACATGACACCATACACAATTGTGTGTTTTTTGTAAGACAATACATACAAGGGATAGCTTTTTCCTGTGTAAAACAATACACTAATAAGGCTTTGTGTAATGGTTATTGCGGACGAGGCCGCCTCATTAGAATAATGTAATGGCTGCTCCATTGAAAAAGTGTAAATACAGGTATGGGACCTGTTATCCATAATGCTTGCTCTATGTGTAGAATAAATCATGACAATATACTTTAGGGTAGATGAAAGTAAGTCCTATTTATAAGTATAGGGTGGATTTTCTAATATAGCCTGCTCCTCACCAGAAGACACCATACTAGAAAGGGTCACACCAGGTGACAAAAGTCATGGAGATGGGAAATGCCAGCAGCATATGCAAATCACTCCCAATACACGTAGAAAAGTGTGTTTTAGATTTTATTCTGCTTTCAGTCCATAAAAAGGCCAATAAACAAGGAAAGAAATCAAATATTCTGAGCAGGGAACTTCAGTTTATTCTACCTCTCCTTTGTGGCTCTTCTCCAACTCTGTGTAATATTCCGTCTTCCACCCGTCCTGGCAAGCTGTGCGCTGCACTCCTGGAGTGTATATCATTCCTACCTGTGTGCTTACAGGCTGAATTAATAGTGGAAGTGCCCAGACTTTTCCTGTCTGTCTTTCCAGATCAATAGTCAGAGGTTCGGGACACGAAAGGCAGGAGATAAATCTGATGTGAATGGGAACTTCCATCCAAACATCCCCCCCTCCATGTACACACTTCGATCTCCATATCGATCTCTGCTCGCCGCTGATTAATTCAATTAAGCCACAGTCCCAGCTGTTAATTGATTTCTGCTGCATCGGTTCTGTGGAGATTTTTCAGTTTAAACAACTTCATTAACATAAATGTTTATGTGGAACAAATTCCTCCTGTTTATTCTCTCCCTCTGTTGGCCAGCAGGTTAGATTTTGCTTTTGGGCAGGAGTATGGCAGAGGATTAACACAAGACAAGGATTGCTTTCACTTCACTTTCACTTTATTTTCACTTCATGTCTGGTTTGAGTTCTCGGTACTGGGCAGAAAGGGCATTTACCCAGGGCACCTAGTCTAAGAGACACCTTAGAAAGGAAATATAATCGAGTAAATAATATTTCGTGCCAGATATCTAAGACGAATTCAATGTTTCTGGAAAGTCTTCGCTCTGCTCAGTTCATATCAAATACCACTATTTTTTTCCCTTAACAAAATTCTTTGGGTGTGTGACATGACCAGGCCAATACCTTGCTGAAAATGTGACCTCTATATAATATAGCTCCTCTACCTCAGCCACTGGACCTTCTCCTTCCTGCTCCATCACCTCCTCTTATCACCTGTTCCTTCTTCCCACGTTTCTATGACTTACCAGGATCCTTCACCCCCTTCGCTCCTCTTTTGTTCCCTCAACAAGTAATACTCATCAATGGACAGCAAGCCTATTATGGCAAGTTATTATAGAATAGATGTTCAGTATTCCTGGGTCTCCCTCCATCTCACTTCCATTGACATGTTACATGGCTGTTCATGGCATGGCATCTAGGTGCATAAAATACTGTTGTAGGTGGGGTAGTGTTTACCCATTCTGTGAAGTTGCTGCAACTGATAAAGAATACCAAGTGCAGGACCTGAACCTGGGAATGCACAAGATCTGCTGAGTTGGCAGTCTCTCACATATTGGGCCAGATTGGGATGATCCAATATTTAGACCCCCGTTAAATGATCAGATCATAATGGGGACCTAGGGACATCCATCAGAAGTGGACTTCATCAGCTCAGTGATACTGTCCTGACTCTGGCTCTGCTTCCTCTACAGTTGTAGAAACCTTAGTACCCACCCAGTCATTCTGCTCGCAACCTCATTCCCCAGCAGGTACCCTAGCTAAATTCAAGTGGGGCAAGGTATGGGCACAGGTTCCTGTTGCAGATGCGCGTTGAGCCCCTCCAAAGATTTTTTTAACAGGGTGTGGGGGGGGGGGTGGAGCAGTCACTAGAGGCAGACAGAGATGGAAGTGGGCTATGGTGAGGTTGATGCTGGAAGGAAGAGCTGGACCCTTTGTGTCTGACCACCAGGTCATCCCGGGGGGGGGATACTTTTACATAACCCTAGAACACTTTTCATAAAAGCAGACTTTTTATAATTTTCTGATGTGCCTGTGATATAAATCACTTGCAGCAGGCGCAGTGGAAAAACGAGACAATGAAATGCTGGTTGTGTCTCAGTCCCTTTCTTAACCAATGAGCTCATACATCCAATCTTGTTCGTATCTCTAAATATTTATCTTTTAAATCCTTTTCTATTTTAATCCACTCATCGCTAAGCAGTGTAATCAAAAAGGAATTGACCCGCAGGGCATGCAATCTATGGGATTGAAATCTGGACTTGAACTCTTTGCAGAAACTAATCTAAATGGCTTAAATCAACAGAACACACAGCTTGCAATTAATATACAAATGGTCCTAGCGGGAAAAACAGAGGAATATCCACAGCACATTGGGGTTTCCTATAACCAGACTCACCTGGGTTTGTACGACTGCAATAATCATTGTATCAGGTACTTACTGCTTGCCACCTACAGGAACAATGTCAGAAGAGCTTGCCATCTGCAGGGAAATGATGCATAAATTGCTATTAAATGGAAAACATATACATTTTACAATTTCAAAAATTTTTGGAGTTGAAACATTCAGCAGAAAGATAAACTGGCCAGATGGCCAGGAGATTTAGTAAATAGAAACTGGGATTGGGATGAGAAAGTTACAAAATTACTCTCTTGAATGAAGATACTGCAGTAACATAGTAAGTTAGGTTGAAAAAAGACACACGTCCATCAAGTTCAATCATATACTGAGTTAGCCACTGACTAGATTGAGCTGAGCCAACAGTACAGCTATGAAGTGAGCCACCATTGTATACATTGAAGAAAAGAACTGATTTAGCACATTTGCCTTTTCTCTGTCTGTTACAGCCATACTGGTACCATTATATAAAAGAGCAACACTCTCAACCCGCATCTTTTTACTCTTAATATACTTAAAAAAAACTTTTTGGGGTAAGACTTAGCCTCAGCTGCAATACACTCTTCATTTCCTATTTTGCCTTTCTGATTGCTGTTTTACAACATTTATTATATTTTCTTTCCTATTAACTTCTTTACTTCTATATTAAGTCACATAGGGTGATTCTTAGTGCTTCTAAATTTACTCCTTAAGGGAATAAATTGAGAACAGTAACAATTTAATATCATTTTAAATGACAACCATTTCTGTTCTGCGTTTTTAGCTGAAAACATAATGCCTCAATCTTTGCTCTGAAGGGCAGCCCTCAAGGCACTAGAATGAGCTTTTCTTAAATTCATGGTTTTTGTTGTCCCAGTGTATCATTATTTTTTGCACCAGACAATCAATATCACATTATGGTCACTATTACCAAGGGGTTCAATTACTTGCACATTTGCTATACGTTCTGGGTCATTAGAGATCACTAGATCCAGTAGAGCATTTTTTGTGGTTGGCTCCTCAACAACTTGTGCCACAAAATTGTCATGCAACAAGTTAACAAGTATAAACTTGTTTGCATTAACTCACCTGGCAGTACTGTTGCTCCAGTCAATACCTACAATTAATTTGCTGGACTATTTACAATCGTGTGAAGAGCTTCACCAATAAGACTTCCGCCCTCTAATTTTCTAACATTGCCTTTATATAAGCTTTTAAATCCTGCCTAACAAACATACCCCTCCTCCTTTTATGTTGCCCCTCTCCCTTCGAAAAAAGTATAGCCACTGATATTAACTGTCCAGTCATACGACTCATTCAGCCATGTTTCGGCCACACCAATCACATCATATTTTAAGACTCCATTAGCAAACATACATTTAATACTGGTACCATAAAGAACATATGACGTGGTCCTCCCTCTGCTTAACAATACTCCCAGCCAAATCTCCTCCCCCATTTTCCCTTCCTTTGCCCACTACCTCAGTGGTGTAACTACAGGTGTATGAGCAGACTCATGCCCACACACTTTTGGGGCCATGTTAAGTCATATCCCGGGTGGCACGGCAGAGGGAAATTCATGACACTTGCACCAGGTGCACTCTAGCATGAGACTCCATAGGGGGATGGTCCTGGTAGGGGCCTGGTGTGCATTCTACACCTGGGCATGCTGCAGTTAACCATGCCACTAGGATAACTAACTCCCCCCCCCCGAGAGCTCCAACTGTGCAGAGAACTCATTTTCAGGCTTTCAAAATCTAAGCTCATCTCTTTGGTCCAGCTTTTGTATAGGGCTTCTCCTTACAAGTTAAGATAAATATATCTCCCTTGTACAAAACATATACATTTTTATCCCAAATAGCACTATTATCTGTTGTACTTTTTCCATTCAAGTTCCCATTGGAGGTCCATCCTTTGGTCAGGACTCAACTTATCACAAGGTTATATATTTAGGGGAAATATTGTTGTATCAGCCATATTTCCTAGCACAATACCTTTCACCCTTAATCTCACCCTAACTAACCTTTGTGCTGGGCTTTATGATGTATGTATCAAGAGGAAATAGGCATTGTCCCCCATTATTATTATTATTATAACCGGTTTTCAGGATGAGATCCCTGTCACTGCTCAATACCCCCCAGTGGTGGCAGCCCCAGTAATTAAAGGGGAACTATTGCGAAAATGAAAATGTAATGTCAGCTTCATCATACTGAAATAAGAAACTTTCTAAATGCAATCAATTAAAAATTCTGTACCGTTTCTGAAATAATCAAGTTTATCTGCACTATTCCTCTCTCAGCATCTGTTTCTCCTCATTCTGTCTTCATTTAAGAGTTGGGTGTCAGATGAATTATATTAATCAATATCTGATAGGTGGGCTCCTTTTGCCTGGAGCTCACTCTATTAAAATCACCAGACATCGTGTCTCTCTACATGCAGGATTTGTGCAAAATGCCGTTATTTTGTTAGATTGTGTTTGTACTGGAATCAGTTATTTGTGTGAGCTCTGATCCATCTGCTAGGAAAGGAAGCCCCCCCCCATAAGATATATTGGATCATTTATCTGACACCCAACTGCTGCATGAAGACAGAATGAAGAGAAACAGATACTGAAAGAGGGATAGTGAATATACTATTATTTCAGAAGCATTGCAGATTTTTTTGATTGATTGTATTTAGAAAGTTTCTTACTTCAGTATGAGGAAGCTTATATTGCATTTTCATTTTCGCGATAGTTCCCCTTTAACATGTAGATCTGTCCTCCATGCTGGTGACTGTTATTGTCTTGACTCAAATATGCTCAGTGTGGGTCTCTGTCAGTGCGGCACCTCCAAGACCTTGAGGGTGGGGTTTCCTGTTTAGAAAAGGATTGAGTCTCCATGAGGACCACAAAGGAGGTTATGGAGCGAAATAGTATATGGTGACTTCAGACTAGAGTTGACATCAGTCATGTACATGGGGATTCATAAAATACGCTGCAAATGGCCAACTCAGTGCCATTAAGAGGCAAAGTAATTGGGCCCTGAGTTCTTGAAGTATCCCCAGCGTGAGGCCTAATTCCAAATAAGAATCACTGATTTAGCCCAGTGTATTCCAAAACGTCCTCTGACGCAGTGCCGGAACCTTGTAAAGTGGGAAATGTTTTGTTCCCACATGATATTTGAGGGTCTGGAATATATTATTAATGCTTATTTGTATAGCACCAAACCTATTCCTTAGCGCTGCCCAACCGAGAGAATAACAAACAGTGACTTACACATAGAAATATAAAGGGTATACAGCGGCCAGTCCGTGAGAAATCACTCTGTGCTAAATACATTTATACTCCTCCCCCCAAACATAAGTATTTCAGAATATGGGATAAATCTGCCCCTTAAAGTCTGGCCATTTAGTGGAGTAAATAGCACCAGACCTGTAATATTATTTGCTGCATAATTACCCACTATTTCATTCCATGCTATATCTATCTATTGATATATATATTTTATATAGTGAATAAAGTACCCCCTCTTGTAAAATATGAGGATATTATAAGTCACCGAGGAGTTTCATGACCATATAAAAACACGAGGCCGAAGGCCGAGTGTTTTTATACAGGTCGTGGAACTCCGAGGTAACTTCTAATATCCTCATATTTTGCAACTGGGGATACTTTATTTATTATAATACACAAATTTCAGTGAGTCATGTGACTGAAATGACATCCGAACTCACCGTTTATAACTGATGACATCAGAACTTTGCCGTTTATAACTGATTACATCACTACTCGCCGTTGATAAGGATATCATTTACAAGATATTCATGGCTTTTGTGTATTATATATATATACATATATATATATGTGTGTCACCCTGTAAAGCCGAGGTCACAACAAATCACAGGGTGACGTGAACACAATGTGTCATCTTTAGAGTTTTTCCGAAAAAGGAAATATCACCCAAAAAGCAAGTTATTTTATGCCTGAAATGTTTGAGGGGTCATGGTAACTTGATGTGGAAGAAGGACCCCAAAATATTTGCCTTTGCATAAATCTGATTTTTTTTAAGGAATAATGACTCCCAGTTTAGACTACTGATCCACATAACATGCATGCATATTTTGGGGCTAAATCTATTATATGCCAAGGTTCTAGTACTCTGAATGGGCTCCCCAAATCAGTAGATGGAAGGCCCAACCTGAAAGCCGGTTGGGTGGACATTTGTGGGTGAATGTTGACCTGGTGACTTAGGCAGTTGAGCAACAATACAATGATTATATATTACATTTATATGAGAGGTTTTCGAAACGCAAAGGGCTGCAGAAGTGCATAGGAAGCGCTACCACGATAGCCAGTTCTGGTGATATTTGTGGTTACTAAATGGCCAATCACAGCCCTTATTTGGCACCCCAAGAATATTTTCCATACTAGCGTTGCTCCCCAACTCCTTTTACTTCTGAATGTTGCTCACGGGTTCAAAAGGTTGGGGATCCCTGCTGCGCTAAGGCATTGTCACTCATTACTATTTAGAGCCAGAGAGGGATTTTTGTGCACTGCTGTTCTCCCCAGCAGCTGACAAAACGCCCTGTATACTTAAAGGCCAGTTAAGGTGAGGCTTATTGCTGGGATACATATGCTTGGAACTGTGGGAGGATGGCGCATAAAACAATATTTTTTATGTTTCTGTAACTTTGTTATTAGATAAGGAGAGTGCCGGCCAAATGTTAGTCAACAAACTATAAACTACATGTTTAATGTGTAGAGATATAGCAGCAGTGGGAATAAAAACAGAATCCTCCATTTCATTATTACATTTTTATTTGATGACTTTATGCCATTTCTTTGTTATACTCCAATATCTGTTATATCGCTGTTTAGGGTGGAAAATCTATATTTTGCACACCAGTCTGATGTGCCGGGTTGGCTGTCATGTTCCCATGTCCTGTGGGCCTAGCACAAGACTTGGCCCACAGGACATGGATCTGGGCAAGCAGAGAATTGCAGACGGAAGTGGCTGCTCCACTACTACTGCACAGTCTGTACCCGGAATCATTAACTCTGCTGGGGTGCAGGCAGACATGGCGGATTTCAGCGCCTGGACGGAATCTATAGAAGTTTAAAGTTTACAGGGTATAAGGAATGGCCAGGAGGCAGCTTGACTGCTCAAGGTGTTTATTGTAGGCACAACATGTTTCAAACCTTTCGGAATCGTTTGGATGCACGGAATCTATGTTGTGTGGCACTAGGCCCTAAGGGCAAAGAATCCGCTGCCTGATTGCTCCCCTCCTCTTCTGCTGGCATGGCGGATTTGGGTGTGAAATGCCTGCACCCAAGGGGAGGCAAAAAGCCCAAAAACACTGGAGCTTGGCATTTGCTGCTCTGTGCACATTCTCTGTCATTGGACAGTGTATTGTCTGATCAAATGGTCCATTCTGTCCAATGAGAGAGAAGACAGAGAGACACAGGCAGCAGGAGACCCTGGAGGAGGTTGAGCAGTTATACCATGTATTGCTGGGGGCCTGGATCACTCTGTCATGAAATACTGGGGCTGAGTTATGCTTGAGGAATGGGTGCGCCCTAAAAGGTTGCATCATAATGCATTTAACATGAAGGGGTGATCCCCTTATTGCACTTGCACTGCTGTGTTGTTTATTTCTCCATAAAGGGTGCTAATTCCTACCTAAAGGTAGGAAGGCGATGTAGCCAAACAAGCGGATCTCTCCCCGATATGCCCATCTTGAGGTGGGCAATATCGGGCTGATCCGATCGTGGGCCCTAGGGCCCAATGATTGGATCCTAACGGTTGCTTTACAGGCGGTCGGATCACTGGACCGAAACAACGAACAGATGCGGCCGTGATCCGACAGGATTTTTAGTCCCACCCGATCGAGATCTGGCCTCTCGATCAGGGAAGCCTGTCGCGGGGCCACATACACGGGCCAATAAGCTGCCAACTCGGTCTGTCTGCCCGTGTATGGCCACCTTAACCTAGCAGTGAGTGGTATCATTTTTGAAAGGCCAGGGTGTTGTTGTAGATTTGTGCTTTTTTGTTCTTCTATCCTGGGGGTTACAGTTAGGGTTGCCACCTGGCCGGTTAAAATGATACTTGATGCCAATGTTATTAATAGGAGAAAAAGACAAGAATATAAGAAGGCCGGTATTTTTTTTCCAGAAAAGGTGGCAACCCTAGTTACGGTACATTTCTCTGCCGGGGGTTGTTGAGGGATCACAACATCTCCAACCTATTTTGATCCACATCAATGACTGTATATAACTGCAATATGCAATGCAATTACTTTGGACTGTCTCACGTAAGAAAAACCAGAACTCCCTTCTCTAAAGCCCTGTCCCACTGTGGTAGCCACCTGCCTGAAAAAAAAACAAAGTGCCCGAGACATAGAAGCCACCGATTCTCTCATGCACAGCTAATGAGGTTGGAAAATACATCATGTTCCTTTCCAAGATGAAACCCATAGGTCACTAGTGGATGATAATTCCTTACTGATATCCCTTTACTGGTCTCAAATGGATCTCACAGAATTTGACACTCAATTTCAGTAACCACATTTTCTTGCTACAATGTCTTCTTGTCTATTCCTAAGCATCATCATGAATCAGTGTTACCCCTCTCGGCAGTGCCCTTGGATTTTCACTCTTCTTCTTCAGAAAGTGATAAGTGATCAGGGTAAGGCTCCTCAACGTGTCACTTTTGCTGAACTTTGGTTTTCAGCAACCTCAATAATTGAGGCCCCTAATTCACAATGACACAACAACTAAAGGTTGTAGATTCTTGGAATAAGGTCTTTTTCAGGCTTCACATTATTTAACGCTTTGTTTAGGAACTTACGCTACTGACCTCTTGCGTAGAGAAGGATCTCTGTTTTCTGCTCGTATTTGTACCAATTAACCTAATTACTCCTTTATTTATTCTGCAATAAGTAGGTCAGCAGAATCAATTTACCATTTTTCTATAGTCTCCAAGATTGTTATCCCAGTGGGGCAAATGAGGAGAAGTGATCAGCATTCCGTTCAACGGAACATTAGCAGAAAACGTTATCCTACGCTCGCGATGAAACAACAAATGCCAGATCAAAATTGGATCAGGAAATTGTCCTTTCAGATTAATTTAAATTCCTACCAGTGCCTTCAAATGGGACCATTCATGAATAGAATACAAAGACATACTTCCATATAAAAATGTAGTCTTGGGCAAACACAGGACATCACTGTCCATGGCCAGCACTCATATTTGCAACAGTAAAATCTCTAATAATATAACCCTGCTATAAAATATATAGGGAATAATGTACCCTGTTGTTTCAGTGAGTCATGTGACAAATATGACCTCACCAAGCACTGATTATATCTGATGATATTACAAAGCATCGTTTCTAAGGATATACATGGCTCCTGTGCATTAGAAACCTCTACTAAGTTTCATGACTGCAGTATTTTTCCACTTACAATTTTCCCCACCTTGACTGCTCCATCTCTATGTTGGTGAACAAGATGCGAGAGGAAAGTAACAGACCACCTTCACATTTCAGGCACGGAGATGTTTACCTTGTTATTTAATAAGAATGTCTATCGTGCAAAATTGTGGGTATGAGCCTTAAACAACTTCCCTTAGTGCAGAAATACACAGTTTAAGAACCCAGAATGTGCATGAAAGAAGTCCAGTCGGTTTCCATAGGAAAAAAACTTTATTTAACAATATATCAGGATTTCAACATTGCTCCAGGGAACTGGAGTTCCAGGCATTAAACATGGACATGGGGTGGTTTAAACTGCAGAGCTGGAGGGCAAAATGTATTCAACAGGAAACAAAGTCTCGAGTGAAACGTGAAAACAAGATTTAAAAAAAAAAAAAAAAACAAGAGAGAGTGCCTAAGGAATGACAAGTGAACAGAGACACTATCAGATCATGGAGAGAAGGAAAAAAGAGAGTAACTCAACATGTGCACGGAAATCTCTTCCCTAAAAGAGATGGAATTGAACCCCGCCTCCTGCGCCAGGTGATGTGAGACAAGCATCCTGTCACGGAGGCCTCGGACATGAAATGGCGTGCATAGCGGGTTGGAGCCAAGAAGCCCCGTCCGAGAATTCAGGGTCTAGAAGGCACAGTCCAAAAGTTTAGGATGGGTGTGGGGGAAGGATACATAATATACATATAAAATAATGTGTTTTTTTTAATCAGTTTACTCCTAACTGTGTGCTAACATGTAACTGCTTTCATCGCAATGCTGAAAAGGGGAGAACGCTTGACTCTGTGGATACGAAGATGCTGGGATGCTTGCCCAACGATCTAGGCCTGAGAGGATTAAGAAATCATGTTAACAGATCAATTGCAAGCTTCATGCCCCAGTATTCTGACCTTTCGCTAGCCATATGCACAAATATACAAAAAGAGAGGGGGCGGGATTGAGGAAAACTAAATACCCCTTAGTAGCGGAACTGATTGTACAGCAGTAGATATCAGCTCACCCCCAACCCCCCTCCCGGATGTACTGACCCAAACTATAGCATAGCACTTCATACTCTATGGGAAGCTCTTACCCCTAGTCAGTAGGCGACTCTGCCTGACTGGTGCATCACTGCAGCAACTACATGTGCACTTATATTCACAGTTCAAGCCAACTAGACTGTGGAGCGATCCTTGGCAAGGCTTGAATGCCAGCACATCATGGGTTGGATATATGAATCATAGCGAGGGCAGTAGATATGAGCCACGTTAAACGTAATATGGAAAGGCGGCCTTACATTCTCCAGAACGGAGGTTGCCTCCTTATGATGTACCAGTGGCTTGGTAGCAATGCCATCCTTACCCACAATCCAACATTCTGGGTTTTTCTAGCCTGCACAGAGCCCGTGTGTGAAACAGAGTTAATTAATGGACCTCAGAGCACAATATTGTTTACCACAGATTGCACTGGGATTGCTCCGACCAGACCCAGATGCCAAGCCCAGGAACTGGCAGGGCAAGCTAATGATATCCAGTGTAGGTTTTTGTCGTTTCCACCGCCCAAGGAGCTCAACTGCATGACCAAACTACCGCCACGGGTCACTTTGTGGACCTTAAACAGGTCCCTCCGCTTGATAAGGGACGTAGAGGGGCTGAACATTTCATTTTCACAGTTTTCCATCGTTTGCTCCGGATGGCCTAAAATCAATAACCAAACCAATAATACTGACATCTGCTCAGAATGGTACAAAAATAGTCCAGAGCAAAAGACTTTGTACTTGCCGGCTCAAGCTCCGACTGAAACACAAAAATGGCTTTAAAAATAACAAGAAAGCCACTTCAGCATTCCAGCTTTTAGTCCTGGGCAAAGCCACCCCTGACTATCAGCGATGGACTGCTCCAGATTCGGTTGTTCCTTTGCATGGGATTGCACTGGCATTGTAGTGGGCTGAAATCCAATGGCAATTCCAGTACAAACCGTTGTGTTTGTGAGATTAAAACAATGTGTTTAATGGTCTATAAATAATTCACAGGCAGGCCACGCCACCCTGAACTCCTTGCACGGGGGAAGGCGTATCCTACATTAGGACCGTTTCTGTTCCATACTGAAGCCCGCTTCATTTCCTCTGAATACATATGAACATTTAGGGTAATGTGTATAATAGATATGGGGGCGGGGGAGGGACCTGCTTAAAAAAAAAAAACCGAAAAAAAATCTAGATTTTTTTTTTTTTTACTAAGAAAACAAATGAAAATAAATTTTAGTTTATACAAAACAGCTTTACAGTATTTCTTTTAAGAAAAAACACATTATTTACAAAAAAATATCAAAGTTAATCTCTTAAAGGTCAGGAAGGAAACTCAATTTGTCATTTTTTTTAAAAAAAAAAAAAGTAAAAGGTGCTAATAAATTTATGTTTAAATTTTCACCTTTTTTTTTTTTTTTTCATTTTTCACATATTTACAGAGAAGTTGGGGGGCTGTGACAAAAGTTTAGGGTTATGCTAAAGGGGAAGGCCAGGTCCACTGCGGTTTCTGGGTACTTAAAAGCGTCGGACTCTATGGCATTAAAACGACCAGCATGGCTGCACTTGGTGCCAGCAGGTCTGCTGAACTTTAGACCGATGCTCCGTTTGCAGCCATTTTATCCAAGATTCGCATTGCGGATAACATAGCGGAGCAATGCGTTTGCCTAGTGTTTAAATGAATATGTATGTACAGAGACTTTAAAAAAGCTAAATAAGAGTGCTAAAGGTTAAAAAAGAGTATTTGATGTGCTCAAAGCACTGTGCACCTTGGCTGTGTGCTAAAATCTGAAGGACGACCTCAAAAAATAAGTCTAAAGTGTGGTGCTTTCTGCGACTGTGTGTTTGGGGGGGGTGGGGGGTGGAAGGACAAGTGTACGGTGCTTTTTTAAATTCTATTTTAAGGCCTTTTCTCCTTGCCACAAGAGACCAAACATCTCAAAGCCCCTCTGGGCAGACAGACAGCTGCTGCCTCAGAGCACACAAGCCCTTTTAATCTGCCTCAATACAAAAGGACATCAGATCCAACTCTGCATAGAATATAAAATGTGCCTCTGATGCTGCCCTCGGGAACAGATGAGCTTATGGCACTGCTAGGTAGTTTGAGCAAGTCCCGTTACCTCACTGCCGGTCTCCATTCAACTTGCAGGGCGGAGGCATCAGAATGACAATTGCGACTCCCAACGACCCTTTTTACAGCCTGTGTTTGAAGTTGTAGCTGAAATTCTGGTAGAAAGGGTGAGGCCGTAGATGCATAGATTGGCTGTGTGTGTGTGTTAGTGAGTTTAGAATAGTGAGTGTGCGAGTACAAGCCATTATTCACACACAGTCACATAGTAAGCGCACCAGTGTGAAATAAGGAGGACATACCGCAGAGGCTGATGCTGTATATCACACATACTTCACGGCAGGGGAGAGTGTGTGCGTGTTTGGGAAGGAGGGAGTGAACATATGAACGAGCAGGTGTGACATAACTGGACATGAGGAGCTGATAGAATGTGAACATAAAGTGAGTGTAAGTGCACAGGGTGGGGAAGAGTGAGGGTGTATGCTGGTGCAAGGTAGTAGTATCTTTGCGTGATCTGAACAGGTAAACGCTCACTTTCTGCAGCCCTTTCCATCACTCGGCCGTACACAAGAGACATGGAGAGCTCGGACTTGATGCCTTCGTGTTTCAGCATCTGCTTGGAGGACATGTTGCTACTACTAGATCAGATCACTTCATGCACAGTGCCCTGGAGTCTATGCTGCTGCTCCCTTAGACCCTGCCATAGCTGTGGCTAAGATGTAGATCCTTCATCCCAGTGATACAGTGGCAACTATAACCAAATGTTATGTCAGTGTTACTTTCAGTGCTAGCATCGTGCACCGTTAAACGATATGCTACTGTCATTGCAGTGAGCGCTGGATTCAGCACCCACCCTTACAGATAAAAGCAACAGAGCAATGTCGGACTGCACGAAATCAGCTCCTCTTGCTGAAGGTGCCCACAACTAATTCCCACCACTTTATAGAGGACACAGCAAGTCTGGACATGAGAACCTTATTAGACCGGGTCCACTTCTGGAAAAACGGGCCGTATGCACAGTCTGTTAAATGCAACACACCACGCTAGTTGTTGAGTGATATTGGGACAAAGCCTGGAATTGGCCTTTGTCTTCAGGTGATGGCAGTCAACACATGAGGAGCCTGGACACATAGTGCACTAGACTGGGTCAGCGATGCTAATGGCACAGATGATGGGCTACTGGTTCAGTTCCATGTCTCAGCACGGGATGCCTAGAGCCAAAAATAAAAAAAGGGCTTATAAGCCGTGTTACATGGGATGCAGACACATGAAGGGATGTGCAATTAAGTGCATATAGGTGCACAGGTAGTGAAAATACCAGTGCACAGGTTGTGTGTATGCTTGTGTGAAATTGCTCAGATGCACACTCCTTCCCTCTGGCTCTTGTTCCTGGCCCAGTAATTCAGGCACTGCAGGAGTTGGGATACTAATATGGGAGCTAAACAGGGCCAGAAGTAGGAGAAAGGGGTCACCATCCAGGAGCTGTGCAGATTATAGACTTATTAGAGCAACAGCACCTGCCTGTACCCTAAGAACATCCCTAGAAGTCTGTCTGGATGCGAGTCTGTGCAAGACAACACTCGGGTAACAACAGCCTGTTCCAAGCACTCTGGTTAATAGCTCACATGATGAGCTCACAGCTAATGAGGCCACTGTCCCCTCACATAAAATAAAAACCATAGTAGATCCTAGCTGCTCCTCTGGCCTTCCATGGAAGGGATACCCACAGCAGGTGTGCAAGGTACAGACATGTTTTACAGCACTTTACTCACATTCCCCTGGCAGGGAATGGAGCAGAGCAAAGAGGACAAACAATATAAAAATACCTAACATAGGAAAAGTTAGTCTTATTGCTCTGTCTCCCAGAGTCCCTTGATGCAGAGTGACCTTTGGCCTTTGCTCCTGTGATTGGATTGGCCACCCCACAGATGGGGAGCAGGGTAAAATCTAATGTCCTCCTCAAACCTTGTAGTAAATGTTTGCAGGGCTTTGAGGCGGCATCTCCTGTAC
Organism: Xenopus laevis; assembly: GCF_017654675.1. NCBI lineage: Eukaryota > Metazoa > Chordata > Amphibia > Anura > Pipidae > Xenopus > Xenopus laevis. Next base: position 33,774,031 of record NC_054385.1, read on the forward strand.
GATGTAGACAGGGTGGCCGTAGTCCCCGCTCACCTTCTCATAGTGTGGGCAGTAATTGTTCTCTGTAGTCCGCAGCGGGATGATGATGTCACTGGGTTCGCTGCCTGCATTGCCGCTGCATTTGGGGCTGGCCAGTGTGCTTAGGGACAGGGCGGCCGCCCGCTGCTGCGTGTGTTTACGATGACGTTTGCGGATCTTAATTAAGAGGACTACCAGGAAGATGATGATGAGGATGAAGATGACACATCCTGCTCCAATCGCTGCAAAGACGGCAATTTTGGAGTTGAAGAAGCCGTCCACACCCCCACCTGCCGTGGGTTTATCAGACAGGTTTGTGTCTGGAGAGAAAAAAAAAAAAAGTGGTTATTATAAGGGTTTTAGTTTGCCACATTTGGAGATTTCAGAGAGAGACAGATTAAGTACTGTGATATGCTTTTCTTTCTAGGGCTCACCTGACTTTCCAGGGTTTTCTACAGGACCATTCCACGGCCCAAATGTTGCGATTTTCCCTGTGTTATCAGCCTCTTTGCTAGGGCGGGTGGTAGTGAGTTGCTCTGGTGGCACTGCATTAGGATCTAGGCAGAAAAGAAAGGAAGGTTAAGCAAAGAATGGGTACCATGCTAATGATGCGAGTCACAATGACCCATCAGGGGCCTAATTTTACAGCCAAATTCTACAAGAAGAGCTCCCTTACTTCAGATTATCATCAAACCCACAATGCACGTGTCTGTCACATGCAGATGCATTAATAAGTTGGTACCTCTCACCCTAGAACGACTGTATTACATATTACTTGTATTCAAGGCTAGCTTGTTAAACAGGAGAAGCCAATATGGCTCACGTTAGCCTTTAATGCTTTACAGACAACGGGGCTTTGCATGGCTGCTCTTTGGCAGTAAATAAACAGGGAAAAATGTGAGATCCGTGCGTTCTGTCACTCACCTTGCCCGACCTTCATTATGATTTTCATGGATCGTGTCTGGCACACGCCCCCCTCTCGGTTTTCCAGGCCCTGGAGAGTGCTGTTGGAGGTGGCTGCAAGAAAACACAAGGATAGTATTACGGGGAGATGATCATACACAGAACCAGGCACCAAAGATATGAAATATAATTCCAGTAATGTCAGCCGGGTACCCACAGCCTGATCAGCAATATGTCATCTCTGGCCATGCAATCTATTCGGCTCCATTGCCCTTAGCATGCAGTTGCTCAGCCAGGCTAAGAGGAGGAGCACAATGCTCCAATTGGATGGCACAATCATTTTGGCCTCCAGCCTCGCAGGGCATTGGCTGCCCACAGCAAAGCTTGACAGGTACGACAACTCATTTATAAAGATAGTGCTATTTAGGCAACTGCTAACAGTTTGGAGCCCTAAAATTAATATTTTTGCACATAGCTGCTTCTACATTAATTTCTAAAATAACGGTCCTGTTGTTTCCTTTGTGTTTTAAAGGAGAAGGAAAGGCTAAAATGAAGTAAGCTTTATCAGAAAGTTCTATATAAATATACCAGTAAACGCTCAAAGTAATGCTGTTCTGTCCTCAAACACTGATTTTTTTCCTTTAATTGTGTACACATGGGCTTCTGTATCAGACTTTCGGTTTTCATCTTAAACCTCTAGGGCTTGAGCATGCTCAGTTTGCTCCTCTCTCCCCCTCCCTTTTAACCTGTCCCTGCTGTAATCTGATCCCAGAGCTATCAGTGAGCAGGGAGAGACTCAGGCAGGAAGTGATGTCACTGCAAGCCAATATGGCAGCTGCTATCCTAAACAGAGAAAGCTTCTAGAGATGTTTACTCAGGTATGGTAAAGCATTCTGCAGAATAAATATAGTCTTATAGCTTGCACTATTGTGGCTAATTTATTGGCGATAAACTGCTTTGGTAGCTTTCCTTCTCCTTTAAAGCCCACGACTAACTCACTAAGCATCAGTTCACCATTCAGCTCTCTACCTTGTTAATCTGCAGCAAGACGTTCATGCACGCCGCTCTGTATTATTACCACTTCTCTACTACCATAATGGAATGCGCCCAATAAATGCATCACGTGGCGGAACATTAGCATCACAAGCAATCATAAATCCATCATGACGATGGCTGTTGGGACTTGTAACTGGATTAGAGATAGGAAGAAGCAATCTCCCTGGCACAAAAGCTCCCCTGCCTGCGCCTAGAGGCCTGGGAAGGGAACAAATTATTGGAATAATGGTTCAACAAAATTCAGATCAAAAGAAGATCTGCTGCTACACACCTACAGCTCAGCACTGTGTGCCGCTCCATAGCTTGAGGTAAGCGAAAGGCATGCATTTCTAATGACAGCGGGTGACAATGCAGCGCTTCCCTGTACTTAATTGCTTATAAGCACGAGTGACGTCACTTGGCATTATTATGATATCACAATGTACAAGGCTGCAGCGTCTATTCTCTTGACTTACATATTTTCATTCCTCCTGGAACAAGCTAAAATATTTTGTCAGGCTTTACAATATAGAAGGGGGGGGGGGTATCTGGATTTGATATATCATTTATTACAGACGTGTAAACAAAATTCCAGACTCTTGACAAAGAAATGAGGCGTGCAAAGAGAAAAACCTCCCCCCCACCCCAACTCGCTCTTGAACGGCATATATCACAGGTTTAATACAAATGTGCCTCGTTTCAATCTCTTTTTAAGTTTCCATATGCTCCTTCCCAGCAACTTTCATCTTAACGTCTGCCTTTGTACGAGGCAACCCTGTCCAGTTTATAATGGCACCGTCATAAAACCCCCGACAGACAGCTTACTCGGCGGTACTGAGTAATAATAAATGTAGGCAGCTTCTCAGCAGGAACAGCCACATGTATCCACAATATGTCCCTGTTAAACCTACAGCTTGTCACATGACTACGCTGATAAACTCGCCCTTTATCTTTATGGTCTCTATGGGGCAATCTTCTAAAGGGGATGTATATTTTTCTCTCTCTCTCAAATGTAATTGCAGCAATTGTTTCACCTTTCTGTGGTCTGGGTCTGACTGGGTTGTTCACCTTAAAATTAACTTTTAGTATGATGTAGAGAGTGATATTTTAAGACAATTTGCAATTGGTTTTCATTTTTTCTATTATTAGTAGTTTTGGATTTATTTAGCTTTTTATTCAGCGGTTCTTTTAGCAGTCTAATCTGCAAGTCTTAATTCTCCTTAGGATGCAACCAGGCATTGATTTGATTAAGAGACATGAATATGAATAGGAGAGGGTCTGAACAGAAAGATGAGTAATAAATAAAAGTAGCAATAACAATACATTTGTAGCCTTGCAGAGTATTTGTTTTTTAGATGGGGTCAGTGACCCCCCCCCAATGTAAAAGGAGTCCGTTCTTATCCAGGTCTGTCACATGCCAGCTGGCTTGCAACATTGTTTCAGGAGTCAGAGCCAGATGATATAAACAGCTAGCCTTCGATGTAAACTCAATTTATAAATAATTTACAATTTACATTTTTTTTCGTGGTTTTTGGGTAGAGATCCCCTTTAAGCAAAATGAAAGCACCATAATGCTTCGGACCGATGTAACAAACGAATGCCTCCTAGGGCTGACTTTGTAGTTTGTGTAAAGACGTTTTACTGGTGATTTGTAGCAAATATTTCAGCTCAGCATTCCTTGGCCTGAGTTTATTAGGTCTCAGTAGCACTATGTAGGAATCTGCATTCCTGTATACATATATATTGCCTGTTGCTCACCTTGGTCCTGCGCACACATATAAGCCTAACCTCACATTTGGCCATGTTTATTAACATTGGAGATAAATAAATATCTGGAGAGATTTCTGGAGAGGATACCCATGGCAATTCGATTTGAACAGTCTCCTATAAGTTAGAAAACAAAGGCAAAGCTCTGATTGGTTGCTATGGGCAACATCTCCAGAAATCTCTCCAATGTTAGTAAGCATGCTTTATTGTCCTTGTGGGGGTCCCACGGAGAACAGGGCACATATACATTGATACTGAAATAGCTCTGGGAGTTGTGTGTGTGTGTGTTTAGCATGGGCCTCACCAGCTGTCCCAGCACAGGGTGTTTATAGGTGCACCTGGCATATGGAGCCTGGTAACTTACCATTCCAGCGATGGCATTGGGAAAGTGATTAGTAGACAGAGGAGGAGTGGGACGAGAGGGACCTACAACGTGTGTCAGGGAAAACGACAATTTGTGAGCGGCAGTTGCGACTTTTACACAGACCAAACAGTAGGAAGCGCTGATTTTTCTAGGATCTTCTGGGAAATGAATCCCACGGTCCAATTTAAGGGGTTGTGGTAAGATTTTCAAACAGACCACATACAATAATACATATGGGTTCCCATTCATTAATGTAACATGTCCTGCCTGTCATTCACTGCCAAAGGGGCCCAGATCAAATCAACAGGCTCATTTGTGCTCATTCCCAGTCTTTCACGGCTGTAACATATATGGAGTCACGTGGGCAAAGAGATTGGCCCCCTAACCCACAGCCACCAATCAGCATTTGATGTTCCAGTGACGTCACAAGGAGAGAGGTTGCTATGGGCCGAGACAAGCTTTGCTCCTATTACTATAGGACCCTCATGATTTGATCTATCCCTATTGCCTGTTGTTTAGAATAGGGCATCAGCAAGGGGGATCAGTAAAGGGGAATATGGGGCATCACTCAGGTATATATTTACAAAGCCCCTTTAGCTGGAGTATGGGACAATATTAGGGCTAACCCTATTTCTAAGGAAGTTTAGTGCCCCCCCCTTTTTTTCTAGTCAAATATTTTGGAGTAGGTTACCCTGTATATTTGGGTTCAGTCATATGAGAGGGAGTCGCCATGATTGCTCAGACCAAGTAACGTCCCACAGCTGACTGCTTTCTGTCCTGGATATACGGTGAAATACAAGATTAGCTTTACCAAGCAATACTAGTGAGGTTCATTTATCAACAGTGGGCAAACCCATGGCAACCAAATTACTGCATTCATTGTTCTACTTGCAGCTGGTTTCAAAAAGCTAATCACTGATTGGTTGCTACAGGTAACTGCCCATGGGCAAATTTGCCCAGTGTTGATAAATGAGCCCCACTGCCTCAACAAACCAGCTCTTGGATGGGAGAAACAAGTAAAGCCGTACAAGGTATTATTTAGGGGCAAGATTTTTTTTACTTTTGTAATTATTTTTTGCTACTACATTATTATTAGTGGGTCTCTTCCAATCTATACTGTAAATAAGTATAATGCACGTAGCAAAAGGATTGTCAATAAGAACCACAATAGCTGGCAAGCGTTTAGAGCCGTCGCCGGCAGCGGGAGGGTTAATCCATGGTTTTCCTCCCCATCTCTGCAGGATACCCCCTCACAGGAAATTAAAGCTGTGTCTCGGGCTGGGAAAGGAGATCATGGGGTTTGGAGGGAGAGAAAGAAATAAAAAGCAGCATCGGAAGGCTCCGGGCGAAAGCAGAAAGGAGGCAGGGGGGATTATTAGGGGCAGGAGCAGAAAATACACTAACCCCCTTTAAAACCTATGGCTTCTGTTTTCATTTGCAAAAAGTCTTCCATTCCATGTGCGGCTGCAAAGCATTCCCATGTGTGTAGGGGGGAAGCCAGTGAGAACAAACAGAATGTGAGACTGGAGGAAACAAAAGTATTTTCACAAGTATTCCTTCTTCATCCCCACGGTGCAAGAGTGAGCGGCCAATCATTGGGAAGCACGCATGCACCTACAGCAGCCCCGAGATGGCAAGGGTAGGTCTGCTCCTCACCTGAGCAAATGAATAGGCTCTGCCGTATCCTGTTTGGTTTTTGCTGACAGTTAGTAAACGCGGACAGTTTCAGAGCAGCTACAAGAATTGATTAGGCAAGAAGAGACAGGCAGAGATTCCAGAACACATTCAGGCCCTTCCAATTATACCTCAATGGCTTGGAATAAAACAAAAGACAGGAAACAGGACTGAACTTTCTTCCCAAAGGCTTCAATCAATAAGTGCTTGAGTCATAGCTCCGCCCCCACACTGCTATTAATAAAGGCAGGATACACTCGCTTACTAAGGAGGGTGACTATCTTGATAGATTTTCCAATCAATACGATAATGGACACAAGAAGCGCCCTCAGGTGGCCAGACTGGCAGAATGCCTGCTCAGATGCACCAAGCAGTAACTTCAGCACACAGAGAGTAACCCTGTATTGTTTGTACAACTATGCCTGGCCCCTGTATTTAAAAAGAACAGGCTTTATGGGAGAGTCATGGAGATACAGAACACACAACATGGCGAGAGCTCCTTTACAAAGGAACAAAAATACAGAGCCCTAAATATGGTGCAAAGAAATTCGTCTGGAATGCGAGTTATTTTTCAACCTCTGTGCCCCAGAAACACACACCATGTGAGGTACTGAGAAAGAGACGCACCAGAGGGTCGTACCAAAGGTTAGGGATGCTATGAATAGATGGGCTTCTGTACAGAGATTCATGAAAAATACAGAAGGAATGTCACTCCCTCAAGTTACCATACAAACATAGGAGAAGGGTCTGGCTGGGGGCAGCCGCACTCTATACAGACATCTGTGAAGGGGCAGAAAGCACAACACTAACCAATCAAAGATCCCTTATTTATGAAAGCAGCTTTTCTCCACCGTGAGCCTCCATGGGACCATATTTCACTTGTCCGCAGGGCAACGTGATTCTTCGGGGGATCGCGAGTCAGCCTAACAAAGTATTCTGTTCACCTCTCAGGGACCCGAGAAGTTCAGTCCCATTAGCAGACATGTGCAAAACCCATTAAAAAGTATTAGACTTAGATATTTTATTCTGTTAGGAGGCAGGATACTAGAGATAAGGCCAAGACTTTATTATAAAGCAAATGGCACTTGCCAATTTCATGGCCTCTGCTTGGTGGAACAATTACATCTGTAAAGTTCCAATAGGGTATGGGGGAATCTGTGCTCAGCCCAACAATGGTTATGCAGCGAATGCCTCAATCCTCTTGTATGGATGTACCGTACATCCAAAGGTATCAGTCTTAGTAGAAAGTAAAAGGAGAGCACTCAAATTGCAGATTTAACTGCAGTTAAATCTGCAATTTGAGTGCTCTCCTTTTACTTTCTACTAAGATCTGTAAAGTTGGCCATACACCCGCTTGTTTGGAAAGGTCGACAAATCGGCAGATCTTAACCAGATATGCCCACCAAAGGCAGGGTGATATCAGGTGAATCCGATCGTGCGGCCGATTGTAGGGCCAAATGATCGGACTACAACGAAGAAGAAATGGGCACTGACAGGATGAGGAGCGCATCAACTAGCCGATGAGCTCCGTGATCGCCAAGAAAAATCAAACCTGCCCGATCAATACCTGGCCACTTTTTGGCCTGATATCGATTGGGAATACCCGTTGGAGCTCCTCATACACGGACTGAAAAACTGCCGAATTGGTCTAAACTGCCCATGTATGGGCACCTTAAAGCAGACAATGGCGGAGGAGACACTAGGCAGTGAGAACATATCCAACACTGTGCAGCTTTATTTCTGAGCCTGTGTGGTATTAGCATGCAACATTGTGGCTTTTAATTCCCACCTGAATCCCCAAGGTCTGATTAGAACATGTCACTAAGTTTAGAGGCCAAGGGTCAGCAGAAAGAGGTGCACATCTGTGTTTTGAGGCATTATTGGGAACAGATTAGCTGGAGACGGACTCACTAATCTCAGAAACTTGGATGGTTAGGGCAGCAGAATAAAAATTCGGGTTCAATGCTGAGTTTCCTAGGATAAATCAGAGAGTCAAGCTGAATCTGATAGGGCCAAAGAACCCGACACCCTGGGCCAACACTCATCAGATATAAATACTATCGGTCCTATGGTGAAAATATGGATGGATAGAATTGTTCTAGGCTGGAGCCAACCTAGAGATCTTCTGCTATTTTGGAAGCCAAGTCCAACCCTGCGATTAATGAAACTTTGATTCACTAAAATGGATACCAGGGCCGGTCCACCAAAACCGGTATAAAATCACACATAAAATTCAAGCACTCAATGATCCCGAGCATTGTAGTTCATCTGGTGAAAAGAACGTGCACGTTAAGGAAACTATTTCTGGCAGTATAAACGGCAACATATGTTCTAGACGTATAGCCCAGTGATTAGTTATGGAAGAACGATAAAGGCAAAAAAAAAAACTTTAGAAAAAAGGGGATTTGGAAATAATGGAGAGAAAATGACAGCTGAAGAGAAAAAGACAGCACGATGATAGCAGCCGACATCAGGGAACAATCTCCGTAATTTGCTTGCCATCCCCTGCACCTCTGATAATTCTCTCCCTTTCAATTGCTGCTGGAGCGCACACAAGCGAACGCTCATTGCAAGACCCTGCTCTGCCATTTCACGCTCTGTGAGCTCTGAATCCCGGCGGTAAGAGGCTGGCATGGCTGGGTCAGCAAACAAACTTCCAGTCACAAGATGCTTCACTGCTCCTTCTGGCCCAATTCAGCTGGTGACAATTTCCAGAACCAGGGCATGACGTGTCACATGCGTGTATGGGAGGGGGTGCATTGGCAAGGTTTTCCAAGTCACTTTCCCTCTCTTCAACCGCCACGGGAGCCAGGAATGCATTGCTGAGTGCTAGCCGCTCCACTGATCAATCCTAAATCTTTCCCTGGCACCGAGAAGCACATTGTTTAGGAGAACGCGGCACCCGATGCCAACTGCAGCCCATTTATAGTAGAGAAACTCGACTGGTCTCGGTACAATTGAATCACACTCCAAGTATTTTACATTACAGAGAGAACTGCTAAGTCAGACGTTCTAAAGTGTTCCGTGTGTAATAGAGGGAAAAAGCAACTGGCAGCTGCATATATTCAGGCTTTTCCATCACAACGAAGGGAGAACTCGATTTGGCTTTTGGAAGGCTGTTCATTTATTATAGCTCCTAAATATATCTGCTGAGTTGCTCTCGGTGTAGGGGAACGTCTAAGCTACATATACGGCTTATGGTATCTCCGACAATGCTCAAAATTGGGAGTGGCCCTTGCTATGACTTGGTTTAGTCATATTTTCATGCTAGGCCACTTATGACATGGTTAGACCTCTGTGCCCATTATGATACCCAAGCAGTTGGCCCTTTGTAAAAGGGGATTCACGTGAATTCTTAAATATTACAATCTGCTCCTATTTTGAGTACAGTTGGGCCACCGTTTCACGGGGGAATGGCAACTGGTCTTAAACTATGGCAGCTGAATAAACCAACCTGTGGCACTCCTAAGTGTCCCAAGTTGGCTATCCATGGAATAAACACAAATGTGTGGGGGAAAGCCCAGTGCAGAATTCTGTTCTCTAAATGCAAAGTCCCCCGCTTGGTCCTGCATCTCGTGTGTACACAAATTTTCCCAAAAGGAAAAAAAAAAAAAACATATAAAAGGAATTACTTTGCACGAATCAATCCACCTTTCATACGGTTCCCACAGTCTAAGGAATAAAATAATTACTACTGCGGGAGGAGTTGAGGGGGGGGGGACGAGTTTACATTTATTAAAAATGCCCTGGGCTGCAATAAACCTTAGTGTGACCCTAGTTGCACAAACCCTTTTGCTTAACAGGCCACCAGCCCCACTGGAGGAACGTAAGAGACGTGTGCAGCAGCAATGCTGTGTGAGCAAATTGAACATAGCCGAGATGAAAAATGAGGGACTCCGAGGAAACGGAAGGGCTGTATGCAGGCATTATCTACTACTCGGGCTGCAAGAAATTATACTTCACAAACAATGTATAATGGCTGCTAGAAATAACTTTGTGCTGCCTAACTTGTGCTTCTCAAATGGATTAGAGGTGCCAAGCCCTGTTCTTGAACACCATCAGCCTCTTAACAAAGAAACCCTCAAAAAATGAATAAAGATACAGAGCAAAGATAGTCCTGTACCCTCATGCACAATGGGAAAAGTCGCATATACACTTACAGGTGATGTAATAGTCCTGGTTTCTTCGGAACTCAAGGCCCATGTAGTTGGGGCTGAACTCTTGGAACTTGATAGTGAAGCGGTATTCCTTCCCAGGCTGGTTGCACGTCACCAAAACATTGGGATCTATGACTGTGCTGCACGCCTCCAACTGGTCCCGGCGAACCATGTACAATTTATAGTATTCATAAGGCTGGGAAGAGTCCCCCTTGGGGCAGATAATGTCCAAGCGGTCGCCAATTTCAGGGTATAGAACCAGGCCCTTTCCAGATATAAACCTGCAGAGAAAAACAAAAATACATATTAATATAAATGGTTAAAAAAAGAAATCATTGTTTTTCACACAGTGATGGATCATTCACCCATACAATAATATTTGATATAAAAGGGACCATAGTAAGCATACAAATACTGGCCGATACAGGAGTTAATCTGCTCTAAAAGGAGAAGGGGGTTTTATGTCAAGAAGCACATTCCACCTTAACAACAATGTAGCACAGAGATGCTTTAATAGATAAAGAAGAGTTTGTCGGCAAGAGACTGGGCTGCGATGCATGGCACATAAGACCACAGCATAACATAATAAAACCTTTCTATCCTACACAATAGCAGTAGTAAAAAAAGGTGAACGTGGAAAAAAAAAAAACCCAATGATTCCTATAAATATAATGGGATATTTTCCACAAAGTCCCAAAATGGCCCGGGTGCAGTCAGCTCAGCTTGCAGTCTCAGGCTTCACTTGCGCTGTTTTGTTTCACCGAATAAACAATAGTAGTCGACTCTTACACTGAAGTCCATTGTGGGAACATGCAGGTGTGCCCCCTCATGTCAAGCCAAGGTTTAAGTCAGGGGGTCACAGGCAAGTACAAAGCTTGCGGAAAGACACCAGAGGTAATTATGTGACCTCCCGTGGCAGCTCTTTGGGCATACTCGGCGACTACAGTTTTTTTTGAAGGCGATTGGCTCCCATAATGCACTGTTTCAGAAATTCACTTTAAGACCAGATGCAGCTCTAAGAATAAAACAGTATACAACACAGAAAACGGAGGATACTTTTCCTGTTAAACAGGGGGCCACAATAAAATAAAAACAAGTGCAACTGAAGCGGAAGGCAATACTTCAGGAGTCTGCAGCAAGGACAGGGTGGCAGTAGGGCCTCAAAACTTGGACAGTTTAACGGGGGTTTGGCATTTGGACAGTAACCAACATGATCAGAAGAGCAGGGTGTTGGCAAAGCCCAGGGTACCATGCCCACAACCTCCTTCCTCATCCAGAAGCTTCAAGAGGACTTCAAGTGTCTCAAGTGTTTGGAGACAAGTCCAAGGCAAAGAGAATGTGTGGAGAAAAATACAAGGCCGCCTGTAAAACAGAGAAACGATTAGCTAATGCTGCTCCAAGTACACTGTAGGACAGAAGCCATGTTTGAGTCACGGGAACCACCCGTTGGCTCAAGAGTGCAATGTACAGCTGTCAATCACAGACAGGGCCTCGGCGTCGGACAGCCTAGGCATTACGGGGGAAGGCAGCCGACAACCTGAAAGGACACTGGCAGTCGGTTGGAACAGGCAATTTGCAAGCAGGGTAGCCGGGAAATGACTTAATTGCGGTGAACCTGCATCTGCGTGTAAGAGAGTCCCGAAGATAAAAGAAACAAATGATCAGGTATTAAGAGCGACGGCGAGAAGGGAGCACAGTTTGCTGAAGGAATACTTTTGTGTCTGGGAAGCCTGGAGAATGTTTTCATATTCAGACAGCAAATCGTGCGGGTGCAGACAGACCTAGGCGTGACTCACTGTACCTGTCTGCACCGCTTGGGCCTTGCTCATCAATAAACAGGTAGAAGCCCAACGTGACTACAGGTACACGCTTAGCCTGTTCTCCCATGGCATGCCATATGATCACACGGAAGCAACAACACTAGCGAACAAAGAGTCTCTCCATATAAGATGCATGCACAAAAAGCCTCTGCCACAATCCATTAGCAGAGGAATAAACAATGACTATTGATAGATACGACACCATTAGTATCTGTCATTCATTTACTGGAGGTGACTAAGAGAAAGGGGAAAAACAACCCCTAATTACAGTGAAATGGACTGATCCCCCGCTCGGGGCAACAGAATGGTTGCTATGATAATGGTGCCACTAATTGCCCTGGCATTCCTACAACTGGTAAAGGGAGCAAAAATGGCACTGTATATAGAATCACTATAGGGTGCGGCACAGATTACACACGGGACCATGACAGAGAGGTGTTTCAGGGCAGACTGCTAATCGTGGCATTATTAATGGTGGGACAAGTGGTTTGTGAACGTGCAATGGTGCAAAATAGCGGAGATCTGATTTAAGAATGAACGGGGAAGCGGACGCCATGGTTCTTTGGTTCTTTGAGGTTTTTATGTTTATATATCTTACCGTCAATACAGCTCAACTGCCATTCACCCCATGTACAACTCCCAGCAGCCTCAGCATTCCTATGAAATAAGGTGAAATCTGACTTTCCGGAAGTTGTATACCAGGCTGCAGGAACCCCTTCCTGACAATACCTCATTGCACCGGCTCAAACATGTCTAGAACTCACCCAAGTCTTTCCAAAACAATCCCCACCCATTAAGGTCCAGACCCCCTGACGAAGCTTATCCCTTCCTCCAATGGTGACCCCATTATGTGTTCCAATGAAGCATATAAAAGCGATATACAATGAAACCTGCCGAGTTCCTATACCTCCACTCTGACAAATAATTATTCTTGCTTGCTTGACCGCTACAACAATTTTGATTGGGTGGAAGGAGAAGTTTTTCGGGTCAAATCCGCTAATAACTCAAGTCATGGCCGACCCACAGTATTTTGCCCCCTGGTGGAGTGGAAAGCAGCATGTCCCATGGGTTAGGAACCAGTTAAATGTTTTATTCAGTTGGCAGCCAGTGAAAGTTTCAGGCTGACATAAAAAAAGCTATATTTCTCTCCTCCAACATATATATTGCTGTCTCCGGGGGAAGGGATAAAACCCCGGCAGGGCGTCCCCCGGCAGCCTGAGAGGCAGAACACAAAGGCTGTCTCATAGGAGTGGGCTAGTTGTGCACATTCCACTGTGCCGGGTTCCTTGGGAGAGCTATCAGGTGGCAGGCCCCAATTTTCTTATTGTTCTGGGAGGTGTTTTCTGATGGGAAAGGTGAAGAGGGGATTTGTGAGGTCTGAAAAACGATCCCTCAGAGTTGGGTAAACAAGAAATGCTTTGTTGCCCGGCCGGATTCACAAGCTGTGTGATAAATGCGTGTGTTTAATGTGTGTGTTGACGTGTACAGACCTGTGAGTGTGTGCTAAAGAAAGCCAGCCAGGGCAATGCTTCATACACAGGCTCAGCCACTGCATCACTATGGAAGCCACAGGAGTTTTAATGGCCATGTGGCCTGCATAGGGTTGCCACTGGCCTGGCCGGTAAAAATGATGCTTGATGCCAATGTTATTAATAAGAGAAAACGGCAGGACTAGAGGAAGGCCGGTATTTTTTTTCCACAAAAGTGGCAACCCTAGGCCCACACCGATAGCAGCCTGGTTACACGGAGGAAGTTGGTGTTAGTGTTCAGAAAGCATGACATTCCAGGCTCGCCTGGAGGGAAAGGGTTAAAGAAAAACATACATGGGTCTATTGAAAAGGACTACAAACTTGCCAGGCAGGAACTACTGCTTAACAAGCTCATGAATATTAACGCTGGCAATTAGCATATCCTTAGGGCTTTTGGCTCTGTTGGGGGTGGGAAAGAAATCTGTTGTGTGTGTGTGGTGGGAGGGAAAGAACAAGGGTACCCACCCCCACCCTCGGGTTCCTCCGCCTGACAAATCCCTTTCACGTCCCAGCTTGGCTTTTGTTTTAGGATTTCCACAATTGTGCCGGGTCTCTAAAGCCGTGTTATCTCATTACGTTTTTCGGCTCTCAATGGGCCCCATTTGCATATGAGAGAGGCCAAACAAGCCCCCCTCTCAATTCCTCACAACTCCTCTTTATCCCGGTGAAGTGGGGAAGTTAGCGATCAAAGGCGTGCAACGCAGTTTACATTCCTGCCCAATTCAGCTGCATAAAGACTGGCACAGAGGGGGAGGGGCCATGGAGCTGATTGGCAAGGGTGGGGGCAAGGAAAGATGAATAAACACCTCAACGAAGTACAAAACATTTTCTTTCTTGTAAGGAAACCTATACTGCCCCAGAAGCAAGCGCGCAAACCCACCAATGATCACCCCAACCTTAGATGGATTGGGTTATAAGCAAAGGCCAATCATTAGAGAAGGATGCTGGGAGATTGACATTGGCTGGATATAATATAAAGTGAATAAAGTATTATATTATAAGTTACCGAGGAGTTTCATGACCATATAAAAACACGAGGCAGGCCATGGAACTCCGAGGTAACTTCTAATATCCTCATATTTTGCAACTGGGGGTACCTTATTTATTATAATACACAAATTTCAGTGCGTCATGTGCCAGAAATGACATCAGAACTCGCCGTTTATAACTGATGACATCAGAACTCACCGTTTATAAGGATATACCGTAATTTACAAGATATTCATGGCTTTTGTGTATTATACATATGTGTGTGTGTAGTTCAACATAAATATTAATCCTTATGCATGTACCTAACTAAAACCAAACACTCGGTCTATAGAAAAAGGTTTAATAAAGTGTGCCTTGCCACAGCACTGGCATTCCTTCACATGGAAAGAACAGTTGTCTGGCAACTACAATGTAAATGTGTGGCGGACAGAGCCAAAAATACCTTATTTAAAAATAACCATTTGGCTTTTTTTCTGTACAAACTCCAGGGAAACATCCAGCACTGGCATGAGGCCTGTTCCAACAGGAAACAGACCCCGGCTTTAAGCTCGCCCCGTCCCCATTTAATGGGTGCAGCACCTGCTTTTGGGGGGGGGGGTCATCCGACCCTCCAGGTTAGCGAAAGGCACCCGTTGCCAAAGGGAAGGGATCATGCAGATTTGCAGATTGTTAGCAGGATTCTGAAGACAAATTTAACAGACAAAAGAGAAGACAAAGTTGGAGCTAGCAGTACAGTAATAGTCATTAATAGATTACTGTACATGCAGACTGCTCATATGTAGAAGGTGTGAACCCCAAGACATATACAAAGTTCCCCTTTATGCAGGTAGGCATATACTGTAAATGGCGGCTTCTCTCCCGCAGAGGAGAAATAAGACCACAGCCAGTGTTTTGCTATTATTGCAGCACAGTTGCCAGAGAACAAAGAAATCCCATATGCTGCCCCCAGAAGACAAAGTAGCGGTCTCATTTCACCACCCATGGTCTGAAGAGCTGTAGCTATATGGGAATTTTCTTAATGTTATCTGTGTACACATATTAGGAAGGCAGGCAAGGGTTTCTGGCAGTTGCATTTCTGTCATAGCTGAAGGCCTCTCACTTGCTAAAGCCACACTGGCTGGCACCTTGGCACTAAGAGATACCTGTTTTAATAACCTAGATAACGTTGTTTTTCTTTGGGTGTTTCTCAAATAGCTGGGATTCCCAGGAGCCAGAAGGGACCATTTAACCCTTTCCATACAGCTCAATGTGTAGCGAGAGAATGGGGGGGGGGCCTGAGTGCTAGTTCCCAAGGCCAGAAAAAGGCAAAGTGGAGACTATATCATGACTGGATCATTGTTACCAGGATCATTTTCAAGAGGCGGGATGCCATGTAATTTATACACAGTCGCTCCTTGTTCCCTCCAACATTGCACTCCATGGCCGCTGTTCCCAAGCACCGGATCTCTATGTGGTGAGGTACAGAAGAGGGCGGAGAGCACCCTTGCTGTGAGAACAAAACCCCGTCCCTGCTAATTAAAAGAGAACCCACCCAGGGGCCAGGACAGGGAGAATGAAGCAGCCTATATACTTGAGACAAGTATAGCTCCATTGTCCGGGGTTAAAGGGCGACTCTTAATGGACTGTCCAAGACAAGGGACAAGCAGGAGTGTCTTTGTGCCCCGGCTTTCTGTGCTTATTCACGGGGCTCCCCCCTTATAGACACACTTAAGCTCTCTTCTCTTTCACACACACCGGCCCCTATTGATGTACTCCCAACACACCCACTTTCTGGTTTCTAAATGGATTTACAAGATGCACCAGTGAGGCAGAAACAGGTTTCCATGGTAACCTTTGCTCCTTTTCACCCTCCTCTACCACCCCGAGTCCACCCCCTTCGTGACATCTCCGCCTGTTCCTCGGCGCGGCAGCTTCTCACCTCAGAGGGAAAGGAGCACACATGAGAAATACAAACATACCCACGCTTGCAAAGCACTTGCCTCGTGATGGGTGGGGGTCTCACATACAACATTCTTTATTTATACCCCTTGTACCAGGACTCATGGCGTTGAACCGTGGGGTGGGGGTTACAGGTGTGCAGCTTGCCCTGGAGGCAGGGAATAAAATTGCTAGAAGTATAATTAAAATATGTTTATAAGACATGGGTCTCAAAGCCCAGTGGGGCGTGAATACATTCTGGTAGAATAAGGCGCAAAGATCCCTTTGGGATAATCAGGGTTAAACAATCTATTGTTGCAGAAGCTTATTACAGATCAGTATGGCAGCAGAGGCCCATTTCCCATTGGGATCTCCTGCAAGGCTTGCACTCCAGACTCCCGGCTCATTGTCTCCCTTCCAGCTCTAATTAAAAAGCCCAGGCTGTCAGTCACTCCTTCTCTGGGTTTTGTTCCCCCACTGTCATCTCCTGTCAAGGGCCTTCTCTCTTTTTACCCGGGTACCCCTCTGTGCCCTCCCCATACCAACCTCCTCTCACAGCCTCAGAAAAGAATAAACTTTACCCCCCTCCCTCCTTGTTGCCTCATATAGTGAATAGGAGCCGAATCCCTGCAGAGTGGAGCTGAGGAGGAGTGTGAATATGAGCACAACTATATGCCCCTATACATTCTAGGCTGGCCTTGCACATACAATCACAGGGGCTCATTTATAAACACTGGGCAAATTTGCTCCTGGGCAGTAACCCATGACAACCAATCAGACGATTGCTTTCAGTGTTCAACCTGCAGCTGACTGAAAAAAGCTTATCACTGATTGGTTGCTATGGGTTACTGCCCAGCGGCAAATTTGCCCAGTGTTTATAAACGAACCCCACAGACTCTACAAGCATACAACTAAACTCCCAGCATCCTCAGCCACATACTGACTATTGCTGCAAGATGGAAACCTCCCCCCCAGCTATGCCGTGTAATGACAAAGCGGTTAAAAGGCAAGTGTGAGACTGGCACACTGTATAAAGAGTGCAGCAATGTGACAGATTAACCTTTAGAGAGCACTGCAGGGGGAACTTGTAGGCAAGCACCCACCCCATCACCACATAGACTGGCGGACAAAATGTCAGCCATACAGTTAAGCATCAAGCCTTCCATACAAAACAGCTATGAGTCAACAACTACTCATTGTAACAGTTGCAGCAGGAATGCTGGGAGTTGTATGCCAATAAGAATCAGCTGGGCAGCCACCGTAATGTAATGTAATACTGATTGCTAATGACTGATCGTGATCCATGGTCTCCGTGCAGTGTAAAAAGCAATAGTAGGGACACATTAGGAGCCCCTGGTCCATGTTGTGAGCTGCTAAGTTCAGAGACCTTTCCCGGTGCCCGGGCAGCAGAGAATAAGGTGGGAGGAGGGAAGAGAGGCCTCTGTTTATGTAGGATGGAGAGAGTTTGCTTTTCCCAAGGACTTTGCCCTGGAAGAGCAGGTAACTGTCCTGCCACAACATTTACACACACAGATATGGGTTCAAGGACAAGGCCAGACACAACAAGTACCAGGACAAAAACACTAACTGAATCCCAGTGCTTTTAGGACAAAGCAGAATTGTTTTCCCAGGCATATACAGTTTGCCTTGTGACCGGCTATATACGAGTTATCAGGCACAAGTGAAGACGACCCCACCAGCGGCTGCCACATCCCCATTTAGTTTTTGTGAGGTGACCCCTAGTGGTAGGCAAGGGCTATAAGCAGCTGCGCGAGACACTGGATTTCCTCATTACAGCAAAATAAATGCTGATGTTTCTGGGACATAGTTATGGAACCATTGCTTGGGGGCCACTGACTGATATGCAGTTTCTATATATATGTGTGTATATATATATATATATATATATATATATATATATATATATATATATATATATATATATATATATATATATATATAGCTAATGGATCTTTACATAATTTGGATCTTCATACCTTAAGTCTACTAAAGAATAATATCCAACGTTAAATAAACCCAATAGGTTGGTTTTGCCTCCAATAAGGATTAATTATATCAAGTACAAGATACCGTTTTATTATTACAGAGAAAAAGGAAATCATTTTTAAAAATTTGGATTATTTGGATAAAATGGAGTCTATGGGAGACAGCCTTTCCGTAATTCGGAGTAATGGATTTCCAGATAACGGATCCCATACATGGCATAGTTGCTGTAGGAAACTGAACATTACTGGTGTAATTCAGCATCTAAATTGGTAAAAATCAGACCCCCTGTCTCTTAACCTTGGATAAACGACATCTCCCAGCATCCATCATAGACTCAGGCATCCAGACAATCTGGGTGTTGTAGTTCTCCAAGGTTAAGAAACATAGTGCTGGGCACTAGTGAGAAATAAACAATACCTCTCTCATCTACGGTTATGGGTGTACACTGCTATATGCATGCATAATCAATGTTCCAGATCCATAATGGGCTGGCCTAATGTCATTTTAAGGCAATTTTCTGGAAGAGGGTGTTGTTCCTTGCCTCCCTAAAGTCCACAATCAATGAGTTTGTTATCCCCTTAAGTATAGCACGCCTAGTTCCAACAGTGCAAACTATGTTCTGTGTGTGTAGTACTCGGTCTAGCATCCCAAAGAGCTAACTATCTTGTTGGGTGAATGAGATGCTAGTAAAGATGGGTGAGCATCATAATATAGGAAGTTCACCCACTTTATTTGGGGGGCCACAATCAGACAGCCACAGTGTCACAGGTTGTAGTTCAGCAAAAACTCCAGCTATAAATATATCAAGATCTGTATCTGCCCTGATAATAAAAACAAGTGGCAATTGCTGTCCCCAAACAGTGGATTGTTTGCAAAGCAAATCATACAGAGGCAACCTGTTTTATGGCACTTTAAAAAAAGGCCCATTAAAGAGATACGGTAACAAATATTGGCGCTAGTTTAAAGGGAAACTTCCTAAAGAGGAAGTAGAAGCAGAACATGGATGTGAAAAAGCATCTTGAAAGTGCGTTAAGGCATTAGGAGTATTTGAGTCCTGATAGTTTAATTAAAGGGGTTTTCCACCTTTAGATTAACTTTTAGTATGAGTGATAATTCTGAGACAATTTGCAATTGGTTTTTATTTGTTATTACCTGTGGTTTTTGAGTTATTAAGCTTTTTATTCATCGGCGATCTGGTTGCTAGGGTAGAAATAATTATAGCAGCCATGAATTGATATGAACAAAAGACCGGAATATGAAAAGGAGGGGGCTTGAATAGAAAGATGAGTAATAAAAAATTAGTAAAAAATGGAAGCAAAACCAGCCTATTGGGTTTATTTCAGGTTTACATATTTTTTTTTTAATAGACTTACGGTATGGAGATCCAAATTATGGAAAGATCTGTTATCCAGAAAACCCCAGGTCCCAAGCATTCTGGATAACAGGTCCCATACCTGTACTAAAAGTTAACTTAAAGGTGAAGCACCCCTTTAAGGTGTCCATGAATACCAGGAACACCTTATATAGTAAATAACATACCCCCCTATTGAAAAATATAAGGCGTTCCATGAACAAGTACATTTTATACAGGTCATAGAATTCCAAGGTAACTTAATAAGGATATAATCTATACACAAATCCTGAACTAGGCTGCTGTTGCACCAGACAATGTCTATAAAATAATGTGGAAATATTAGAATGTAAGCTCTAGCGAATCTCCTGTAATCTCGGTTTGATTGTAGTCACCCATCTATTGCACGGCACTGCAGAATAGGTCTAAACTATATAAATACATGTTATTAATAACAAGATGAAAGCATAAGGAAGGAAATAAATGTGTGCGCAATAAAGCAATAAATAAAAATGCCAAGGGAGGGATGCAGTGGATGGTGAGGTGCTGCCTATATAGACGTGGGTACAGGTACCAGCTGTGTAATGCTGACAGTTGTGAAACAAACAGGTTGATCCAGCCTCGGGTATGTGCGGCACTTCTAACAGTTCTGCTTGGCCCTCGGAAACTCCCAGCAATTCAGCCACTAACATATTTTTTTTATCATTGTTTACCTGTTGCACATTTGCTTCCCTATGAAAGCATCATAAAGGTGCCGTTTATTCAACAGAGCGGGGTGCTACGCGTTACCCAAACTTCCCCGCTTCTCCGGCAAATCTGGGAACTCGGGAGCTTAAAAGATCTTTAAATTATTAAGGCACAAATGAATCGCTGCTACAGAACATAGCACCGTTTGTCTGAACCTTCTGCTCCTTTAATCCTGCCCCCGAGCGACTAATTAACTGCCACAAATGAAAATGGCCCATTTTACACACCGTCCAGCTGTTCTAGGGGAAAAATATATATATATTCCGTGTGTAAAATAGATTTACATTCCCATATGTGTCTAGAGATGTCAGTTAAAAACCAACATTGGTTATTCGCAAAATCTACAGCTACTGGAGCTGCCATGCGAATTACTCCTTTAATGAAAAAGCGTTGCTTTTCTTCAGCCGTAACATAGGAACTGGCTGGTATGTTGTGCCATCGTTTTACTTCTCTTGTGCCCGTCTGAAGCTGAACTTGAACTGCATGACCCAGGGATACGGCCACAAAGCCTACAGTTGCCCAGGTATCCCATCAACATTTCTCATTTCTGAGACAGGACGGTGGGAACTGGAGCCCTACAACAGAATTAGAGGCCCCCTTTCTTGCCTAAAGGGTTCTGATGAGAGGCTAATAATGCAGCCAATTACACGGACACAGATAGCATTATGCAAGAAGTGCACAACACTGTATACTTC
The DNA here is from genome assembly GCF_017654675.1 of Xenopus laevis. Lineage (NCBI taxonomy): Eukaryota > Metazoa > Chordata > Amphibia > Anura > Pipidae > Xenopus > Xenopus laevis. The sequence continues at coordinate 33,795,005 of NC_054385.1, forward strand.
ATCTTTTCCCATTACAATTCATAATGCCAGGTGTTTTTAACCCATTCATTAGCAGTTGTGCCCATGCTCGGCAACAATGAAGGGATTAAAAACCAAATGAATGCTTGCCCCGCCCCTCTTCAAAGCTCCCCTTCCTAATTCCTGCCATCTTAATTATACCCTCGCCTCCCTGTCCCCCCAAAGGAATTCCAGGCAGCTCCAGGAACCCTCTGTATAATTTGCATCCAATTACTGCAGGTTTCTATTCAGGAGCTCATTGAGAGTGAGAGGGTTCTGAACAAGAGTGACAGGGGGAGGTAGCAGGGCATTATCCCCCCCCCCCCAACCCCCAGTACCCTACCAATTTCTTTTTACTAAGGAGATGGATAAACTGCAGGGACCATGACAAATTTCACAAAGCCCCCACCCTTGCCTGTGCGCCTCTATAAAGAAGAACAAGACTTTATTTTATGAAAAGGTTGGAGGGAAGGAGATGGTGCATTGAGGGCTGTTAAGCTGTGTGGGGTGCTGGGTGTACGTGTGGGGGTGCCTGGCACAGGGATAACCCCACATACCTCCCACCCCTCTTAGAATTCAGAGAAACCGATCTCAGCTGCAGCACAGGGCGACACTGGACTCCAAACTGGACCAAACCATTCAGATTTGTGCTCTTTAATAACAATTTAAGCCCGCACGGACCTACGTGGCACCAGTTGGGAACATTTCGTGGTTTTTACCTTGAAGCTACTGGTGTTTTTTTATTTCTTCACATTACGATGACATCAGACTCCCTAGCCAATGAAATAATGAATGCCGCGAGGTTTGGTCGGATGAGATCATGACTATACCTCCCCGCAAGCTGGCGCATGGGATGAAGAACACGAGTGACGGGGTTAAAAGCATGTGAAAGGCAGAGGGCAAGGGAGCAAGAGAGCCTCATTGTGCCATGAACTCTTCCCTTGGAATAATAGAGATAAAGGGGAAATCTGTGCCGCCCACGCTGTAATAGCAGAGTATTGGAACCTCCCAAAAAAAAACAATGTTGAAATAGGGCTGAGCCCTTCTCTATGTAAACCAATGGTTCACTTGAAAAAACTATTTTAAGTGGGGTTTTTGGGCAAGCCAGAGCCCAGGCCACATCTATCTGTCCTGCTATTTCACTACAATCCCCCTGTATTGGGATTCTCACTTGTGAAAAGCACTCAAAGTCCAGCATCTGCCACTGATAATAAAGTGTGCGTTTCCCCTTTATATTGTTTGCTGACTTAGTGAGCTTCCCCCCTCATTTCCTGCGACTCAATGATTAATCGAGCCAGGGCATAAGTGGGGCACTACCCAGGTAAATGTGACAGACCTCCAGCTTATACCAAGGTCGCAGGCAAACACAATAAAAGGAAGCCATATAAACAGGAGTTCCATGTGTTGCAATGGATTACACACAGTATTAGAATCCTTGAGCAAACACAGGCTTCCTTATCAGCTTTGCCTTAAAGGCCAGCTGGCAGCCAGCAACAAACACCTAGTGCCGCCCAACTTCTTTCCACGAGGGCCAAATATCCCATATTTCAATGGTTTGAAGGCCAAAATGATGGGGAAAATGACGGCGTCACACAGTGAATTCCTGGTAGTACTCGATCATAAACATCTCTTGAAGGACTCTTTCTGCTCCTGAGTAAGGAAATTGCCTACAAGCCATGCAGAGATAAGAACTTTCTGGTATCATTATGTGTGATTCTCTCCCTCTGGGCATCCATTCTCACGTGCCACTCGCTAACTGCTGATAATGTGTTTAGGAGAAATCCTATGTGCTTCTCTGATAATCGCATGATAAAAGCTGCAGGCATTGTCCAACGTGCAGGGAGGAAAAAGCCATGTGAATACTGACTGACTGGGATAGCATCCAAACTAGAAGGCCCTGTTTTATATACATATATCATCCTCCTGGCACCACCACTAAGGACTGCCCTGAGGATCAAAAAGGTGACTTTAGTACTCATCTGACCTGGACAGCCCTGATACAATGTATATTATTGTATGAAAGCATTTTCGTACGATATTTGGTGCGTGTATGGTGGGAGACGAGACGACCGATATCAGCAGAAGATTTGGATATCGGTAAGCCCAGGTGATCGGACACCTTTGAAGACTTTAGCCTCTATCGGTCGGCTTGTCTCCCTCCATGCACGCACCGAATATCGTACGAAAATTAGTTCCATGCAGAGATATCAGTAGCCGACAGAAATTTTCTAACCTATCCAATCATCTGAACAACCGATTGTCCACTCACGAAAAATGTCCGGACACTCCACACATGGCCCAAAAATCGTTCGAAACGGAGATTAGTACAATCAAATCTTTGCGTCTATTGCCAGCTTAAGAGTTAATGTTCTAGTCCCAAATTTTATAACCACTGTGTGTTGCTGAAAGTTGTGCTCACTGCTACGATTAGACACATTTGCTTTAATATATATCATTAGTGAGATGCGGTTAGATGTGTTTTTTTGTGGATGCCGGCACCTGCTCATTCACTCACAGGATAAAGTTTAGTTCTGTATGTAAAACACAACAATAAAAGGCAGTGAATGCTGGGAATTGTAGTTTGTAGCACCTGGATGGCTGCAAGCTACTGAACCTTGTTCACGCTGTGCGCCCAGACTCCAATACAAAAGGCAAGAGAAAAGCCGTCCCAGACACCAGACTGCTCGCAGTTTGCTAAACCGATGCTTTTCGGGGTGGCAGACTTAGGGAGGAAGAAGCCGTATTTGGCGACAGATCTGCCGCCATTGTGCGTGCAAAGCGAGCATCTCCAATCCTGTTAAGTGTCTGCCTATTGTGAGCTGGGAGGTGAGGGCACTGGGGAAAGGGGGGGGAAGAGAGATGGAGTGACATGAGATTATGGGGCGCGACTGGGCAGACAGGGAGCGCTAAACGCTCATATCCTTCAAAAGCAAGAATTTGAAAACCCACACAGCTCAGCACCCCCGCTGCTGGAGAACACAGGGACCTGAAGGGAATAAATACCAAAAAGTCACAGAGGGAGACAGGCCTTTAATTTACTGCCACCTTTCCAAAGTGCATCAGAGGAGCCATTTGCATCACAAAGCCAACTCCGACACGCTGGATTTTTAACCTCCTCTTTTATCTTTTTTTTTTCTCTTTGGGGCCCTTTCATGTCACCAGTAGCCAGAGGTGAGCGGACAGCGGGGCTTTGTGTGCTTCATAAGTGGCCGGCCTGGAAGTTTACACAAGGCACGGACTTGCTAACTCTTTCATGGAAAGCTAGAATAAAGCTCTTGCATGCCAGCGCCCTTCCTCTGAGCCAAAGAAAGGTGGCAAAATTAAGGGCCACTTGTTTGGAAAAGAGGCAACATCTGTCCTTTAAAGCCTTATGTGCGAAGTCCACCTGTCACGAAACAGGGGGCGCTGGAGAAGGACAACAGCAGCTGCAAGCGGAGAAGCAAAAGGCGCACCCTAGTTACTTCCCCAGCTCAAGCCTATAGCCGGGAATTCACACCACACATTTGGCATGACAATGGCAGCTCACAGCTACGGCCTGCTGCTAAACACAAAATGCAGCCGCCCTTCCAACGCTACAGATGTTATATGGCACTTCTCTCCAGCTCTTGCTATGCTCCGGGCCAAGGATTTCATGTGCCACATGTTTGTAGGCTGGATAGAATCATACAAAAGCTACGGGGCCATAAAAATCCCCTGGATGGCTGCATTTGGCCTATGGTCTGTTACATTGTATCAGGGCATGACCACTGTGGACAGCTTGGCCTACAGTATATGCCCAAGAGCTTTGGGCAGTGCCAACGGCTTGGGATTTTAAGTGGAGATCTGTGCATTAGGCGTGTAGGTGGCGGAGGGGGAAATGTAGGGTTTTATTCCATACAGACTCAATGGAACACTTAAACCCAATGGAACACGACAAGCATGACCACGGGGCTCCTAGTAATTGCCAGAGCCAAAGTGAACAAAGAAACCTTCCGACGTGCGTGTGCCAGACACAATGGCATGTATGTAACCTGTACAGCGCAACGTGACCTCCCATAATCTCACTTTGATATTCTTTCGGCATTAAACTCCCCCTGCTGTGCGACACCGGCAAAAATCCTCTTTCCACATTCCCCTATATTAATATAAAGCCTCTGATGTAAAGAACCACCTCTTAGATTCAATTCCAACTGCATACTGTGGTTAAACATTGGAACTTTCTGCCTATCTGTACTTGTACATAAATGGGAGCTGCCATATAGCTTTGTAGTGCAGCCATACTTGGTAGACATTTATTTTACCAGCATCCCACTAGAGAAGGCGTGCCCAGACTGTGTCAACCCACAATCTACTCTTGCCACCTGACGCCATCATGAGATCTACTCATAGCAGGATGGCACAGAGGCAGTTCCATGTATAAACACCCGATACCCCAATTCGTCAAAATAGATTGAAATCTATGGGCGACTTTTACGCGCAACCATTTTTTTTTTTTACTCAAAAACAATTTTTTTCTTTTTACGCGCAAAATTTTTTCTGTGGTCTACCAGGAACTTTAAAGTGATCGACTGGTAGACCGTGATCAACCTTTTGGCCACCCCTGCTCTAGAGCCTTTGGCTGCTTCTATTACGTTTTGAGTTATAGTTTCACAACATCTGAAGGACTGCAGGATGCCCCTTTCTGTGCCAGGAGGCAAACTACCATTTGTAGGTCAGAAACCTCTCATTGTGGTAGAGTCCTGCGCGGGTCCATTTTTTGGAACCTTTACCCGACCCGCAACCTGCAATCCGCAACCTGCAATCCGCAACCTGCATTCTTACCCGCTTGGACCTGCTACCCGACCTGCAAGTACCTTATTCGCAACCCGGACCCGCTGACCATCAAGAATCAGGAAGTGCTGTCATTGTAAACCAGAAGTGACATCGGAAGTCAGCGTGATCAGAAAAAAGGAGTAAGAATCGATATGGAGAAGACCCGCGGGCCTTTTTGCAAACCCGCGTCTATACCCGCACCCGGAACTTCAACCCGTAGGGTACCGCAGGTTCTTGCGGGTACCCGACCCCCTGCAGGACTCCCCAGCATCCTTAGCGAGCCAGCTGTAGACCACAGCCGATGGAAAAATGCTTGAGATCTTGATGCTTCTCGTTTTTCCCTGATGATTTCTAAGCGAGCGGTAATCACAGTATACAAACAAACTCAATTTGGCTAAACAATGCGTTGCCTCTCCCACCTCCCACGCAGCCCCCCTTCCGCCCACATTCGGCTCGCACTGGAGACTTGCTTATTTGGATTTCATAAGGTAAAAACAAAACCCAGCAGTCTTGATTCAGACTTATTGCAAAAAAAAAAAAAAAGTAGACAAAGCCCCCAAAGAGGGGAAAATAAAAGTCTGGTTTTGTGCAGCAAGACAAAGGCAGCTGCCTACTGCCAATCTGCCTCCAAGTGGCGAGCAGCCTCCCACATTACTTGCCTGTGAAAGAGCCATATGCAGCGTAAGCACTGACCCCTCCACCCACCATCCATTAGCTCATTAATAGTAGAATGGATAGACTTCGGGGTCAGCATTCCTCCCTCGCCCCAAGAAATGCATTCCATCTCTTTGATTCTTGATACGGAAAGGGAGGGTGACAAGTTCCTGGGGAATCCTCGTCACTCAGCAGCCTCCACCTGTGGCTCCTCAGGGGTGAGTCCTGCAGCGAAGTCAAAGGGTAAAGGTCGGCCTTGTAGCAATCCCTAAATGCCGGTCGCATTACAGCACTACAAACTGCTCCTTGTACATTGCTGTAGGTGGATTGGCTCATTCCCCAAATAACTTCAGTTGGAAAAAATAGGTTTATAAAAGGGAAATCTTTTGCAAAGGATTCGGGGGTTTGGTCAAATCCAAAATAGTGGATTCGGTGCATCCCTAATTGCAACTACATCTACAAATACGTCAGAACCATTAACACTTTGTAATTAATGTAGAACGGAAAGTTGCTTTGATGCACTTTTCATTCAATGTTACCTTTGGATTTACATCCCCATTAACGGAGTTGTTCACCTTCAAACACCTAGTTGTTTTCAGATTGTTCACCTGGAATAAGGACTTTTCTATTTTCTATGTGTGACCAATTTTCTAATATTCAAGTTTAAAGTGTCATGTTTCACCTTCTAGAGCAGCTTGGGGGGGGTCGCCGACCACTGTTCTAAATTGATACATTTAGTTGATACATTTCTTATCTTTGTCCCTGCTAAGCAGAATCCATAGGTTTTATGAAAGGCAGCTGTTAGAATTGATACAATAGTTGCTAATACTCCAGAGATGCTGCTGAGAAATGTATCCACTAAATGTTGCAAAATAGTAACAGTTTAGAGTCTGCGCCTGAATTACTGAGCTGCCAGACTCAAACACCAGAGACAGGAACACTAAACTAAACAGTAAAGAATAAACAATGGAAAGTATTTGAAAAAAAAGTCTCTATTTCTGCTCAGCAGGGACAAAGATAAGAAATGTATCAACTAAACGTATCCATTTAGAACAGTTGACAGGGTCGGCGACACCCCACCCGCGCTGCTTTAGAAGTTGAAACATGACACTTTACACTTGAATATTAGAAAAACGATCACACATAGAAAATAGAAAGTAACTGGAAAAACGATTTATTTCTGGTGAACTATCTGAAAACAATTAAACTGAAAAAAATTTGCAGCCGTTCTCTATTCAGCATCTCAAGATGAAAATGGCAGGGCTAATGCGTGTGGGCACATATACCCATACAGGCAAGGAGAGAGGGAAGGCTTAGTTTTAATAAAGGTTCCCTAGTGAGCCAGAACGCTGACCTATTTTTTTTTAAATTCAATAAATCACATTAAAGTGACCCGCAAGTGCCTATCTCAGCTATTTTCTTCATTTGGCTGAGAAGGCACAGATATTTGCTTCCCCGTGCTCTGCATATGAAATTCTACATATCCCTTGCGTGTATATGTACATACATGTATTTGCTTTGGCATGACACATTTAATCAATGCTACAGACAGTCTGTAGTGGGGTTTTTTTTTTTTGATTATGTAGGATATACAGCTTTCAGCATAAGCCCTAGACTGTAAAGTCTACTGTGATCTGGACTGATGTGATTGATGAGTAATATGATACATTATCTGAAACCAGGTACAGGTATGGAACCTGTTATCCAGAATGCTCAGGACCTGGGGTTTTCCAGATCTTTCCGTAATTTGGATCTTCATACCTACAAGAAGTCGACCAGAAAATAATGTCAACATTATTAAATAATAAACCCAATAGGCTGGGTTTGCTTCCAGTAAGGATCAATTATATCTTCGTATAAGCTACTGTATTATTATAGAGAAAAAGGAAATCGTTTTTAAAAATTGGGATTATTTGGATAAAATGGAGTCCATGGGGGATGGCCTTTCCGTAATCCGGAACTTTCTGGGCAATGGGTTTCCGGATAACGGATCCCATACCTGTAGAATGCTTCGGAACATGTCAGTGCTATACAGATGAAGGATAATAGTAACAAGTATAATATATAGGGAATGAACTGCATGTTCTGCATATTTGTTCTACCTCTAAGTGCCTGCATGGATGAGTCCAAGACAATGAGACACTCCCTTCCTCTCTGTGCTACTTGTGCTCTCAAATATGGACTATGTTCTCCACAATTCAATGATCGTGACTCTCCACAATATGTGTCCATGTAAAAAATAAAGAAAGAAATAAAAAAGAAAAACCAGCCCACGCTCTACGTGTATTTTGCCCTATTTGAAAGCAGCCGGCCACCTCTAATTTCCAGATTAGTGGGCACAGGAGAGTAGCAGCTGCCATTCCCAGCACAGGAAATTATGGGTTTTGCCTTTTAATGACTCAGCACGTAAAAAACCCAAGTTCAAAGAGATCTTTAAATAAACGGCTGATGCCTAGATCTCCAACTACAGACTTTTCCTGGGACTCTGGGAAAGATAAAGAAAAACCCACAAGGATTATGGAGCTAATGAAAGGCCTTTGTGCCTGTGAAAATGTTCTCTCACTTAATCCCAATTTGCTTTAAATTGTTTTTATCAGGAGATTTGGGAAGACACCGTTCCTCTGACACTTGCCTGAGAGGTGGAGGATACACGAGGTGCTTTAATGTTGCCATAAAACACATTCACGGCAACAGCTGGACTTGCCTCAGAGGATGGAAAGGTGCGACCTTTACCAGCCTGTAGTGTTGCTAATCATTAGGGTAATTAGTCACATTAGAGGAGGCACTGGACGTGTCCGGAGAGCACGTCTGATCTGAATCGCATACGGCACCATACCAAAATCAGGGGCTTTTAAGGACAAACGTAATCAGAAGAAATAAGTATTAAATGCAATTCCACATTCACAGAGAGCTAAAGGCAGGACGCGGCCCTGTTTTACACCATGATCTGCTCCACTGGCGTGGGGTGATTGGCCAACCTGCATGTACCCTGCGTTCCTCAGCAGAGCACTCCCATCTACATGTGTGGCCGAATTATACAATATCCAGCAGTTCCCCTATCCCAAAAGCCCTCTAGCTGATGTAAACCCCAGCAGGACGTTACTCTGGAATCTGTAATAATTGTGATACACTGGCTTTATTGTTGGACTATGGACAGGGATGAACTAGCCCTAATCTACTACGCACACACACATAACAGAAATATAATCATTCCACTAATATTTCAAGGCTACTATTACTACAGTTCCCAGGATTCCCCGCAGGACATAAAAACAGGCTCTGCCGGGAGACTTGCAGCTAGTAAGGCAGACCATTCAGATTAATGACCAGATTCAAAGGTCGAATTTCAAATAGATGTGAATTTTGTTTTCGAACGCACTTACAACTCGAATGGGAGGTTATTTACGTAAAAATTTGAACGTCTAAAGTTCGATCGAATGGGAACGATCCAAAAATTAGATTTGTATTCGAATACGGACGAAACGCGAATCGAATTTCCCTCCAAATAGGAAGGCTATTAACATTTTCAAATGGGTCAATGGACCTCTGCCATGGAATTGTAAATGAATTCGGCAGGTTTTAGGTGGTGAATATTTAAATTAGAACGGTTTCCATGGCCGAGGTGTGATAAATCTCAAATTTACTTTCAGATTGGGGGATTAAAATTCGAATGTGTAAATTTTGACACCAAAATAAATTTGAATTTACTATTCGACCCATAATAAATCTGCCCCTAAATGTAGCCATGATTCCTAAATGTGCCGTTATGGCTCCTAACCTTTTTTGGGATGATTTATACAGCTCCTACCTTTTATCAACAAGCATAGTTTACTGTATTCTGCACACCGATTTGCAATTTAATATCTAATATTGCCTTAGGCAAAGGCAAGCTTGAAAATTCAAAATGGGTGACCCAATGGCTAGATCATCATCTATTAGTAGATCTTACCATTGGATAGATTACCCTACTGGGTACTTTGCACTATTAAGGTGTATTCTGTTTATACAAATAAGACGGATCTATTAATATGGTCTCTTGAAATTAAAATGTAAAATTGGTGATTTCCTTTCCTTTTCCGGCGTGTGCATTTGCTTTAACTACGATCACAGCATGCACAGGATAATGGGATTATACCGAACCCGGTACAAATATCCCACCCTTTAAAGTTGGGTGACAAGATTAAAACCAGATTCTCTTTAATATTAGGACTCGGTGGGCGAGAGGGTTTCTTGTGGCCAGCCCAAGCTAGCATTATTGATATCCCTCCCAAATCACACTGCTCGTCAACAACACATAATGAATCCCTTTAATTAAAAGAGGAGGGGGTACAACAAGAGCCCAGTCTGTGAGGAGTGATCCTGAACAGAACACATTATCAGGCGAATGGTAAATGATTACAAGCAGATTATGGGAAGTTAACAAGCGCTGCTAAAAGTTTACCATGCTTATCTATATGCTCTCACTGTTTACACAGAGGTGTCACCATGGACATAGTTTACGATATGGTCTGTAAAACTGGTCAAATTGATGGATAAATGTAACTGTAACCTGCATGCCCAAAAATAAATTGGCCAAAGTGAAAGGCAAATCCGTCACTGATCACAGCGGCATTATGCATATGGCGGCCATACATGGCCAATGTGTCAAGAAGCGCATTGGCACATTCATGTGGTCCTCATCGGATGGTAGAGTCCTGCACGGGTTCATTTTTTGGAACCCGCAACCCGGACCCGCATTCTTACCCGCTTGGACCCGCTACCCGACCCGCAAGTACCTTATCCGCAACCCGGACCCGCTGACCATCAAGAATCAGGAAGTGCTGTCATTGTAAACTGGAAGTGACATCATCGGATGTAGGCGTGATCAGAAAAAAGGAAGTGTGGTCATTGTAAATTGGAAGTGACTTCATCGGAAGTAGGCGTGATTAGAAAAAAGGAGAAAAAATCGATATCGAGAAGACCCGTGTCCCGGCCCGTAGAACCGCCGACCCGCGTTTATACCTGCACCTCGAACTTCTACCTGCAACCCGCAGGGTACCGCAGGTTTTTGCGTGTAACCCGCGGGTACCCAACCCTGCAGGACTCTATCGGACGGGTCTCATTAGGCCCCATTGGATGATCAGCACGATTTGACCAATGATCGCAGTTCCGCTTGTTTGGTGACTTTAAGACACTTTGGATGTTGGCCCTCTAATAAATCTCAAGGTTTAATGGGTTCTGGAGGGCACTCAGTCTCACTCCATGAATCTCCTGCTTACCATCAGTTAATTTTCTTCTAAATGCAATGGAATGCTTGGTTGGGGGACTGAATTTAAATATTTCAACTGTATTAATTAGCTTTGAAAAATGTGTGCTGGATACGGTGCTCATGCCCTGGAATGCAGCCATTGTACTTTCCTTCAGCCGGAGGAGGCGCAATGCAGAAGGCCCCTCTCACTCTTCACCAGCTCAGCCGTGCCCTCGTTCTGATCCCTGGCCAATAATGCAAGTTATGTTACTTGAGCTACTTAAAAAAACCCTGAAAAACGGTGTAGGTGCCCAGTGAAACGACACCCCGTCCATTCTGCAGATCTCCTCAGCTGTTCAGAGTCAAGCAACAGCAAGCAGAGAAACAAAGGGCTGAAGCAAAAGTGAGAAAGCGGAGGCTCAGCAGGCCAGATTCCACGCAGCAGCCCAGCTGGGATAGATTAGCACACACATAAAAGGAGGCCAAGAAAGAGTCCTGGGAAGACCAAACACTTCCATACCCAGAGGGAGACTTTTCTTCATAACCGGACCACAGCAAGTCCAAGCCCACACCAAGGGAGGCCAGAGGGGGAGCAGAAGAAAAGGTGTTAGGGAATCTCACAATAACTGGACACATTTCAGAAGGAGAAAGTGTGAGAGCCCACCAAATGGAGAACAAGTTCCACGGACACATAGTTTCATTAGCCGTCTGCCGTAATGCCTTAAACTGACCTGGCTAATTGACAGCTAATTATTGGTTTATGGGTTCTTTATCAGCTTTCCTGTGATCTCCAATAATAAACTTGATGAGAAATTGATTGTTAGCTCTGTTAAAAAGGGACTGCCCGTTTCCTTGTATGAGCAGGTTATCGGTAAAGCAGAGCATTCTGGGTTTTGTAGTCAAAGACCACACCAGAAATCTCCCAGAAGAGGCAGAAAGCTGCGCTCAGGCCAAGCACGAGGAAAAGAAAACAAAGAATTTCTGGCATCGCTTAGCTTTGCAATATTTCCACGGTTCAAGCTCAACAGAGAACAATTGTTGCAGGCAAAAAATAAGGAGGAAGGGGTCATAAAAAGGGGAAAAAAAGCAAGCTTGAGCAAATTCAAAAAAAGTAATGAGTGTAGAGGGAGAAAGAGGCATGGGGGATGGAATGAAATGGTAATGAGTAAAACAGACAGAGAAGCCCATTAGGGAACATGAAAGGAGTCCGTCTGTAACACCCTCGAAACATGCTGTCACTTCCCTGGATCCTCTCCCAGGGCTGGACGCTACATAAGTACAAGACAAACGGGCCCAAGATGGGAGGAGTTTATCATAATAATAATAATGTCTCATGAGTGGGAATGAATGAGAAAAGACAGAAGACTAACTGCAGTATATTCAGTCTTTACACATCACAGAGCATATGGGTAACATGGTGTGCTCCCTCTAGTGGACACATTTCTAGGTTGTGGAAGACAAATTAAAAAAATAAATGAATATATAATGCAATGAATAATAATAATAAATTCATATTATACAGTCCCAGTTAACTGCCAACTGACAATGTGTTTGCACTGTAGCCAAGGGAGGGATTCTTCTTTGCTGCCATTAATCATGTTCATGTAAGCCGTAGCAGCCAATCAGATGGAGTCTACTAAAAATATTTTGGACTAATGACATCATAAATGCCATTAGTTCCAGAAAGCTACAGAACCAGTTACAGAAGCAACAAGCAATTTATGGCAGTCCTAAGTGGAGTTCAACCTGCACGAATTGAAGAGGGCAGACCTGTTCCCTGAGATGTCTGTCTCTCAGCAGCCAGGAGTTCAGCAACAACTGGAGGGCCACAGATCGGAGATTCCTGTACAGTAAAAGGGCAGACACACGTGGAGATTCGGGGAGATTAGTTGCCCAGCGACAAATCGCCTCTTCTTGGGGCGACTAATCTCCCCGAATCTCCACTTGTGTCTCTGCCCTGAGGCAACTTGGGCGACATCGGAAAACAAAGCACTCTAAGTCTCATCCCGTCGGCGATTTACATTCTAGCCGACGGGAAGGCAGTTCGGGGAGATTAGTCGCCCGAAGAAGAAGCGATTTTTTAGCCAGGTTATTTCTCTCCCTGAATCTCCATGTGTGTCTCTGCCCTAAGAATGTCCTGACACTATCATTCTGCACAGGCCAATGAACACATCTATTGCCACTAATTATGAAGAAAGGAATACATGGTAGTGACATCGCCAAACGAGCGGATCTTTCCCCGATATGCCACTAAACGGCAGGGCTATATCGTGGGTAATTTTAACGTTCGGCCGTATGGTCGAACGATCGAATTACGATACGCCAAGGGGCTCTGACGGGTCGGGTAAAAATCAAACCTTCCCGATCGATATCGTGGCCAGAAGCCCCCATACACGGGCAGATAAGCTGTCGAATTGGTCTAAGCAACCGATATCATCAGCTTTATCTGCCCATGTATGGCCACCTTTACACTCGGATGAACACACACATATAGCAACTGTTGAGGCTAGGAATCGCCCCTCAAGTCGGAGTCCATCAGAGAAGGAAGATTTATTTAATGATCATATTAAGATCATTGTGTTTTGATTGGTTCTTATTAAATTTGCAGCATTTCATTGGGTTTTAATCACATCACCTCATTATTATTTAATTACTCACATTTATCTCATCCTTATTTCATCATTCTACGTGACTTCTCCCTACTATGCCAACTTCCCGTTTCTATCTAGTAGGTTCCTTATAATTTTGTGCTTGCCATACTGATTCTGTTTATAATTTATGCTTACCTTGAACTAAATCATAAAACCACTGCTACTCCAAAATCATAATTAGTAATAAAGCTAAAATCAGAAATGGGTTTGTATAAGGCCCTGACAGAACTAAACATCGCAGAGCAGATATCTTCGTGCCAGTGAAGTGCTGCTCGGGCCTGGCCTCTCACGAAATGTCCCACAAATGGATAACAGATACGGCAAAACAGGGACAAGGAGAACCTAAAAATATACCTAATGCCCAGACAGGCTGCCCGCTCAGCCTCCAACAGAGGGGAACAGGCGTCCCGCAGACAGTCACGGCACTGACATCAGACACCTGTGGCTGCCTCGGGAGTAGACTTTTGTTGTGACATATAAAATGTGTTGTGGTGCTATTTGCCATCATTCAGTAGCTTAGATTTGGTGAAACGGGGGCCCCCGCGAACTCTTCGTCAGATGGTGTGTGTCATTTTTAGCCTTCGCAGCACATGTCGATGGATCCAAATTAATTAGTTTTAGTCGCTGTGGGAGCAAGATCAGATTACTGATGTCAGAAACATAATGCATATGGCCGTATACATGTGTCCCAACGATAATCTGTTATTTGCCCACAACAGAAATTAAGAAGACATATTAGTAGATCCTATTTGGGAAGGGAGGGGGGTGGCTGTGTCTGGAAATGACCCTGCAGCAGAGAAAACTTCAGCTTTTAAATTGAATTTCAGGGTTTGACTACAAGCCTACTCCTGCGTGTCACAACAGAAAGTACACAAGACTTCATGGCCTTGATCCCATCACAGACCTCAGATCATTTAGACTAGCTGATAGGAGTACTGTGACACTTGGACCCATCATGGTCCCATTCTAATGGGATGGTCCAAATGGAAGAGTCAGGGTAACTTATGGAGCCAAAGGGGTATATTTATCAAAGAGTGAAGTTGGAGATCTCCGCAGTCCTCTAGAGTGAAATTCCTCCACTCTTCATACATTTCTATGGGATTTTTGAAAGAGTATTTATCAATGGATGAAAGTAAAAGTTCACCCTTTGATCAATTTGCCTTTCAAAATCCCATAGAAATGGACAGAGAGTGACGGAATTTCACTCTAGCAGACTGTGGAAATCTCTAACTTCACTCTTTGATAAATATACCCCATTGTCTTTTCTGAACGGGCCCAAATGGTAGGAATAAAAGATCTGCTATGATAGGGATTGTCCATGGAGCCGCACAGGACATTTTTACTGGCAAAGGCTTTCATAAAGGTAACCCTCTACAGCGGGGCATGCTACACGCACATGGATATCCTCTTGGTAATGAGAGGGCTGGAATATTCCAATACGCTATTGTTTCAAGTGGCTTTTCCGGTCATTTGCCTCCCATCCTGTGTTGCTCCTTAAACACAAGGCTTGCCCGGTTTCACTTTTCCTGTCGTGTGTCGCCCCGCATTTTATTTATGTATACATACATTCACACACTATACGGATTTGGACATTTAGGGGGGTTATTTACTAAAATCCAAATGCATCTCTTATTTTATTTAAAAAAAAACACAATCAAACTCCCATGCCTGATTTTAGCTTATTTATCGATAAAAAAAACTTGATGTAATCGGATCGTGGAAGAACTTGATAAAAATGAGCAAAAACCAGAAAAACTCAAATTTTTGGGCTTTTTTTCTCCAATTGCTCTAATTTTTTGCGTTTTTGCCCAAAAACCATTAAAGAGTCGGATTTTCGGCCTAAACCCAGCAGAGACTACTAAAACTTCAAATTGGTGCCTTTTCTATCAGATTTATACATGACCTTAAAAGGTCTGAGATGGCGAATTTTCGGATTCAGGCTTTTTGCAGCCTCAAAAATTTGAGTTTTCTAGTGGAAAAAACTTACATTTTTTCGAGATTTTAACATTCAGATTTTAATTAAAAAAAAACAAAACCCCTTTAAGACATGATAGTAGGACACATTTTACTCTTATTTGGTTGAATTTTACATCCGTTCTTGGCCACAATATATCAATAAAATATCGCAGTTTAGTCCAGAGTGGCAGGGGTAAGTAAAACAGCCAGTGGGCTCTTGGATTATACTGACCACACGTGTATGCTGTGCCTTTAATTATTAAACTTCTACTGAGGTTCATCACCGAGTTTCTGGGCTCTGCAACAAGACCTTTCTTTTAGGGCTCCACAACTTTTAAAGAAGATGATCTAATTCAATCTACGGATTTATCATTTGACTACCAACCCCAGTATAGCACAGAGAAGTCAATTGAACACCTAGATACGGTTTTGTTTTTTCCCCCGAGTCCCCGAAACTGAACATGAAGCCAATTTGCCAATGAAAGTGGGATTAGCTAATGGGAAACCGTAATAATAACGAAGAGGAGTGCTTCTCTACAGCAGACACACCTCTGTCATCTCACACAACTCCCATGTCTCTGGGTTAATAGAACCAGGAAGAGGCAAAACAAAGAGATGCTTGTTCCAAGGGGCAAAACCTAGAAGCCAAGTACATGCTCTTCAAACAAGAAAAGTGTGTATTTATCACTGGCGTAGCTAGAAAGGGAGGGGGGGAGAGAGAGAGGGAACACCTTCCCAATGATGAAAACAACTTTTAATGGGCACAAAACACTCTTCAGGGATGAAGTAGCTCATTCACAAGCACCCAGCTTTCATGGTAGAGACATGATGTTATAGACACTTTATGTGGAATGTAGAAACCACAATAGTATCCAGCAAGGTAAAAATATCAAGCGGATTTAGAAAAAACTAATTTGAAACAATATCTCCAAAAACAGGGCCATCAAAACGTGTGGCTCTAATGTCTGTTGATCTACAGCTCCCAGTATCAACCAAGAACTGTTGCAGTTCAACAGCATTGCAAGCATAATATGAAGACATCATTTTCATCCCTTTAAATAACTAACCAGGGCCCCATGCAAACTAGAGCATTCTATATTATGGTAAATGGGATTATAACACAACAGGAGGTCCATGGGAACGCCATAGCTAGTGTGTGGCCTGCTGCTCCATTGTAAATTAGGCAGAACACTGTGTTAAGTGGGCAAGAAATTGTTCTCCAAAATACCCACTTCTGGCTTGGGTTGAAAAATACACGTGAAAGTAACTGGGCAGTAACATGTAAAAAAAAAATACACTTTAATATATGTATCTAATAAAATGACAGCACATGCCATTAGGCAAGTGGAGACAGACCTGCACAGCTCGGGGTAGAATAGGTCTTTCTGCAAACCGGTTAATCCGGGGTTTGGAAATGTAAAGCAAATAACGCTCAGCAAATTGACCTACAAATATTTTGTGTCTGCCAGAGAAATGAACTTGCTAGCCCCGGGTAGAATAGGGCTTGTAAACGCTAGTACAGGTATGGGACCTGTTATCCAGAATGCTCGGGACCTGGTGTTATCCGGATAAGGGGTCTTTCCATAATTTGGATTGTCATACTTTAAGGAGCAGTTTTATAAAGGGTCGAAGTAAAAATTCAAAGTAAAAACATTCGAATTTCGAATACCGAAATGTATCATGTACAGTATCTTTAAGACTTCGACCAATCGCCTTACTGAATTGCTGTTTTAGCCTATGGGGGACCTCCTAAGACCTATTTGAGGTCAATCTAAGGTTGTTTTTTTTTTGAAAATACTTAGAATCAAATTTGATCTTACTTCGATTCGAATACGGCTTATTAACCCACAGAAAAAAACTGTGGTTTTTTTTTAAAATAAATTTCGGGTGGTCTTTTTTTTTCTTCGAATTTCGAAGTTATGGGAGTTCAAAAAAACTCCCATTACTTCGAAATTCGACCCTTGATCAATCTAGTCTACTAGAAAATCATATAAACATTAAATAACCCCTACAAACTGATTTTGCTTCCAGTAAGAATGAATTATATCTTAGTTTGAATCAAGTACAAGGTACTGTTTTATTATTACAGAGAAAAAGGAAATACATTTGGATTGTTTGATTATAATGGAGTCTATGGGAGATGGCCTTCCTGTAATTCGGATCTTTCTGGATAACGGGTTTCTGGATAACTGATCCCATACCTGTACAGTTGTTTTCTGACTTTTTTTGGGTTCATGTCATGCCCCCCACTTTGTAAGGAAGCCCCTTTAGTTCACAAGATTACAGATTAGAATTAAAGTTAATTTACAAGTGATCTACCCTTACTTACACTCGACTATAGTATTTATTCTATAAATACACAGACTTTGCAGCAGAGTATTTTTAGTCGGTACTCCTACAGCTTGACACAATCGCCTTCGCAGACATATCTGCTTACAGGATGCAAAAAAGCCTCCGAAAACAGATTATTTAGCACGGCAAGCTTCATGCCACGGATTCTTTGCTATTTAGTGAAATAGAAAAAGGCCACATCACTGGAATGGCGCAGTTATTAATGACATCCAACTCCCATGCCCCTGTTCTGCTCCTATACGGGCCGAGCGGGCAGATTTCAGATTTCTGTGCTCATAATCCCGAGATGTGAGGTGAAGATTAAGAGGTCATTTTCAACTCAATTCATCAGATCAGTTTCCACTTTCAAGCTGGGGATTTCATTCCCCCTCCATGCCAGACATCTGCAGAGTGCTGGGGAGGATTAAACCCAGATGCATTAAAGGGTAGAATAAGGGTAACTTTAAGCCAGTGCCAGTCTCTGATATGATGGTTCTCTTTGTATGAGCCATGAGCAAATGTAGGGGGCTGATTCTGCTGCAGGTATACACTGTAGGACCAGTACAGGTATATATCTTTAGGCCCTCGCAATCGCTTTCCCACTGGCAACGATGTAAATCGTGAGATAACATACAAGTTGCTCCGGTTTTATCGAAGTCGCCTCTGGAAGAAACTTCGAGCGACTGCAGAGAACCGAAGCAACGCATATGCTTTCCCACCTGCGTTATAGCATTATTGCCGATGGGAAATCATTTGCCGGAGATTAGACGCCCCTGGAAGAGAAGATTTATCGTGGGCGACTAATCTCCTTGTGTGCAGAAAGCGCTGGAGACAGCATTTTTGTTTCGGATTCTCACTGACTTGACTGGGAGGAGATGGCTTGATCAGAAGAATAAATCCTCCGTATAACCAGCTCCTGTAAACATGAAATTCATTTAAAGGAAGGAATTACTTCTGAAAAAAAACGCAGAACACTTTGTTTTGAGATAAGAGTAGGCATGTGTAAACTTGTGCGTCAATTAGATTTGTGCCCCCGCATTCTGTACAACACACAGTTTAACGACTACCACAGAAAGACTTTTTATACGTTAAACTGGGTAAAATGTTACGGACTGTGATGGTATTGGTGACCCTTTGGATGATTCTGCAACTAAAACTCCCAGCATCCCCCGAAACAGCTTCAAGTACAGCAGAGAACACACACATAGTGCCAGACTCATGACTTCACCATGAAGGGTGAAATGGGTGGCTTTCTCAAAGATTAAGGACAGAGATTATTGAACGGACAGGGCGCGATGCATGTTTTCATTAATCCGCACACAAACATTCATCCACGGCTTTACGTTAATATAAAGCCATGACATTACAATCCATAGAAAGCCAAGCTCTTTTGCTATCCGTGTAGTCGTGCATTGTGATGCAACATGGGTCAGATCCAATGTCATGATAAAGGGGAAGAAGAGTTGGTTTATTATTTAGCATTTTTGGTACACTCTCTGCAACTCTAGCAGACTCAGACATCTAAGCTATGGTCTACTAAATGCCGTTGCAGCTCTATCTACCAGCTGGCAGGCAACCATATTCCAGCTGACATTTCACAGGGTTCCCAAATGGCATTATCACAGATAGGAGATGACGCTATTGTTGGTCTTAATTTTTTTATGGATTTTGGATTATTTCTACTTATTGTTCAGCAGCTGTCAGTTTTAAGCAGCTATCAGGTTGCCGGGGCCAAATCTACCCTAGCAACCAAGCAGAGGTTTTAGTTAGAGACTGTAATATGAATAGGAAAGGGATCACATGGAGTGACTCCTATTTGAAAACTGGAGCAGAGGCATAAATGAAAGGCACATAATTCAAGAACCATATATAAAAAAAAGGGAAGCTGTTAAAAACCCTCCAAAGAAATAAATGCACTAACATATTAATGGTTAACAAAAAGGTGAACTATCCCTTGAACAGTCCGGCACAACACAGACTCAATAGAAGCTTTAGCCCCAAATACTTCTATTTTCCTTCCTGGTCCTTTCTCATCCCACGAGGAGCTTCCCCATAGTGTGGCTTCCATCTAACACAGCAAATGTCTTTACATACAATACAAACAAGACACATTGTGGGGCAAAAAGAAATAGAAAGGAGAACAGGCCCAGGAAACACTCTAAATCTATATTTCTCCCCACATATACAGAATCCTTGCCAATAAATTGAATTTTAGGAAAGGCGTGTACATTAAAAACAAAGCATTATTATTATTTGGTGTCAAGAATTCAAGGGAAAAAAAAAATCCTTTTCCATTTGGCTGAGCCTGAAGTGGAGATTAAGCGTGCAATCCCTGACCACGGCTAGATGATGAGGTTTTAACAGGATTACTTAAAACGGCAGAATATCTCTGACCAACAAATTACTGCACGCCATTAGTGTTGAGAGTTTAAACCCCAGCGCCTCCCTCCCCCTAACCAAAGTCGAAAATGTGAAGACGTATTAATGGTGATGAGGTCATAAGGCAAGAACGATGCCTTTACAGTTCCAAATATATAGGTTTACCGAGGTCTGAATAGATATGCATATTGGGCCTCAACAGTTCAGGGTTATGTGCATTCCATCACAAATTTTTTCACGGATCTAACGACTACAAGGAACCCTTGTGACACTGGGAACTCCCAGGCCGGAGTGGAAAATCAGGAGGCACTGGATGACTGTTGAGAAGCGAGACTGAAAGTTTGATAGCAAGT